>NC_071518.1:44217879-44538819 GCF_027887155.1 Malaclemys terrapin pileata | reverse complement strand
GACAAATGTCTCAAGGAAACCTCGCCTGGAAGACAGGAGGAGGGACTTTTAATGGTTTAGCGAGCTCGGTTCGTGAGAAAGGCCAACAAATGAGAATGTCATTCCTGATTTGTGCTAGAGATCAATGTTTCAAAGCATCATACTGCAAATGGCATTTTTTGGAAGACATCGGTTTATGAGAAAGACGAAAAATTATTCATTCATTCCTGAGCTGTGCTACTGACAAATGTCACAAGGAGTCATGTTGTGCTACTGATTTGGAAGAGAACGGTTCATGTGCAAGAGGAAAGGTGTGAATTTCATTTCTGAGCTCTGCTAGGGCCAAATTTCTCAAGCTATTACGTTAGACTGTTAATGCTTTGCAAGTGATCGTTTCGTGAGAAAGACGAAAAAGAGAATTTTGTTCCTGATCTGTCCTAGGGCCAAATGTCCCTAAGACTCCTCTTCTGAAAGCCCTGAAGATGCCCTGCTGATTGTTTCGGAGACAGCGAGTCATGAGAAAGAAGAGAAATGCGAATTTCATTCCTGACGGCGCTAGGTATAAATATTTCAAGGAATCATGCTCAAAAAGCCATTACGATAGACTGGACATGATTTCTAAGAGATCGGTTCGTGAGAAAGATGAAAAAGAGAAATTAATTCTTGTTCTCTGCTGGGGACCAATTTCTCAATTAATCATGCTTCGAAAGCAATTAGGATGCACTGCCAATGGTTTGGAAGACATCAGTTCCAGAGAAAGAGAAAAAAAATGACTGACTTATTACTGATCCGTGCTAAGGACAAATGTCTCAAAGACTCCTCATCCAAAAGTCATTGGGCTGCTTGCTTATGGTTTGGAAGAAATCGGTTCATGAGAAAGACGAAAAATGAGGAATTCATTGCTGAGCTGCTTTGGTTACAAATTTCTCAAGGAATCATACTTCTAAAGCCTAATGTACTGCTACTGGTTTGGAAGGACTCGGTTCGGGAGAAAGACGAAACGTGAGAATTTCATTCCTAATCTGAGCTAGCGATCAATTTCTCAAGGAAGCATGCTGCGAAAGGCCTTTGGAGGCACTCTTAATGGTTCGGAAGCCAAAGGTTTATGTGAAAGAAGAAAAATGACAAATTCATTCCTGTTCTGTGCTTACGGATACATTTCTCAAGGACTCATGCTTGAAAAGTCGTTAGCATTGATTGTTTATGGTTTTTGAAGCGCTCAGTTGGTGAGAAATACTAAAAATACGAAATTCATTCCTGAGCTGTGCTTGGGACACATGTCTCAAGGAGTTTTCATCTAAATGCTATTAGGCTTCACAGCTAGTGGTTTCGAAGTGGTCGGCTGGTGAGAAAGGTGACAAAAGAGACTTTCATTCCTCATCTGTGCTAGAGATCCATTTCTCAAGGACGCATGCTTGAAAAGTCGTTAGGATTGATTGTTAAGGGTTTTGAAGCGCTCAGTTGGTGAGAAATACTAAAAATAGGCAATTCATTCCTGAGCTGGCTTTGGGACACGTGTCTCAAGGATTCTTCATCTAAATACCTTTAGGCTGCACAGCTAGTGGTTTGGAAGAGGTCGGTAGGTGAGAAAGATGAAGAAAGAGAATTTCATTCCTGTGCTGTGCTAGTGAAAAATTTCACAAGGAGTCATGCTTGAAAAGTCACTAGTGTGTACTGCTCCTGATTTGGACAAGATCGCATCGTGAGAGACGACAAATGAGAATTTCCTTGCTGACTGTGCTAAGGAGATGATGCTCAAGGAATGATCCTTGAAAAGCCATTAGGATGAACGGCTAGTGGTTTGGAAGTCATCATTAAAGGAGAAACACTTAAAATGAGAGTCTTCATTCCTGAGTTGTGCTATTAACAAATTACTCTAGGAATCTTTGTGTAAAAGCCATTAAGATGCACTGCTAATGGTTGCGGAGAGCTCCATTCACGCGAAACAGGTGAAGAGGTTGAATGGGACCCTAAAGATGCTGCTGATAACCATTATGGTCCAGTACCCGTAGGACTGGGACAAGTTATTTACCCCACCTGCTGTTCGCAAAGAGGGTAGTGCGCCAGGAATGCACAAGCTTTTCCCCGTATGGGAGGAGTGCCAGGGGACCCCTAGACTTCATGAGGGATGAGTGGGAGGGGTAGACCTCTCCAGGGGGATCATCAATGGTGGAGTATGTACTGATTTCCTGGGAAAAGCTCGTGGAGCTCATGGGCTTGGCTAGAAGAAACCTAGCAAGGACACAGAGGAAGCAGAAGGTCTGGTACGACCGCTCAGCATGTGCCCACCCCTATGCTACCGGGGAGCAGGTGATGGTTCTCATCCCTGTGAAGAGGAACAAGAACTATTGAGTCCTGTGATGTGCTTGGGGCTCAGGTCTCTAGGCAGCTTCATCTAAAAGCCATTAGAAAGCTAGTGTTTAGGAAGAGACCTGTTATTAGAAAGACAAAACAAGATAAATTCCGTCCAGATTTGTGCTATGACAAATTTCTCTTGGAATCTTCATCTAAATGTCATTAGAATGCACTGCTAGTGTTTACAAAGAGAAGTGTAGGGGAGAAAGACAAACAACTCAGCTAATTATTGATCCGTGCTAGGGACAAATGTCTCAAGGAAACCTCGCCTGGAAGACAGGAGGAGGGACTTTTAATGGTTTAGCGAGCTCGGTTCGTGAGAAAGGCCAACAAATGAGAATGTCATTCCTGATTTGTGCTAGAGATCAATGTTTCAAAGCATCATACTGCAAATGGCATTTTTTGGAAGACATCGGTTTATGAGAAAGACGAAAAATTATTCATTCATTCCTGAGCTGTGCTACTGACAAATGTCACAAGGAGTCATGTTGTGCTACTGATTTGGAAGAGAACGGTTCATGTGCAAGAGGAAAGGTGTGAATTTCATTTCTGAGCTCTGCTAGGGCCAAATTTCTCAAGCTATTACGTTAGACTGTTAATGCTTTGCAAGTGATCGTTTCGTGAGAAAGACGAAAAAGAGAATTTTGTTCCTGATCTGTCCTAGGGCCAAATGTCCCTAAGACTCCTCTTCTGAAAGCCCTGAAGATGCCCTGCTGATTGTTTCGGAGACAGCGAGTCATGAGAAAGAAGAGAAATGCGAATTTCATTCCTGACGGCGCTAGGTATAAATATTTCAAGGAATCATGCTCAAAAAGCCATTACGATAGACTGGACATGATTTCTAAGAGATCGGTTCGTGAGAAAGATGAAAAAGAGAAATTAATTCTTGTTCTCTGCTGGGGACCAATTTCTCAATTAATCATGCTTCGAAAGCAATTAGGATGCACTGCCAATGGTTTGGAAGACATCAGTTCCAGAGAAAGAGAAAAAAAATGACTGACTTATTACTGATCCGTGCTAAGGACAAATGTCTCAAAGACTCCTCATCCAAAAGTCATTGGGCTGCTTGCTTATGGTTTGGAAGAAATCGGTTCATGAGAAAGACGAAAAATGAGGAATTCATTGCTGAGCTGCTTTGGTTACAAATTTCTCAAGGAATCATACTTCTAAAGCCTAATGTACTGCTACTGGTTTGGAAGGACTCGGTTCGGGAGAAAGACGAAACGTGAGAATTTCATTCCTAATCTGAGCTAGCGATCAATTTCTCAAGGAAGCATGCTGCGAAAGGCCTTTGGAGGCACTCTTAATGGTTCGGAAGCCAAAGGTTTATGTGAAAGAAGAAAAATGACAAATTCATTCCTGTTCTGTGCTTACGGATACATTTCTCAAGGACTCATGCTTGAAAAGTCGTTAGCATTGATTGTTTATGGTTTTTGAAGCGCTCAGTTGGTGAGAAATACTAAAAATACGAAATTCATTCCTGAGCTGTGCTTGGGACACATGTCTCAAGGAGTTTTCATCTAAATGCTATTAGGCTTCACAGCTAGTGGTTTCGAAGTGGTCGGCTGGTGAGAAAGGTGACAAAAGAGACTTTCATTCCTCATCTGTGCTAGAGATCCATTTCTCAAGGACGCATGCTTGAAAAGTCGTTAGGATTGATTGTTAAGGGTTTTGAAGCGCTCAGTTGGTGAGAAATACTAAAAATAGGCAATTCATTCCTGAGCTGGCTTTGGGACACGTGTCTCAAGGATTCTTCATCTAAATACCTTTAGGCTGCACAGCTAGTGGTTTGGAAGAGGTCGGTAGGTGAGAAAGATGAAGAAAGAGAATTTCATTCCTGTGCTGTGCTAGTGAAAAATTTCACAAGGAGTCATGCTTGAAAAGTCACTAGTGTGTACTGCTCCTGATTTGGACAAGATCGCATCGTGAGAGACGACAAATGAGAATTTCCTTGCTGACTGTGCTAAGGAGATGATGCTCAAGGAATGATCCTTGAAAAGCCATTAGGATGAACGGCTAGTGGTTTGGAAGTCATCATTAAAGGAGAAACACTTAAAATGAGAGTCTTCATTCCTGAGTTGTGCTATTAACAAATTACTCTAGGAATCTTTGTGTAAAAGCCATTAAGATGCACTGCTAATGGTTGCGGAGAGCTCCATTCACGCGAAACAGGTGAAGAGGTTGAATGGGACCCTAAAGATGCTGCTGATAACCATTATGGTCCAGTACCCGTAGGACTGGGACAAGTTATTTACCCCACCTGCTGTTCGCAAAGAGGGTAGTGCGCCAGGAATGCACAAGCTTTTCCCCGTATGGGAGGAGTGCCAGGGGACCCCTAGACTTCATGAGGGATGAGTGGGAGGGGTAGACCTCTCCAGGGGGATCATCAATGGTGGAGTATGTACTGATTTCCTGGGAAAAGCTCGTGGAGCTCATGGGCTTGGCTAGAAGAAACCTAGCAAGGACACAGAGGAAGCAGAAGGTCTGGTACGACCGCTCAGCATGTGCCCACCCCTATGCTACCGGGGAGCAGGTGATGGTTCTCATCCCTGTGAAGAGGAACAAGAACTATTGAGTCCTGTGATGTGCTTGGGGCTCAGGTCTCTAGGCAGCTTCATCTAAAAGCCATTAGAAAGCTAGTGTTTAGGAAGAGACCTGTTATTAGAAAGACAAAACAAGATAAATTCCGTCCAGATTTGTGCTATGACAAATTTCTCTTGGAATCTTCATCTAAATGTCATTAGAATGCACTGCTAGTGTTTACAAAGAGAAGTGTAGGGGAGAAAGACAAACAACTCAGCTAATTATTGATCCGTGCTAGGGACAAATGTCTCAAGGAAACCTCGCCTGGAAGACAGGAGGAGGGACTTTTAATGGTTTAGCGAGCTCGGTTCGTGAGAAAGGCCAACAAATGAGAATGTCATTCCTGATTTGTGCTAGAGATCAATGTTTCAAAGCATCATACTGCAAATGGCATTTTTTGGAAGACATCGGTTTATGAGAAAGACGAAAAATTATTCATTCATTCCTGAGCTGTGCTACTGACAAATGTCACAAGGAGTCATGTTGTGCTACTGATTTGGAAGAGAACGGTTCATGTGCAAGAGGAAAGGTGTGAATTTCATTTCTGAGCTCTGCTAGGGCCAAATTTCTCAAGCTATTACGTTAGACTGTTAATGCTTTGCAAGTGATCGTTTCGTGAGAAAGACGAAAAAGAGAATTTTGTTCCTGATCTGTCCTAGGGCCAAATGTCCCTAAGACTCCTCTTCTGAAAGCCCTGAAGATGCCCTGCTGATTGTTTCGGAGACAGCGAGTCATGAGAAAGAAGAGAAATGCGAATTTCATTCCTGACGGCGCTAGGTATAAATATTTCAAGGAATCATGCTCAAAAAGCCATTACGATAGACTGGACATGATTTCTAAGAGATCGGTTCGTGAGAAAGATGAAAAAGAGAAATTAATTCTTGTTCTCTGCTGGGGACCAATTTCTCAATTAATCATGCTTCGAAAGCAATTAGGATGCACTGCCAATGGTTTGGAAGACATCAGTTCCAGAGAAAGAGAAAAAAAATGACTGACTTATTACTGATCCGTGCTAAGGACAAATGTCTCAAAGACTCCTCATCCAAAAGTCATTGGGCTGCTTGCTTATGGTTTGGAAGAAATCGGTTCATGAGAAAGACGAAAAATGAGGAATTCATTGCTGAGCTGCTTTGGTTACAAATTTCTCAAGGAATCATACTTCTAAAGCCTAATGTACTGCTACTGGTTTGGAAGGACTCGGTTCGGGAGAAAGACGAAACGTGAGAATTTCATTCCTAATCTGAGCTAGCGATCAATTTCTCAAGGAAGCATGCTGCGAAAGGCCTTTGGAGGCACTCTTAATGGTTCGGAAGCCAAAGGTTTATGTGAAAGAAGAAAAATGACAAATTCATTCCTGTTCTGTGCTTACGGATACATTTCTCAAGGACTCATGCTTGAAAAGTCGTTAGCATTGATTGTTTATGGTTTTTGAAGCGCTCAGTTGGTGAGAAATACTAAAAATACGAAATTCATTCCTGAGCTGTGCTTGGGACACATGTCTCAAGGAGTTTTCATCTAAATGCTTTTAGGCTTCACAGCTAGTGGTTTCGAAGTGGTCGGCTGGTGAGAAAGGTGACAAAAGAGACTTTCATTCCTCATCTGTGCTAGAGATCCATTTCTCAAGGACGCATGCTTGAAAAGTCGTTAGGATTGATTGTTAAGGGTTTTGAAGCGCTCAGTTGGTGAGAAATACTAAAAATAGGCAATTCATTCCTGAGCTGGCTTTGGGACACGTGTCTCAAGGATTCTTCATCTAAATACCTTTAGGCTGCACAGCTAGTGGTTTGGAAGAGGTCGGTAGGTGAGAAAGATGAAGAAAGAGAATTTCATTCCTGTGCTGTGCTAGTGAAAAATTTCACAAGGAGTCATGCTTGAAAAGTCACTAGTGTGTACTGCTCCTGATTTGGACAAGATCGCATCGTGAGAGACGACAAATGAGAATTTCCTTGCTGACTGTGCTAAGGAGATGATGCTCAAGGAATGATCCTTGAAAAGCCATTAGGATGAACGGCTAGTGGTTTGGAAGTCATCATTAAAGGAGAAACACTTAAAATGAGAGTCTTCATTCCTGAGTTGTGCTATTAACAAATTACTCTAGGAATCTTTGTGTAAAAGCCATTAAGATGCACTGCTAATGGTTGCGGAGAGCTCCATTCACGCGAAACAGGTGAAGAGGTTGAATGGGACCCTAAAGATGCTGCTGATAACCATTATGGTCCAGTACCCGTAGGACTGGGACAAGTTATTTACCCCACCTGCTGTTCGCAAAGAGGGTAGTGCGCCAGGAATGCACAAGCTTTTCCCCGTATGGGAGGAGTGCCAGGGGACCCCTAGACTTCATGAGGGATGAGTGGGAGGGGTAGACCTCTCCAGGGGGATCATCAATGGTGGAGTATGTACTGATTTCCTGGGAAAAGCTCGTGGAGCTCATGGGCTTGGCTAGAAGAAACCTAGCAAGGACACAGAGGAAGCAGAAGGTCTGGTACGACCGCTCAGCATGTGCCCACCCCTATGCTACCGGGGAGCAGGTGATGGTTCTCATCCCTGTGAAGAGGAACAAGAACTATTGAGTCCTGTGATGTGCTTGGGGCTCAGGTCTCTAGGCAGCTTCATCTAAAAGCCATTAGAAAGCTAGTGTTTAGGAAGAGACCTGTTATTAGAAAGACAAAACAAGATAAATTCCGTCCAGATTTGTGCTATGACAAATTTCTCTTGGAATCTTCATCTAAATGTCATTAGAATGCACTGCTAGTGTTTACAAAGAGAAGTGTAGGGGAGAAAGACAAACAACTCAGCTAATTATTGATCCGTGCTAGGGACAAATGTCTCAAGGAAACCTCGCCTGGAAGACAGGAGGAGGGACTTTTAATGGTTTAGCGAGCTCGGTTCGTGAGAAAGGCCAACAAATGAGAATGTCATTCCTGATTTGTGCTAGAGATCAATGTTTCAAAGCATCATACTGCAAATGGCATTTTTTGGAAGACATCGGTTTATGAGAAAGACGAAAAATTATTCATTCATTCCTGAGCTGTGCTACTGACAAATGTCACAAGGAGTCATGTTGTGCTACTGATTTGGAAGAGAACGGTTCATGTGCAAGAGGAAAGGTGTGAATTTCATTTCTGAGCTCTGCTAGGGCCAAATTTCTCAAGCTATTACGTTAGACTGTTAATGCTTTGCAAGTGATCGTTTCGTGAGAAAGACGAAAAAGAGAATTTTGTTCCTGATCTGTCCTAGGGCCAAATGTCCCTAAGACTCCTCTTCTGAAAGCCCTGAAGATGCCCTGCTGATTGTTTCGGAGACAGCGAGTCATGAGAAAGAAGAGAAATGCGAATTTCATTCCTGACGGCGCTAGGTATAAATATTTCAAGGAATCATGCTCAAAAAGCCATTACGATAGACTGGACATGATTTCTAAGAGATCGGTTCGTGAGAAAGATGAAAAAGAGAAATTAATTCTTGTTCTCTGCTGGGGACCAATTTCTCAATTAATCATGCTTCGAAAGCAATTAGGATGCACTGCCAATGGTTTGGAAGACATCAGTTCCAGAGAAAGAGAAAAAAAATGACTGACTTATTACTGATCCGTGCTAAGGACAAATGTCTCAAAGACTCCTCATCCAAAAGTCATTGGGCTGCTTGCTTATGGTTTGGAAGAAATCGGTTCATGAGAAAGACGAAAAATGAGGAATTCATTGCTGAGCTGCTTTGGTTACAAATTTCTCAAGGAATCATACTTCTAAAGCCTAATGTACTGCTACTGGTTTGGAAGGACTCGGTTCGGGAGAAAGACGAAACGTGAGAATTTCATTCCTAATCTGAGCTAGCGATCAATTTCTCAAGGAAGCATGCTGCGAAAGGCCTTTGGAGGCACTCTTAATGGTTCGGAAGCCAAAGGTTTATGTGAAAGAAGAAAAATGACAAATTCATTCCTGTTCTGTGCTTACGGATACATTTCTCAAGGACTCATGCTTGAAAAGTCGTTAGCATTGATTGTTTATGGTTTTTGAAGCGCTCAGTTGGTGAGAAATACTAAAAATACGAAATTCATTCCTGAGCTGTGCTTGGGACACATGTCTCAAGGAGTTTTCATCTAAATGCTTTTAGGCTTCACAGCTAGTGGTTTCGAAGTGGTCGGCTGGTGAGAAAGGTGACAAAAGAGACTTTCATTCCTCATCTGTGCTAGAGATCCATTTCTCAAGGACGCATGCTTGAAAAGTCGTTAGGATTGATTGTTAAGGGTTTTGAAGCGCTCAGTTGGTGAGAAATACTAAAAATAGGCAATTCATTCCTGAGCTGGCTTTGGGACACGTGTCTCAAGGATTCTTCATCTAAATACCTTTAGGCTGCACAGCTAGTGGTTTGGAAGAGGTCGGTAGGTGAGAAAGATGAAGAAAGAGAATTTCATTCCTGTGCTGTGCTAGTGAAAAATTTCACAAGGAGTCATGCTTGAAAAGTCACTAGTGTGTACTGCTCCTGATTTGGACAAGATCGCATCGTGAGAGACGACAAATGAGAATTTCCTTGCTGACTGTGCTAAGGAGATGATGCTCAAGGAATGATCCTTGAAAAGCCATTAGGATGAACGGCTAGTGGTTTGGAAGTCATCATTAAAGGAGAAACACTTAAAATGAGAGTCTTCATTCCTGAGTTGTGCTATTAACAAATTACTCTAGGAATCTTTGTGTAAAAGCCATTAAGATGCACTGCTAATGGTTGCGGAGAGCTCCATTCACGCGAAACAGGTGAAGAGGTTGAATGGGACCCTAAAGATGCTGCTGATAACCATTATGGTCCAGTACCCGTAGGACTGGGACAAGTTATTTACCCCACCTGCTGTTCGCAAAGAGGGTAGTGCGCCAGGAATGCACAAGCTTTTCCCCGTATGGGAGGAGTGCCAGGGGACCCCTAGACTTCATGAGGGATGAGTGGGAGGGGTAGACCTCTCCAGGGGGATCATCAATGGTGGAGTATGTACTGATTTCCTGGGAAAAGCTCGTGGAGCTCATGGGCTTGGCTAGAAGAAACCTAGCAAGGACACAGAGGAAGCAGAAGGTCTGGTACGACCGCTCAGCATGTGCCCACCCCTATGCTACCGGGGAGCAGGTGATGGTTCTCATCCCTGTGAAGAGGAACAAGAACTATTGAGTCCTGTGATGTGCTTGGGGCTCAGGTCTCTAGGCAGCTTCATCTAAAAGCCATTAGAAAGCTAGTGTTTAGGAAGAGACCTGTTATTAGAAAGACAAAACAAGATAAATTCCGTCCAGATTTGTGCTATGACAAATTTCTCTTGGAATCTTCATCTAAATGTCATTAGAATGCACTGCTAGTGTTTACAAAGAGAAGTGTAGGGGAGAAAGACAAACAACTCAGCTAATTATTGATCCGTGCTAGGGACAAATGTCTCAAGGAAACCTCGCCTGGAAGACAGGAGGAGGGACTTTTAATGGTTTAGCGAGCTCGGTTCGTGAGAAAGGCCAACAAATGAGAATGTCATTCCTGATTTGTGCTAGAGATCAATGTTTCAAAGCATCATACTGCAAATGGCATTTTTTGGAAGACATCGGTTTATGAGAAAGACGAAAAATTATTCATTCATTCCTGAGCTGTGCTACTGACAAATGTCACAAGGAGTCATGTTGTGCTACTGATTTGGAAGAGAACGGTTCATGTGCAAGAGGAAAGGTGTGAATTTCATTTCTGAGCTCTGCTAGGGCCAAATTTCTCAAGCTATTACGTTAGACTGTTAATGCTTTGCAAGTGATCGTTTCGTGAGAAAGACGAAAAAGAGAATTTTGTTCCTGATCTGTCCTAGGGCCAAATGTCCCTAAGACTCCTCTTCTGAAAGCCCTGAAGATGCCCTGCTGATTGTTTCGGAGACAGCGAGTCATGAGAAAGAAGAGAAATGCGAATTTCATTCCTGACGGCGCTAGGTATAAATATTTCAAGGAATCATGCTCAAAAAGCCATTACGATAGACTGGACATGATTTCTAAGAGATCGGTTCGTGAGAAAGATGAAAAAGAGAAATTAATTCTTGTTCTCTGCTGGGGACCAATTTCTCAATTAATCATGCTTCGAAAGCAATTAGGATGCACTGCCAATGGTTTGGAAGACATCAGTTCCAGAGAAAGAGAAAAAAAATGACTGACTTATTACTGATCCGTGCTAAGGACAAATGTCTCAAAGACTCCTCATCCAAAAGTCATTGGGCTGCTTGCTTATGGTTTGGAAGAAATCGGTTCATGAGAAAGACGAAAAATGAGGAATTCATTGCTGAGCTGCTTTGGTTACAAATTTCTCAAGGAATCATACTTCTAAAGCCTAATGTACTGCTACTGGTTTGGAAGGACTCGGTTCGGGAGAAAGACGAAACGTGAGAATTTCATTCCTAATCTGAGCTAGCGATCAATTTCTCAAGGAAGCATGCTGCGAAAGGCCTTTGGAGGCACTCTTAATGGTTCGGAAGCCAAAGGTTTATGTGAAAGAAGAAAAATGACAAATTCATTCCTGTTCTGTGCTTACGGATACATTTCTCAAGGACTCATGCTTGAAAAGTCGTTAGCATTGATTGTTTATGGTTTTTGAAGCGCTCAGTTGGTGAGAAATACTAAAAATACGAAATTCATTCCTGAGCTGTGCTTGGGACACATGTCTCAAGGAGTTTTCATCTAAATGCTTTTAGGCTTCACAGCTAGTGGTTTCGAAGTGGTCGGCTGGTGAGAAAGGTGACAAAAGAGACTTTCATTCCTCATCTGTGCTAGAGATCCATTTCTCAAGGACGCATGCTTGAAAAGTCGTTAGGATTGATTGTTAAGGGTTTTGAAGCGCTCAGTTGGTGAGAAATACTAAAAATAGGCAATTCATTCCTGAGCTGGCTTTGGGACACGTGTCTCAAGGATTCTTCATCTAAATACCTTTAGGCTGCACAGCTAGTGGTTTGGAAGAGGTCGGTAGGTGAGAAAGATGAAGAAAGAGAATTTCATTCCTGTGCTGTGCTAGTGAAAAATTTCACAAGGAGTCATGCTTGAAAAGTCACTAGTGTGTACTGCTCCTGATTTGGACAAGATCGCATCGTGAGAGACGACAAATGAGAATTTCCTTGCTGACTGTGCTAAGGAGATGATGCTCAAGGAATGATCCTTGAAAAGCCATTAGGATGAACGGCTAGTGGTTTGGAAGTCATCATTAAAGGAGAAACACTTAAAATGAGAGTCTTCATTCCTGAGTTGTGCTATTAACAAATTACTCTAGGAATCTTTGTGTAAAAGCCATTAAGATGCACTGCTAATGGTTGCGGAGAGCTCCATTCACGCGAAACAGGTGAAGAGGTTGAATGGGACCCTAAAGATGCTGCTGATAACCATTATGGTCCAGTACCCGTAGGACTGGGACAAGTTATTTACCCCACCTGCTGTTCGCAAAGAGGGTAGTGCGCCAGGAATGCACAAGCTTTTCCCCGTATGGGAGGAGTGCCAGGGGACCCCTAGACTTCATGAGGGATGAGTGGGAGGGGTAGACCTCTCCAGGGGGATCATCAATGGTGGAGTATGTACTGATTTCCTGGGAAAAGCTCGTGGAGCTCATGGGCTTGGCTAGAAGAAACCTAGCAAGGACACAGAGGAAGCAGAAGGTCTGGTACGACCGCTCAGCATGTGCCCACCCCTATGCTACCGGGGAGCAGGTGATGGTTCTCATCCCTGTGAAGAGGAACAAGAACTATTGAGTCCTGTGATGTGCTTGGGGCTCAGGTCTCTAGGCAGCTTCATCTAAAAGCCATTAGAAAGCTAGTGTTTAGGAAGAGACCTGTTATTAGAAAGACAAAACAAGATAAATTCCGTCCAGATTTGTGCTATGACAAATTTCTCTTGGAATCTTCATCTAAATGTCATTAGAATGCACTGCTAGTGTTTACAAAGAGAAGTGTAGGGGAGAAAGACAAACAACTCAGCTAATTATTGATCCGTGCTAGGGACAAATGTCTCAAGGAAACCTCGCCTGGAAGACAGGAGGAGGGACTTTTAATGGTTTAGCGAGCTCGGTTCGTGAGAAAGGCCAACAAATGAGAATGTCATTCCTGATTTGTGCTAGAGATCAATGTTTCAAAGCATCATACTGCAAATGGCATTTTTTGGAAGACATCGGTTTATGAGAAAGACGAAAAATTATTCATTCATTCCTGAGCTGTGCTACTGACAAATGTCACAAGGAGTCATGTTGTGCTACTGATTTGGAAGAGAACGGTTCATGTGCAAGAGGAAAGGTGTGAATTTCATTTCTGAGCTCTGCTAGGGCCAAATTTCTCAAGCTATTACGTTAGACTGTTAATGCTTTGCAAGTGATCGTTTCGTGAGAAAGACGAAAAAGAGAATTTTGTTCCTGATCTGTCCTAGGGCCAAATGTCCCTAAGACTCCTCTTCTGAAAGCCCTGAAGATGCCCTGCTGATTGTTTCGGAGACAGCGAGTCATGAGAAAGAAGAGAAATGCGAATTTCATTCCTGACGGCGCTAGGTATAAATATTTCAAGGAATCATGCTCAAAAAGCCATTACGATAGACTGGACATGATTTCTAAGAGATCGGTTCGTGAGAAAGATGAAAAAGAGAAATTAATTCTTGTTCTCTGCTGGGGACCAATTTCTCAATTAATCATGCTTCGAAAGCAATTAGGATGCACTGCCAATGGTTTGGAAGACATCAGTTCCAGAGAAAGAGAAAAAAAATGACTGACTTATTACTGATCCGTGCTAAGGACAAATGTCTCAAAGACTCCTCATCCAAAAGTCATTGGGCTGCTTGCTTATGGTTTGGAAGAAATCGGTTCATGAGAAAGACGAAAAATGAGGAATTCATTGCTGAGCTGCTTTGGTTACAAATTTCTCAAGGAATCATACTTCTAAAGCCTAATGTACTGCTACTGGTTTGGAAGGACTCGGTTCGGGAGAAAGACGAAACGTGAGAATTTCATTCCTAATCTGAGCTAGCGATCAATTTCTCAAGGAAGCATGCTGCGAAAGGCCTTTGGAGGCACTCTTAATGGTTCGGAAGCCAAAGGTTTATGTGAAAGAAGAAAAATGACAAATTCATTCCTGTTCTGTGCTTACGGATACATTTCTCAAGGACTCATGCTTGAAAAGTCGTTAGCATTGATTGTTTATGGTTTTTGAAGCGCTCAGTTGGTGAGAAATACTAAAAATACGAAATTCATTCCTGAGCTGTGCTTGGGACACATGTCTCAAGGAGTTTTCATCTAAATGCTTTTAGGCTTCACAGCTAGTGGTTTCGAAGTGGTCGGCTGGTGAGAAAGGTGACAAAAGAGACTTTCATTCCTCATCTGTGCTAGAGATCCATTTCTCAAGGACGCATGCTTGAAAAGTCGTTAGGATTGATTGTTAAGGGTTTTGAAGCGCTCAGTTGGTGAGAAATACTAAAAATAGGCAATTCATTCCTGAGCTGGCTTTGGGACACGTGTCTCAAGGATTCTTCATCTAAATACCTTTAGGCTGCACAGCTAGTGGTTTGGAAGAGGTCGGTAGGTGAGAAAGATGAAGAAAGAGAATTTCATTCCTGTGCTGTGCTAGTGAAAAATTTCACAAGGAGTCATGCTTGAAAAGTCACTAGTGTGTACTGCTCCTGATTTGGACAAGATCGCATCGTGAGAGACGACAAATGAGAATTTCCTTGCTGACTGTGCTAAGGAGATGATGCTCAAGGAATGATCCTTGAAAAGCCATTAGGATGAACGGCTAGTGGTTTGGAAGTCATCATTAAAGGAGAAACACTTAAAATGAGAGTCTTCATTCCTGAGTTGTGCTATTAACAAATTACTCTAGGAATCTTTGTGTAAAAGCCATTAAGATGCACTGCTAATGGTTGCGGAGAGCTCCATTCACGCGAAACAGGTGAAGAGGTTGAATGGGACCCTAAAGATGCTGCTGATAACCATTATGGTCCAGTACCCGTAGGACTGGGACAAGTTATTTACCCCACCTGCTGTTCGCAAAGAGGGTAGTGCGCCAGGAATGCACAAGCTTTTCCCCGTATGGGAGGAGTGCCAGGGGACCCCTAGACTTCATGAGGGATGAGTGGGAGGGGTAGACCTCTCCAGGGGGATCATCAATGGTGGAGTATGTACTGATTTCCTGGGAAAAGCTCGTGGAGCTCATGGGCTTGGCTAGAAGAAACCTAGCAAGGACACAGAGGAAGCAGAAGGTCTGGTACGACCGCTCAGCATGTGCCCACCCCTATGCTACCGGGGAGCAGGTGATGGTTCTCATCCCTGTGAAGAGGAACAAGAACTATTGAGTCCTGTGATGTGCTTGGGGCTCAGGTCTCTAGGCAGCTTCATCTAAAAGCCATTAGAAAGCTAGTGTTTAGGAAGAGACCTGTTATTAGAAAGACAAAACAAGATAAATTCCGTCCAGATTTGTGCTATGACAAATTTCTCTTGGAATCTTCATCTAAATGTCATTAGAATGCACTGCTAGTGTTTACAAAGAGAAGTGTAGGGGAGAAAGACAAACAACTCAGCTAATTATTGATCCGTGCTAGGGACAAATGTCTCAAGGAAACCTCGCCTGGAAGACAGGAGGAGGGACTTTTAATGGTTTAGCGAGCTCGGTTCGTGAGAAAGGCCAACAAATGAGAATGTCATTCCTGATTTGTGCTAGAGATCAATGTTTCAAAGCATCATACTGCAAATGGCATTTTTTGGAAGACATCGGTTTATGAGAAAGACGAAAAATTATTCATTCATTCCTGAGCTGTGCTACTGACAAATGTCACAAGGAGTCATGTTGTGCTACTGATTTGGAAGAGAACGGTTCATGTGCAAGAGGAAAGGTGTGAATTTCATTTCTGAGCTCTGCTAGGGCCAAATTTCTCAAGCTATTACGTTAGACTGTTAATGCTTTGCAAGTGATCGTTTCGTGAGAAAGACGAAAAAGAGAATTTTGTTCCTGATCTGTCCTAGGGCCAAATGTCCCTAAGACTCCTCTTCTGAAAGCCCTGAAGATGCCCTGCTGATTGTTTCGGAGACAGCGAGTCATGAGAAAGAAGAGAAATGCGAATTTCATTCCTGACGGCGCTAGGTATAAATATTTCAAGGAATCATGCTCAAAAAGCCATTACGATAGACTGGACATGATTTCTAAGAGATCGGTTCGTGAGAAAGATGAAAAAGAGAAATTAATTCTTGTTCTCTGCTGGGGACCAATTTCTCAATTAATCATGCTTCGAAAGCAATTAGGATGCACTGCCAATGGTTTGGAAGACATCAGTTCCAGAGAAAGAGAAAAAAAATGACTCTTATTACTGATCCGTGCTAAGGACAAATGTCTCAAAGACTCCTCATCCAAAAGTCATTGGGCTGCTTGCTTATGGTTTGGAAGAAATCGGTTCATGAGAAAGACGAAAAATGAGGAATTCATTGCTGAGCTGCTTTGGTTACAAATTTCTCAAGGAATCATACTTCTAAAGCCTAATGTACTGCTACTGGTTTGGAAGAACTCGGTTCGGGAGAAAGACGAAACGTGAGAATTTCATTCCTAATCTGAGCTAGCGATCAATTTCTCAAGGAAGCATGCTGCGAAACGCCTTTGGAGGCACTCTTAATGGTTCGGAAGCCATAGGTTTATGAGAAAGAAGAAAAATGACAAATTCATTCCTGTTCTGTGCTTACGGATACATTTCTCAAGGACTCATGCTTGAAAAGTCGTTAGCATTGATTGTTTATGGTTTTTGAAGCGCTCAGTTGGTGAGAAATACTAAAAATACGAAATTCATTCCTGAGCTGTGCTTGGGACACATGTCTCAAGGAGTTTTCATCTAAATGCTTTTAGGCTTCACAGCTAGTGGTTTCGAAGTGGTCGGCTGGTGAGAAAGGTGACAAAAGAGACTTTCATTCCTCATCTGTGCTAGAGATCCATTTCTCAAGGACGCATGCTTGAAAAGTCGTTAGGATTGATTGTTAAGGGTTTTGAAGCGCTCAGTTGGTGAGAAATACTAAAAATAGGCAATTCGTTCCTGAGCTGGCTTTGGGACACGTGTCTCAAGGATTCTTCATCTAAATACCTTTAGGCTGCACAGCTAGTGGTTTGGAAGAGGTCGGTAGGTGAGAAAGATGAAGAAAGAGAATTTCATTCCTGTGCTGTGCTAGTGAAAAATTTCACAAGGAGTCATGCTTGAAAAGTCACTAGTGTGTACTGCTCCTGATTTGGACAAGATCGCATCGTGAGAGACGACAAATGAGAATTTCCTTGCTGACTGTGCTAAGGAGATGATGCTCAAGGAATGATCCTTGAAAAGCCATTAGGATGAACGGCTAGTGGTTTGGAAGTCATCATTAAAGGAGAAACACTTAAAATGAGAGTCTTCATTCCTGAGTTGTGCTATTAACAAATTACTCTAGGAATCTTTGTGTAAAAGCCATTAAGATGCACTGCTAATGGTTGCGGAGAGCTCCATTCACGCGAAACAGGTGAAGAGGTTGAATGGGACCCTAAAGATGCTGCTGATAACCATTATGGTCCAGTACCCGTAGGACTGGGACAAGTTATTTACCCCACCTGCTGTTCGCAAAGAGGGTAGTGCGCCAGGAATGCACAAGCTTTTCCCCGTATGGGAGGAGTGCCAGGGGACCCCTAGACTTCATGAGGGATGAGTGGGAGGGGTAGACCTCTCCAGGGGGATCATCAATGGTGGAGTATGTACTGATTTCCTGGGAAAAGCTCGTGGAGCTCATGGGCTTGGCTAGAAGAAACCTAGCAAGGACACAGAGGAAGCAGAAGGTCTGGTACGACCGCTCAGCATGTGCCCACCCCTATGCTACCGGGGAGCAGGTGATGGTTCTCATCCCTGTGAAGAGGAACAAGAACTATTGAGTCCTGTGATGTGCTTGGGGCTCAGGTCTCTAGGCAGCTTCATCTAAAAGCCATTAGAAAGCTAGTGTTTAGGAAGAGACCTGTTATTAGAAAGACAAAACAAGATAAATTCCGTCCAGATTTGTGCTATGACAAATTTCTCTTGGAATCTTCATCTAAATGTCATTAGAATGCACTGCTAGTGTTTACAAAGAGAAGTGTAGGGGAGAAAGACAAACAACTCAGCTAATTATTGATCCGTGCTAGGGACAAATGTCTCAAGGAAACCTCGCCTGGAAGACAGGAGGAGGGACTTTTAATGGTTTAGCGAGCTCGGTTCGTGAGAAAGGCCAACAAATGAGAATGTCATTCCTGATTTGTGCTAGAGATCAATGTTTCAAAGCATCATACTGCAAATGGCATTTTTTGGAAGACATCGGTTTATGAGAAAGACGAAAAATTATTCATTCATTCCTGAGCTGTGCTACTGACAAATGTCACAAGGAGTCATGTTGTGCTACTGATTTGGAAGAGAACGGTTCATGTGCAAGAGGAAAGGTGTGAATTTCATTTCTGAGCTCTGCTAGGGCCAAATTTCTCAAGCTATTACGTTAGACTGTTAATGCTTTGCAAGTGATCGTTTCGTGAGAAAGACGAAAAAGAGAATTTTGTTCCTGATCTGTCCTAGGGCCAAATGTCCCTAAGACTCCTCTTCTGAAAGCCCTGAAGATGCCCTGCTGATTGTTTCGGAGACAGCGAGTCATGAGAAAGAAGAGAAATGCGAATTTCATTCCTGACGGCGCTAGGTATAAATATTTCAAGGAATCATGCTCAAAAAGCCATTACGATAGACTGGACATGATTTCTAAGAGATCGGTTCGTGAGAAAGATGAAAAAGAGAAATTAATTCTTGTTCTCTGCTGGGGACCAATTTCTCAATTAATCATGCTTCGAAAGCAATTAGGATGCACTGCCAATGGTTTGGAAGACATCAGTTCCAGAGAAAGAGAAAAAAAATGACTGACTTATTACTGATCCGTGCTAAGGACAAATGTCTCAAAGACTCCTCATCCAAAAGTCATTGGGCTGCTTGCTTATGGTTTGGAAGAAATCGGTTCATGAGAAAGACGAAAAATGAGGAATTCATTGCTGAGCTGCTTTGGTTACAAATTTCTCAAGGAATCATGCTTCTAAAGCCTAATGTACTGCTACTGGTTTGGAAGGACTCGGTTCGGGAGAAAGACGAAACGTGAGAATTTCATTCCTAATCTGAGCTAGCGATCAATTTCTCAAGGAAGCATGCTGCGAAAGGCCTTTGGAGGCACTCTTAATGGTTCGGAAGCCAAAGGTTTATGTGAAAGAAGAAAAATGACAAATTCATTCCTGTTCTGTGCTTACGGATACATTTCTCAAGGACTCATGCTTGAAAAGTCGTTAGCATTGATTGTTTATGGTTTTTGAAGCGCTCAGTTGGTGAGAAATACTAAAAATACGAAATTCATTCCTGAGCTGTGCTTGGGACACATGTCTCAAGGAGTTTTCATCTAAATGCTTTTAGGCTTCACAGCTAGTGGTTTCGAAGTGGTCGGCTGGTGAGAAAGGTGACAAAAGAGACTTTCATTCCTCATCTGTGCTAGAGATCCATTTCTCAAGGACGCATGCTTGAAAAGTCGTTAGGATTGATTGTTAAGGGTTTTGAAGCGCTCAGTTGGTGAGAAATACTAAAAATAGGCAATTCATTCCTGAGCTGGCTTTGGGACACGTGTCTCAAGGATTCTTCATCTAAATACCTTTAGGCTGCACAGCTAGTGGTTTGGAAGAGGTCGGTAGGTGAGAAAGATGAAGAAAGAGAATTTCATTCCTGTGCTGTGCTAGTGAAAAATTTCACAAGGAGTCATGCTTGAAAAGTCACTAGTGTGTACTGCTCCTGATTTGGACAAGATCGCATCGTGAGAGACGACAAATGAGAATTTCCTTGCTGACTGTGCTAAGGAGATGATGCTCAAGGAATGATCCTTGAAAAGCCATTAGGATGAACGGCTAGTGGTTTGGAAGTCATCATTAAAGGAGAAACACTTAAAATGAGAGTCTTCATTCCTGAGTTGTGCTATTAACAAATTACTCTAGGAATCTTTGTGTAAAAGCCATTAAGATGCACTGCTAATGGTTGCGGAGAGCTCCATTCACGCGAAACAGGTGAAGAGGTTGAATGGGACCCTAAAGATGCTGCTGATAACCATTATGGTCCAGTACCCGTAGGACTGGGACAAGTTATTTACCCCACCTGCTGTTCGCAAAGAGGGTAGTGCGCCAGGAATGCACAAGCTTTTCCCCGTATGGGAGGAGTGCCAGGGGACCCCTAGACTTCATGAGGGATGAGTGGGAGGGGTAGACCTCTCCAGGGGGATCATCAATGGTGGAGTATGTACTGATTTCCTGGGAAAAGCTCGTGGAGCTCATGGGCTTGGCTAGAAGAAACCTAGCAAGGACACAGAGGAAGCAGAAGGTCTGGTACGACCGCTCAGCATGTGCCCACCCCTATGCTACCGGGGAGCAGGTGATGGTTCTCATCCCTGTGAAGAGGAACAAGAACTATTGAGTCCTGTGATGTGCTTGGGGCTCAGGTCTCTAGGCAGCTTCATCTAAAAGCCATTAGAAAGCTAGTGTTTAGGAAGAGACCTGTTATTAGAAAGACAAAACAAGATAAATTCCGTCCAGATTTGTGCTATGACAAATTTCTCTTGGAATCTTCATCTAAATGTCATTAGAATGCACTGCTAGTGTTTACAAAGAGAAGTGTAGGGGAGAAAGACAAACAACTCAGCTAATTATTGATCCGTGCTAGGGACAAATGTCTCAAGGAAACCTCGCCTGGAAGACAGGAGGAGGGACTTTTAATGGTTTAGCGAGCTCGGTTCGTGAGAAAGGCCAACAAATGAGAATGTCATTCCTGATTTGTGCTAGAGATCAATGTTTCAAAGCATCATACTGCAAATGGCATTTTTTGGAAGACATCGGTTTATGAGAAAGACGAAAAATTATTCATTCATTCCTGAGCTGTGCTACTGACAAATGTCACAAGGAGTCATGTTGTGCTACTGATTTGGAAGAGAACGGTTCATGTGCAAGAGGAAAGGTGTGAATTTCATTTCTGAGCTCTGCTAGGGCCAAATTTCTCAAGCTATTACGTTAGACTGTTAATGCTTTGCAAGTGATCGTTTCGTGAGAAAGACGAAAAAGAGAATTTTGTTCCTGATCTGTCCTAGGGCCAAATGTCCCTAAGACTCCTCTTCTGAAAGCCCTGAAGATGCCCTGCTGATTGTTTCGGAGACAGCGAGTCATGAGAAAGAAGAGAAATGCGAATTTCATTCCTGACGGCGCTAGGTATAAATATTTCAAGGAATCATGCTCAAAAAGCCATTACGATAGACTGGACATGATTTCTAAGAGATCGGTTCGTGAGAAAGATGAAAAAGAGAAATTAATTCTTGTTCTCTGCTGGGGACCAATTTCTCAATTAATCATGCTTCGAAAGCAATTAGGATGCACTGCCAATGGTTTGGAAGACATCAGTTCCAGAGAAAGAGAAAAAAAATGACTCTTATTACTGATCCGTGCTAAGGACAAATGTCTCAAAGACTCCTCATCCAAAAGTCATTGGGCTGCTTGCTTATGGTTTGGAAGAAATCGGTTCATGAGAAAGACGAAAAATGAGGAATTCATTGCTGAGCTGCTTTGGTTACAAATTTCTCAAGGAATCATACTTCTAAAGCCTAATGTACTGCTACTGGTTTGGAAGAACTCGGTTCGGGAGAAAGACGAAACGTGAGAATTTCATTCCTAATCTGAGCTAGCGATCAACTTCTCAAGGAAGCATGCTGCGAAACGCCTTTGGAGGCACTCTTAATGGTTCGGAAGCCATAGGTTTATGAGAAAGAAGAAAAATGACAAATTCATTCCTGTTCTGTGCTTACGGATACATTTCTCAAGGACTCATGCTTGAAAAGTCGTTAGCATTGATTGTTTATGGTTTTTGAAGCGCTCAGTTGGTGAGAAATACTAAAAATACGAAATTCATTCCTGAGCTGTGCTTGGGACACATGTCTCAATGAGTTTTCATCTAAATGCTTTTAGGCTTCACAGCTAGTGGTTTCGAAGTGGTCGGCTGGTGAGAAAGGTGACAAAAGAGACTTTCATTCCTCATCTGTGCTAGAGATCCATTTCTCAAGGACGCATGCTTGAAAAGTCGTTAGGATTGATTGTTAAGGGTTTTGAAGCGCTCAGTTGGTGAGAAATACTAAAAATAGGCAATTCGTTCCTGAGCTGGCTTTGGGACACGTGTCTCAAGGATTCTTCATCTAAATACCTTTAGGCTGCACAGCTAGTGGTTTGGAAGAGGTCGGTAGGTGAGAAAGATGAAGAAAGAGAATTTCATTCCTGTGCTGTGCTAGTGAAAAATTTCACAAGGAGTCATGCTTGAAAAGTCACTAGTGTGTACTGCTCCTGATTTGGACAAGATCGCATCGTGAGAGACGACAAATGAGAATTTCCTTGCTGACTGTGCTAAGGAGATGATGCTCAAGGAATGATCCTTGAAAAGCCATTAGGATGAACGGCTAGTGGTTTGGAAGTCATCATTAAAGGAGAAACACTTAAAATGAGAGTCTTCATTCCTGAGTTGTGCTATTAACAAATTACTCTAGGAATCTTTGTGTAAAAGCCATTAAGATGCACTGCTAATGGTTGCGGAGAGCTCCATTCACGCGAAACAGGTGAAGAGGTTGAATGGGACCCTAAAGATGCTGCTGATAACCATTATGGTCCAGTACCCGTAGGACTGGGACAAGTTATTTACCCCACCTGCTGTTCGCAAAGAGGGTAGTGCGCCAGGAATGCACAAGCTTTTCCCCGTATGGGAGGAGTGCCAGGGGACCCCTAGACTTCATGAGGGATGAGTGGGAGGGGTAGACCTCTCCAGGGGGATCATCAATGGTGGAGTATGTACTGATTTCCTGGGAAAAGCTCGTGGAGCTCATGGGCTTGGCTAGAAGAAACCTAGCAAGGACACAGAGGAAGCAGAAGGTCTGGTACGACCGCTCAGCATGTGCCCACCCCTATGCTACCGGGGAGCAGGTGATGGTTCTCATCCCTGTGAAGAGGAACAAGAACTATTGAGTCCTGTGATGTGCTTGGGGCTCAGGTCTCTAGGCAGCTTCATCTAAAAGCCATTAGAAAGCTAGTGTTTAGGAAGAGACCTGTTATTAGAAAGACAAAACAAGATAAATTCCGTCCAGATTTGTGCTATGACAAATTTCTCTTGGAATCTTCATCTAAATGTCATTAGAATGCACTGCTAGTGTTTACAAAGAGAAGTGTAGGGGAGAAAGACAAACAACTCAGCTAATTATTGATCCGTGCTAGGGACAAATGTCTCAAGGAAACCTCGCCTGGAAGACAGGAGGAGGGACTTTTAATGGTTTAGCGAGCTCGGTTCGTGAGAAAGGCCAACAAATGAGAATGTCATTCCTGATTTGTGCTAGAGATCAATGTTTCAAAGCATCATACTGCAAATGGCATTTTTTGGAAGACATCGGTTTATGAGAAAGACGAAAAATTATTCATTCATTCCTGAGCTGTGCTACTGACAAATGTCACAAGGAGTCATGTTGTGCTACTGATTTGGAAGAGAACGGTTCATGTGCAAGAGGAAAGGTGTGAATTTCATTTCTGAGCTCTGCTAGGGCCAAATTTCTCAAGCTATTACGTTAGACTGTTAATGCTTTGCAAGTGATCGTTTCGTGAGAAAGACGAAAAAGAGAATTTTGTTCCTGATCTGTCCTAGGGCCAAATGTCCCTAAGACTCCTCTTCTGAAAGCCCTGAAGATGCCCTGCTGATTGTTTCGGAGACAGCGAGTCATGAGAAAGAAGAGAAATGCGAATTTCATTCCTGACGGCGCTAGGTATAAATATTTCAAGGAATCATGCTCAAAAAGCCATTACGATAGACTGGACATGATTTCTAAGAGATCGGTTCGTGAGAAAGATGAAAAAGAGAAATTAATTCTTGTTCTCTGCTGGGGACCAATTTCTCAATTAATCATGCTTCGAAAGCAATTAGGATGCACTGCCAATGGTTTGGAAGACATCAGTTCCAGAGAAAGAGAAAAAAAATGACTGACTTATTACTGATCCGTGCTAAGGACAAATGTCTCAAAGACACCTCATCCAAAAGTCATTGGGCTGCTTGCTTATGGTTTGGAAGAAATCGGTTCATGAGAAAGACGAAAAATGAGGAATTCATTGCTGAGCTGCTTTGGTTACAAATTTCTCAAGGAATCATACTTCTAAAGCCTAATGTACTGCTACTGGTTTGGAAGGACTCGGTTCGGGAGAAAGACGAAACGTGAGAATTTCATTCCTAATCTGAGCTAGCGATCAATTTCTCAAGGAAGCATGCTGCGAAACGCCTTTGGAGGCACTCTTAATGGTTCGGAAGCCAAAGGTTTATGTGAAAGAAGAAAAATGACAAATTCATTCCTGTTCTGTGCTTACGGATACATTTCTCAAGGACTCATGCTTGAAAAGTCGTTAGCATTGATTGTTTATGGTTTTTGAAGCGCTCAGTTGGTGAGAAATACTAAAAATACGAAATTCATTCCTGAGCTGTGCTTGGGACACATGTCTCAAGGAGTTTTCATCTAAATGCTTTTAGGCTTCACAGCTAGTGGTTTCGAAGTGGTCGGCTGGTGAGAAAGGTGACAAAAGAGACTTTCATTCCTCATCTGTGCTAGAGATCCATTTCTCAAGGACGCATGCTTGAAAAGTCGTTAGGATTGATTGTTAAGGGTTTTGAAGCGCTCAGTTGGTGAGAAATACTAAAAATAGGCAATTCATTCCTGAGCTGGCTTTGGGACACGTGTCTCAAGGATTCTTCATCTAAATACCTTTAGGCTGCACAGCTAGTGGTTTGGAAGAGGTCGGTAGGTGAGAAAGATGAAGAAAGAGAATTTCATTCCTGTGCTGTGCTAGTGAAAAATTTCACAAGGAGTCATGCTTGAAAAGTCACTAGTGTGTACTGCTCCTGATTTGGACAAGATCGCATCGTGAGAGACGACAAATGAGAATTTCCTTGCTGACTGTGCTAAGGAGATGATGCTCAAGGAATGATCCTTGAAAAGCCATTAGGATGAACGGCTAGTGGTTTGGAAGTCATCATTAAAGGAGAAACACTTAAAATGAGAGTCTTCATTCCTGAGTTGTGCTATTAACAAATTACTCTAGGAATCTTTGTGTAAAAGCCATTAAGATGCACTGCTAATGGTTGCGGAGAGCTCCATTCACGCGAAACAGGTGAAGAGGTTGAATGGGACCCTAAAGATGCTGCTGATAACCATTATGGTCCAGTACCCGTAGGACTGGGACAAGTTATTTACCCCACCTGCTGTTCGCAAAGAGGGTAGTGCGCCAGGAATGCACAAGCTTTTCCCCGTATGGGAGGAGTGCCAGGGGACCCCTAGACTTCATGAGGGATGAGTGGGAGGGGTAGACCTCTCCAGGGGGATCATCAATGGTGGAGTATGTACTGATTTCCTGGGAAAAGCTCGTGGAGCTCATGGGCTTGGCTAGAAGAAACCTAGCAAGGACACAGAGGAAGCAGAAGGTCTGGTACGACCGCTCAGCATGTGCCCACCCCTATGCTACCGGGGAGCAGGTGATGGTTCTCATCCCTGTGAAGAGGAACAAGAACTATTGAGTCCTGTGATGTGCTTGGGGCTCAGGTCTCTAGGCAGCTTCATCTAAAAGCCATTAGAAAGCTAGTGTTTAGGAAGAGACCTGTTATTAGAAAGACAAAACAAGATAAATTCCGTCCAGATTTGTGCTATGACAAATTTCTCTTGGAATCTTCATCTAAATGTCATTAGAATGCACTGCTAGTGTTTACAAAGAGAAGTGTAGGGGAGAAAGACAAACAACTCAGCTAATTATTGATCCGTGCTAGGGACAAATGTCTCAAGGAAACCTCGCCTGGAAGACAGGAGGAGGGACTTTTAATGGTTTAGCGAGCTCGGTTCGTGAGAAAGGCCAACAAATGAGAATGTCATTCCTGATTTGTGCTAGAGATCAATGTTTCAAAGCATCATACTGCAAATGGCATTTTTTGGAAGACATCGGTTTATGAGAAAGACGAAAAATTATTCATTCATTCCTGAGCTGTGCTACTGACAAATGTCACAAGGAGTCATGTTGTGCTACTGATTTGGAAGAGAACGGTTCATGTGCAAGAGGAAAGGTGTGAATTTCATTTCTGAGCTCTGCTAGGGCCAAATTTCTCAAGCTATTACGTTAGACTGTTAATGCTTTGCAAGTGATCGTTTCGTGAGAAAGACGAAAAAGAGAATTTTGTTCCTGATCTGTCCTAGGGCCAAATGTCCCTAAGACTCCTCTTCTGAAAGCCCTGAAGATGCCCTGCTGATTGTTTCGGAGACAGCGAGTCATGAGAAAGAAGAGAAATGCGAATTTCATTCCTGACGGCGCTAGGTATAAATATTTCAAGGAATCATGCTCAAAAAGCCATTACGATAGACTGGACATGATTTCTAAGAGATCGGTTCGTGAGAAAGATGAAAAAGAGAAATTAATTCTTGTTCTCTGCTGGGGACCAATTTCTCAATTAATCATGCTTCGAAAGCAATTAGGATGCACTGCCAATGGTTTGGAAGACATCAGTTCCAGAGAAAGAGAAAAAAAATGACTGACTTATTACTGATCCGTGCTAAGGACAAATGTCTCAAAGACTCCTCATCCAAAAGTCATTGGGCTGCTTGCTTATGGTTTGGAAGAAATCGGTTCATGAGAAAGACGAAAAATGAGGAATTCATTGCTGAGCTGCTTTGGTTACAAATTTCTCAAGGAATCATACTTCTAAAGCCTAATGTACTGCTACTGGTTTGGAAGGACTCGGTTCGGGAGAAAGACGAAACGTGAGAATTTCATTCCTAATCTGAGCTAGCGATCAATTTCTCAAGGAAGCATGCTGCGAAAGGCCTTTGGAGGCACTCTTAATGGTTCGGAAGCCAAAGGTTTATGTGAAAGAAGAAAAATGACAAATTCATTCCTGTTCTGTGCTTACGGATACATTTCTCAAGGACTCATGCTTGAAAAGTCGTTAGCATTGATTGTTTATGGTTTTTGAAGCGCTCAGTTGGTGAGAAATACTAAAAATACGAAATTCATTCCTGAGCTGTGCTTGGGACACATGTCTCAAGGAGTTTTCATCTAAATGCTTTTAGGCTTCACAGCTAGTGGTTTCGAAGTGGTCGGCTGGTGAGAAAGGTGACAAAAGAGACTTTCATTCCTCATCTGTGCTAGAGATCCATTTCTCAAGGACGCATGCTTGAAAAGTCGTTAGGATTGATTGTTAAGGGTTTTGAAGCGCTCAGTTGGTGAGAAATACTAAAAATAGGCAATTCATTCCTGAGCTGGCTTTGGGACACGTGTCTCAAGGATTCTTCATCTAAATACCTTTAGGCTGCACAGCTAGTGGTTTGGAAGAGGTCGGTAGGTGAGAAAGATGAAGAAAGAGAATTTCATTCCTGTGCTGTGCTAGTGAAAAATTTCACAAGGAGTCATGCTTGAAAAGTCACTAGTGTGTACTGCTCCTGATTTGGACAAGATCGCATCGTGAGAGACGACAAATGAGAATTTCCTTGCTGACTGTGCTAAGGAGATGATGCTCAAGGAATGATCCTTGAAAAGCCATTAGGATGAACGGCTAGTGGTTTGGAAGTCATCATTAAAGGAGAAACACTTAAAATGAGAGTCTTCATTCCTGAGTTGTGCTATTAACAAATTACTCTAGGAATCTTTGTGTAAAAGCCATTAAGATGCACTGCTAATGGTTGCGGAGAGCTCCATTCACGCGAAACAGGTGAAGAGGTTGAATGGGACCCTAAAGATGCTGCTGATAACCATTATGGTCCAGTACCCGTAGGACTGGGACAAGTTATTTACCCCACCTGCTGTTCGCAAAGAGGGTAGTGCGCCAGGAATGCACAAGCTTTTCCCCGTATGGGAGGAGTGCCAGGGGACCCCTAGACTTCATGAGGGATGAGTGGGAGGGGTAGACCTCTCCAGGGGGATCATCAATGGTGGAGTATGTACTGATTTCCTGGGAAAAGCTCGTGGAGCTCATGGGCTTGGCTAGAAGAAACCTAGCAAGGACACAGAGGAAGCAGAAGGTCTGGTACGACCGCTCAGCATGTGCCCACCCCTATGCTACCGGGGAGCAGGTGATGGTTCTCATCCCTGTGAAGAGGAACAAGAACTATTGAGTCCTGTGATGTGCTTGGGGCTCAGGTCTCTAGGCAGCTTCATCTAAAAGCCATTAGAAAGCTAGTGTTTAGGAAGAGACCTGTTATTAGAAAGACAAAACAAGATAAATTCCGTCCAGATTTGTGCTATGACAAATTTCTCTTGGAATCTTCATCTAAATGTCATTAGAATGCACTGCTAGTGTTTACAAAGAGAAGTGTAGGGGAGAAAGACAAACAACTCAGCTAATTATTGATCCGTGCTAGGGACAAATGTCTCAAGGAAACCTCGCCTGGAAGACAGGAGGAGGGACTTTTAATGGTTTAGCGAGCTCGGTTCGTGAGAAAGGCCAACAAATGAGAATGTCATTCCTGATTTGTGCTAGAGATCAATGTTTCAAAGCATCATACTGCAAATGGCATTTTTTGGAAGACATCGGTTTATGAGAAAGACGAAAAATTATTCATTCATTCCTGAGCTGTGCTACTGACAAATGTCACAAGGAGTCATGTTGTGCTACTGATTTGGAAGAGAACGGTTCATGTGCAAGAGGAAAGGTGTGAATTTCATTTCTGAGCTCTGCTAGGGCCAAATTTCTCAAGCTATTACGTTAGACTGTTAATGCTTTGCAAGTGATCGTTTCGTGAGAAAGACGAAAAAGAGAATTTTGTTCCTGATCTGTCCTAGGGCCAAATGTCCCTAAGACTCCTCTTCTGAAAGCCCTGAAGATGCCCTGCTGATTGTTTCGGAGACAGCGAGTCATGAGAAAGAAGAGAAATGCGAATTTCATTCCTGACGGCGCTAGGTATAAATATTTCAAGGAATCATGCTCAAAAAGCCATTACGATAGACTGGACATGATTTCTAAGAGATCGGTTCGTGAGAAAGATGAAAAAGAGAAATTAATTCTTGTTCTCTGCTGGGGACCAATTTCTCAATTAATCATGCTTCGAAAGCAATTAGGATGCACTGCCAATGGTTTGGAAGACATCAGTTCCAGAGAAAGAGAAAAAAAATGACTGACTTATTACTGATCCGTGCTAAGGACAAATGTCTCAAAGACTCCTCATCCAAAAGTCATTGGGCTGCTTGCTTATGGTTTGGAAGAAATCGGTTCATGAGAAAGACGAAAAATGAGGAATTCATTGCTGAGCTGCTTTGGTTACAAATTTCTCAAGGAATCATACTTCTAAAGCCTAATGTACTGCTACTGGTTTGGAAGGACTCGGTTCGGGAGAAAGACGAAACGTGAGAATTTCATTCCTAATCTGAGCTAGCGATCAATTTCTCAAGGAAGCATGCTGCGAAAGGCCTTTGGAGGCACTCTTAATGGTTCGGAAGCCAAAGGTTTATGTGAAAGAAGAAAAATGACAAATTCATTCCTGTTCTGTGCTTACGGATACATTTCTCAAGGACTCATGCTTGAAAAGTCGTTAGCATTGATTGTTTATGGTTTTTGAAGCGCTCAGTTGGTGAGAAATACTAAAAATACGAAATTCATTCCTGAGCTGTGCTTGGGACACATGTCTCAAGGAGTTTTCATCTAAATGCTTTTAGGCTTCACAGCTAGTGGTTTCGAAGTGGTCGGCTGGTGAGAAAGGTGACAAAAGAGACTTTCATTCCTCATCTGTGCTAGAGATCCATTTCTCAAGGACGCATGCTTGAAAAGTCGTTAGGATTGATTGTTAAGGGTTTTGAAGCGCTCAGTTGGTGAGAAATACTAAAAATAGGCAATTCATTCCTGAGCTGGCTTTGGGACACGTGTCTCAAGGATTCTTCATCTAAATACCTTTAGGCTGCACAGCTAGTGGTTTGGAAGAGGTCGGTAGGTGAGAAAGATGAAGAAAGAGAATTTCATTCCTGTGCTGTGCTAGTGAAAAATTTCACAAGGAGTCATGCTTGAAAAGTCACTAGTGTGTACTGCTCCTGATTTGGACAAGATCGCATCGTGAGAGACGACAAATGAGAATTTCCTTGCTGACTGTGCTAAGGAGATGATGCTCAAGGAATGATCCTTGAAAAGCCATTAGGATGAACGGCTAGTGGTTTGGAAGTCATCATTAAAGGAGAAACACTTAAAATGAGAGTCTTCATTCCTGAGTTGTGCTATTAACAAATTACTCTAGGAATCTTTGTGTAAAAGCCATTAAGATGCACTGCTAATGGTTGCGGAGAGCTCCATTCACGCGAAACAGGTGAAGAGGTTGAATGGGACCCTAAAGATGCTGCTGATAACCATTATGGTCCAGTACCCGTAGGACTGGGACAAGTTATTTACCCCACCTGCTGTTCGCAAAGAGGGTAGTGCGCCAGGAATGCACAAGCTTTTCCCCGTATGGGAGGAGTGCCAGGGGACCCCTAGACTTCATGAGGGATGAGTGGGAGGGGTAGACCTCTCCAGGGGGATCATCAATGGTGGAGTATGTACTGATTTCCTGGGAAAAGCTCGTGGAGCTCATGGGCTTGGCTAGAAGAAACCTAGCAAGGACACAGAGGAAGCAGAAGGTCTGGTACGACCGCTCAGCATGTGCCCACCCCTATGCTACCGGGGAGCAGGTGATGGTTCTCATCCCTGTGAAGAGGAACAAGAACTATTGAGTCCTGTGATGTGCTTGGGGCTCAGGTCTCTAGGCAGCTTCATCTAAAAGCCATTAGAAAGCTAGTGTTTAGGAAGAGACCTGTTATTAGAAAGACAAAACAAGATAAATTCCGTCCAGATTTGTGCTATGACAAATTTCTCTTGGAATCTTCATCTAAATGTCATTAGAATGCACTGCTAGTGTTTACAAAGAGAAGTGTAGGGGAGAAAGACAAACAACTCAGCTAATTATTGATCCGTGCTAGGGACAAATGTCTCAAGGAAACCTCGCCTGGAAGACAGGAGGAGGGACTTTTAATGGTTTAGCGAGCTCGGTTCGTGAGAAAGGCCAACAAATGAGAATGTCATTCCTGATTTGTGCTAGAGATCAATGTTTCAAAGCATCATACTGCAAATGGCATTTTTTGGAAGACATCGGTTTATGAGAAAGACGAAAAATTATTCATTCATTCCTGAGCTGTGCTACTGACAAATGTCACAAGGAGTCATGTTGTGCTACTGATTTGGAAGAGAACGGTTCATGTGCAAGAGGAAAGGTGTGAATTTCATTTCTGAGCTCTGCTAGGGCCAAATTTCTCAAGCTATTACGTTAGACTGTTAATGCTTTGCAAGTGATCGTTTCGTGAGAAAGACGAAAAAGAGAATTTTGTTCCTGATCTGTCCTAGGGCCAAATGTCCCTAAGACTCCTCTTCTGAAAGCCCTGAAGATGCCCTGCTGATTGTTTCGGAGACAGCGAGTCATGAGAAAGAAGAGAAATGCGAATTTCATTCCTGACGGCGCTAGGTATAAATATTTCAAGGAATCATGCTCAAAAAGCCATTACGATAGACTGGACATGATTTCTAAGAGATCGGTTCGTGAGAAAGATGAAAAAGAGAAATTAATTCTTGTTCTCTGCTGGGGACCAATTTCTCAATTAATCATGCTTCGAAAGCAATTAGGATGCACTGCCAATGGTTTGGAAGACATCAGTTCCAGAGAAAGAGAAAGAAAATGACTCTTATTACTGATCCGTGCTAAGGACAAATGTCTCAAAGACTCCTCATCCAAAAGTCATTGGGCTGCTTGCTTATGGTTTGGAAGAAATCGGTTCATGAGAAAGACGAAAAATGAGGAATTCATTGCTGAGCTGCTTTGGTTACAAATTTCTCAAGGAATCATACTTCTAAAGCCTAATGTACTGCTACTGGTTTGGAAGAACTCGGTTCGGGAGAAAGACGAAACGTGAGAATTTCATTCCTAATCTGAGCTAGCGATCAATTTCTCAAGGAAGCATGCTGCGAAACGCCTTTGGAGGCACTCTTAATGGTTCGGAAGCCATAGGTTTATGAGAAAGAAGAAAAATGACAAATTCATTCCTGTTCTGTGCTTACGGATACATTTCTCAAGGACTCATGCTTGAAAAGTCGTTAGCATTGATTGTTTATGGTTTTTGAAGCGCTCAGTTGGTGAGAAATACTAAAAATACGAAATTCATTCCTGAGCTGTGCTTGGGACACATGTCTCAATGAGTTTTCATCTAAATGCTTTTAGGCTTCACAGCTAGTGGTTTCGAAGTGGTCGGCTGGTGAGAAAGGTGACAAAAGAGACTTTCATTCCTCATCTGTGCTAGAGATCCATTTCTCAAGGACGCATGCTTGAAAAGTCGTTAGGATTGATTGTTAAGGGTTTTGAAGCGCTCAGTTGGTGAGAAATACTAAAAATAGGCAATTCGTTCCTGAGCTGGCTTTGGGACACGTGTCTCAAGGATTCTTCATCTAAATACCTTTAGGCTGCACAGCTAGTGGTTTGGAAGAGGTCGGTAGGTGAGAAAGATGAAGAAAGAGAATTTCATTCCTGTGCTGTGCTAGTGAAAAATTTCACAAGGAGTCATGCTTGAAAAGTCACTAGTGTGTACTGCTCCTGATTTGGACAAGATCGCATCGTGAGAGACGACAAATGAGAATTTCCTTGCTGACTGTGCTAAGGAGATGATGCTCAAGGAATGATCCTTGAAAAGCCATTAGGATGAACGGCTAGTGGTTTGGAAGTCATCATTAAAGGAGAAACACTTAAAATGAGAGTCTTCATTCCTGAGTTGTGCTATTAACAAATTACTCTAGGAATCTTTGTGTAAAAGCCATTAAGATGCACTGCTAATGGTTGCGGAGAGCTCCATTCACGCGAAACAGGTGAAGAGGTTGAATGGGACCCTAAAGATGCTGCTGATAACCATTATGGTCCAGTACCCGTAGGACTGGGACAAGTTATTTACCCCACCTGCTGTTCGCAAAGAGGGTAGTGCGCCAGGAATGCACAAGCTTTTCCCCGTATGGGAGGAGTGCCAGGGGACCCCTAGACTTCATGAGGGATGAGTGGGAGGGGTAGACCTCTCCAGGGGGATCATCAATGGTGGAGTATGTACTGATTTCCTGGGAAAAGCTCGTGGAGCTCATGGGCTTGGCTAGAAGAAACCTAGCAAGGACACAGAGGAAGCAGAAGGTCTGGTACGACCGCTCAGCATGTGCCCACCCCTATGCTACCGGGGAGCAGGTGATGGTTCTCATCCCTGTGAAGAGGAACAAGAACTATTGAGTCCTGTGATGTGCTTGGGGCTCAGGTCTCTAGGCAGCTTCATCTAAAAGCCATTAGAAAGCTAGTGTTTAGGAAGAGACCTGTTATTAGAAAGACAAAACAAGATAAATTCCGTCCAGATTTGTGCTATGACAAATTTCTCTTGGAATCTTCATCTAAATGTCATTAGAATGCACTGCTAGTGTTTACAAAGAGAAGTGTAGGGGAGAAAGACAAACAACTCAGCTAATTATTGATCCGTGCTAGGGACAAATGTCTCAAGGAAACCTCGCCTGGAAGACAGGAGGAGGGACTTTTAATGGTTTAGCGAGCTCGGTTCGTGAGAAAGGCCAACAAATGAGAATGTCATTCCTGATTTGTGCTAGAGATCAATGTTTCAAAGCATCATACTGCAAATGGCATTTTTTGGAAGACATCGGTTTATGAGAAAGACGAAAAATTATTCATTCATTCCTGAGCTGTGCTACTGACAAATGTCACAAGGAGTCATGTTGTGCTACTGATTTGGAAGAGAACGGTTCATGTGCAAGAGGAAAGGTGTGAATTTCATTTCTGAGCTCTGCTAGGGCCAAATTTCTCAAGCTATTACGTTAGACTGTTAATGCTTTGCAAGTGATCGTTTCGTGAGAAAGACGAAAAAGAGAATTTTGTTCCTGATCTGTCCTAGGGCCAAATGTCCCTAAGACTCCTCTTCTGAAAGCCCTGAAGATGCCCTGCTGATTGTTTCGGAGACAGCGAGTCATGAGAAAGAAGAGAAATGCGAATTTCATTCCTGACGGCGCTAGGTATAAATATTTCAAGGAATCATGCTCAAAAAGCCATTACGATAGACTGGACATGATTTCTAAGAGATCGGTTCGTGAGAAAGATGAAAAAGAGAAATTAATTCTTGTTCTCTGCTGGGGACCAATTTCTCAATTAATCATGCTTCGAAAGCAATTAGGATGCACTGCCAATGGTTTGGAAGACATCAGTTCCAGAGAAAGAGAAAAAAAATGACTGACTTATTACTGATCCGTGCTAAGGACAAATGTCTCAAAGACTCCTCATCCAAAAGTCATTGGGCTGCTTGCTTATGGTTTGGAAGAAATCGGTTCATGAGAAAGACGAAAAATGAGGAATTCATTGCTGAGCTGCTTTGGTTACAAATTTCTCAAGGAATCATACTTCTAAAGCCTAATGTACTGCTACTGGTTTGGAAGGACTCGGTTCGGGAGAAAGACGAAACGTGAGAATTTCATTCCTAATCTGAGCTAGCGATCAATTTCTCAAGGAAGCATGCTGCGAAAGGCCTTTGGAGGCACTCTTAATGGTTCGGAAGCCAAAGGTTTATGTGAAAGAAGAAAAATGACAAATTCATTCCTGTTCTGTGCTTACGGATACATTTCTCAAGGACTCATGCTTGAAAAGTCGTTAGCATTGATTGTTTATGGTTTTTGAAGCGCTCAGTTGGTGAGAAATACTAAAAATACGAAATTCATTCCTGAGCTGTGCTTGGGACACATGTCTCAAGGAGTTTTCATCTAAATGCTTTTAGGCTTCACAGCTAGTGGTTTCGAAGTGGTCGGCTGGTGAGAAAGGTGACAAAAGAGACTTTCATTCCTCATCTGTGCTAGAGATCCATTTCTCAAGGACGCATGCTTGAAAAGTCGTTAGGATTGATTGTTAAGGGTTTTGAAGCGCTCAGTTGGTGAGAAATACTAAAAATAGGCAATTCATTCCTGAGCTGGCTTTGGGACACGTGTCTCAAGGATTCTTCATCTAAATACCTTTAGGCTGCACAGCTAGTGGTTTGGAAGAGGTCGGTAGGTGAGAAAGATGAAGAAAGAGAATTTCATTCCTGTGCTGTGCTAGTGAAAAATTTCACAAGGAGTCATGCTTGAAAAGTCACTAGTGTGTACTGCTCCTGATTTGGACAAGATCGCATCGTGAGAGACGACAAATGAGAATTTCCTTGCTGACTGTGCTAAGGAGATGATGCTCAAGGAATGATCCTTGAAAAGCCATTAGGATGAACGGCTAGTGGTTTGGAAGTCATCATTAAAGGAGAAACACTTAAAATGAGAGTCTTCATTCCTGAGTTGTGCTATTAACAAATTACTCTAGGAATCTTTGTGTAAAAGCCATTAAGATGCACTGCTAATGGTTGCGGAGAGCTCCATTCACGCGAAACAGGTGAAGAGGTTGAATGGGACCCTAAAGATGCTGCTGATAACCATTATGGTCCAGTACCCGTAGGACTGGGACAAGTTATTTACCCCACCTGCTGTTCGCAAAGAGGGTAGTGCGCCAGGAATGCACAAGCTTTTCCCCGTATGGGAGGAGTGCCAGGGGACCCCTAGACTTCATGAGGGATGAGTGGGAGGGGTAGACCTCTCCAGGGGGATCATCAATGGTGGAGTATGTACTGATTTCCTGGGAAAAGCTCGTGGAGCTCATGGGCTTGGCTAGAAGAAACCTAGCAAGGACACAGAGGAAGCAGAAGGTCTGGTACGACCGCTCAGCATGTGCCCACCCCTATGCTACCGGGGAGCAGGTGATGGTTCTCATCCCTGTGAAGAGGAACAAGAACTATTGAGTCCTGTGATGTGCTTGGGGCTCAGGTCTCTAGGCAGCTTCATCTAAAAGCCATTAGAAAGCTAGTGTTTAGGAAGAGACCTGTTATTAGAAAGACAAAACAAGATAAATTCCGTCCAGATTTGTGCTATGACAAATTTCTCTTGGAATCTTCATCTAAATGTCATTAGAATGCACTGCTAGTGTTTACAAAGAGAAGTGTAGGGGAGAAAGACAAACAACTCAGCTAATTATTGATCCGTGCTAGGGACAAATGTCTCAAGGAAACCTCGCCTGGAAGACAGGAGGAGGGACTTTTAATGGTTTAGCGAGCTCGGTTCGTGAGAAAGGCCAACAAATGAGAATGTCATTCCTGATTTGTGCTAGAGATCAATGTTTCAAAGCATCATACTGCAAATGGCATTTTTTGGAAGACATCGGTTTATGAGAAAGACGAAAAATTATTCATTCATTCCTGAGCTGTGCTACTGACAAATGTCACAAGGAGTCATGTTGTGCTACTGATTTGGAAGAGAACGGTTCATGTGCAAGAGGAAAGGTGTGAATTTCATTTCTGAGCTCTGCTAGGGCCAAATTTCTCAAGCTATTACGTTAGACTGTTAATGCTTTGCAAGTGATCGTTTCGTGAGAAAGACGAAAAAGAGAATTTTGTTCCTGATCTGTCCTAGGGCCAAATGTCCCTAAGACTCCTCTTCTGAAAGCCCTGAAGATGCCCTGCTGATTGTTTCGGAGACAGCGAGTCATGAGAAAGAAGAGAAATGCGAATTTCATTCCTGACGGCGCTAGGTATAAATATTTCAAGGAATCATGCTCAAAAAGCCATTACGATAGACTGGACATGATTTCTAAGAGATCGGTTCGTGAGAAAGATGAAAAAGAGAAATTAATTCTTGTTCTCTGCTGGGGACCAATTTCTCAATTAATCATGCTTCGAAAGCAATTAGGATGCACTGCCAATGGTTTGGAAGACATCAGTTCCAGAGAAAGAGAAAAAAAATGACTCTTATTACTGATCCGTGCTAAGGACAAATGTCTCAAAGACTCCTCATCCAAAAGTCATTGGGCTGCTTGCTTATGGTTTGGAAGAAATCGGTTCATGAGAAAGACGAAAAATGAGGAATTCATTGCTGAGCTGCTTTGGTTACAAATTTCTCAAGGAATCATACTTCTAAAGCCTAATGTACTGCTACTGGTTTGGAAGAACTCGGTTCGGGAGAAAGACGAAACGTGAGAATTTCATTCCTAATCTGAGCTAGCGATCAATTTCTCAAGGAAGCATGCTGCGAAACGCCTTTGGAGGCACTCTTAATGGTTCGGAAGCCATAGGTTTATGAGAAAGAAGAAAAATGACAAATTCATTCCTGTTCTGTGCTTACGGATACATTTCTCAAGGACTCATGCTTGAAAAGTCGTTAGCATTGATTGTTTATGGTTTTTGAAGCGCTCAGTTGGTGAGAAATACTAAAAATACGAAATTCATTCCTGAGCTGTGCTTGGGACACATGTCTCAAGGAGTTTTCATCTAAATGCTTTTAGGCTTCACAGCTAGTGGTTTCGAAGTGGTCGGCTGGTGAGAAAGGTGACAAAAGAGACTTTCATTCCTCATCTGTGCTAGAGATCCATTTCTCAAGGACGCATGCTTGAAAAGTCGTTAGGATTGATTGTTAAGGGTTTTGAAGCGCTCAGTTGGTGAGAAATACTAAAAATAGGCAATTCGTTCCTGAGCTGGCTTTGGGACACGTGTCTCAAGGATTCTTCATCTAAATACCTTTAGGCTGCACAGCTAGTGGTTTGGAAGAGGTCGGTAGGTGAGAAAGATGAAGAAAGAGAATTTCATTCCTGTGCTGTGCTAGTGAAAAATTTCACAAGGAGTCATGCTTGAAAAGTCACTAGTGTGTACTGCTCCTGATTTGGACAAGATCGCATCGTGAGAGACGACAAATGAGAATTTCCTTGCTGACTGTGCTAAGGAGATGATGCTCAAGGAATGATCCTTGAAAAGCCATTAGGATGAACGGCTAGTGGTTTGGAAGTCATCATTAAAGGAGAAACACTTAAAATGAGAGTCTTCATTCCTGAGTTGTGCTATTAACAAATTACTCTAGGAATCTTTGTGTAAAAGCCATTAAGATGCACTGCTAATGGTTGCGGAGAGCTCCATTCACGCGAAACAGGTGAAGAGGTTGAATGGGACCCTAAAGATGCTGCTGATAACCATTATGGTCCAGTACCCGTAGGACTGGGACAAGTTATTTACCCCACCTGCTGTTCGCAAAGAGGGTAGTGCGCCAGGAATGCACAAGCTTTTCCCCGTATGGGAGGAGTGCCAGGGGACCCCTAGACTTCATGAGGGATGAGTGGGAGGGGTAGACCTCTCCAGGGGGATCATCAATGGTGGAGTATGTACTGATTTCCTGGGAAAAGCTCGTGGAGCTCATGGGCTTGGCTAGAAGAAACCTAGCAAGGACACAGAGGAAGCAGAAGGTCTGGTACGACCGCTCAGCATGTGCCCACCCCTATGCTACCGGGGAGCAGGTGATGGTTCTCATCCCTGTGAAGAGGAACAAGAACTATTGAGTCCTGTGATGTGCTTGGGGCTCAGGTCTCTAGGCAGCTTCATCTAAAAGCCATTAGAAAGCTAGTGTTTAGGAAGAGACCTGTTATTAGAAAGACAAAACAAGATAAATTCCGTCCAGATTTGTGCTATGACAAATTTCTCTTGGAATCTTCATCTAAATGTCATTAGAATGCACTGCTAGTGTTTACTAAGAGAAGTGTAGGGGAGAAAGACAAACAACTCAGCTAATTATTGATCCGTGCTAGGGACAAATGTCTCAAGGAAACCTCGCCTGGAAGACAGGAGGAGGGACTTTTAATGGTTTAGCGAGCTCGGTTCGTGAGAAAGGCCAACAAATGAGAATGTCATTCCTGATTTGTGCTAGAGATCAATGTTTCAAAGCATCATACTGCAAATGGCATTTTTTGGAAGACATCGGTTTATGAGAAAGACGAAAAATTATTCATTCATTCCTGAGCTGTGCTACTGACAAATGTCACAAGGAGTCATGTTGTGCTACTGATTTGGAAGAGAACGGTTCATGTGCAAGAGGAAAGGTGTGAATTTCATTTCTGAGCTCTGCTAGGGCCAAATTTCTCAAGCTATTACGTTAGACTGTTAATGCTTTGCAAGTGATCGTTTCGTGAGAAAGACGAAAAAGAGAATTTTGTTCCTGATCTGTCCTAGGGCCAAATGTCCCTAAGACTCCTCTTCTGAAAGCCCTGAAGATGCCCTGCTGATTGTTTCGGAGACAGCGAGTCATGAGAAAGAAGAGAAATGCGAATTTCATTCCTGACGGCGCTAGGTATAAATATTTCAAGGAATCATGCTCAAAAAGCCATTACGATAGACTGGACATGATTTCTAAGAGATCGGTTCGTGAGAAAGATGAAAAAGAGAAATTAATTCTTGTTCTCTGCTGGGGACCAATTTCTCAATTAATCATGCTTCGAAAGCAATTAGGATGCACTGCCAATGGTTTGGAAGACATCAGTTCCAGAGAAAGAGAAAAAAAAATGACTGACTTATTACTGATCCGTGCTAAGGACAAATGTCTCAAAGACTCCTCATCCAAAAGTCATTGGGCTGCTTGCTTATGGTTTGGAAGAAATCGGTTCATGAGAAAGACGAAAAATGAGGAATTCATTGCTGAGCTGCTTTGGTTACAAATTTCTCAAGGAATCATACTTCTAAAGCCTAATGTACTGCTACTGGTTTGGAAGGACTCGGTTCGGGAGAAAGACGAAACGTGAGAATTTCATTCCTAATCTGAGCTAGCGATCAATTTCTCAAGGAAGCATGCTGCGAAAGGCCTTTGGAGGCACTCTTAATGGTTCGGAAGCCAAAGGTTTATGTGAAAGAAGAAAAATGACAAATTCATTCCTGTTCTGTGCTTACGGATACATTTCTCAAGGACTCATGCTTGAAAAGTCGTTAGCATTGATTGTTTATGGTTTTTGAAGCGCTCAGTTGGTGAGAAATACTAAAAATACGAAATTCATTCCTGAGCTGTGCTTGGGACACATGTCTCAAGGAGTTTTCATCTAAATGCTTTTAGGCTTCACAGCTAGTGGTTTCGAAGTGGTCGGCTGGTGAGAAAGGTGACAAAAGAGACTTTCATTCCTCATCTGTGCTAGAGATCCATTTCTCAAGGACGCATGCTTGAAAAGTCGTTAGGATTGATTGTTAAGGGTTTTGAAGCGCTCAGTTGGTGAGAAATACTAAAAATAGGCAATTCATTCCTGAGCTGGCTTTGGGACACGTGTCTCAAGGATTCTTCATCTAAATACCTTTAGGCTGCACAGCTAGTGGTTTGGAAGAGGTCGGTAGGTGAGAAAGATGAAGAAAGAGAATTTCATTCCTGTGCTGTGCTAGTGAAAAATTTCACAAGGAGTCATGCTTGAAAAGTCACTAGTGTGTACTGCTCCTGATTTGGACAAGATCGCATCGTGAGAGACGACAAATGAGAATTTCCTTGCTGACTGTGCTAAGGAGATGATGCTCAAGGAATGATCCTTGAAAAGCCATTAGGATGAACGGCTAGTGGTTTGGAAGTCATCATTAAAGGAGAAACACTTAAAATGAGAGTCTTCATTCCTGAGTTGTGCTATTAACAAATTACTCTAGGAATCTTTGTGTAAAAGCCATTAAGATGCACTGCTAATGGTTGCGGAGAGCTCCATTCACGCGAAACAGGTGAAGAGGTTGAATGGGACCCTAAAGATGCTGCTGATAACCATTATGGTCCAGTACCCGTAGGACTGGGACAAGTTATTTACCCCACCTGCTGTTCGCAAAGAGGGTAGTGCGCCAGGAATGCACAAGCTTTTCCCCGTATGGGAGGAGTGCCAGGGGACCCCTAGACTTCATGAGGGATGAGTGGGAGGGGTAGACCTCTCCAGGGGGATCATCAATGGTGGAGTATGTACTGATTTCCTGGGAAAAGCTCGTGGAGCTCATGGGCTTGGCTAGAAGAAACCTAGCAAGGACACAGAGGAAGCAGAAGGTCTGGTACGACCGCTCAGCATGTGCCCACCCCTATGCTACCGGGGAGCAGGTGATGGTTCTCATCCCTGTGAAGAGGAACAAGAACTATTGAGTCCTGTGATGTGCTTGGGGCTCAGGTCTCTAGGCAGCTTCATCTAAAAGCCATTAGAAAGCTAGTGTTTAGGAAGAGACCTGTTATTAGAAAGACAAAACAAGATAAATTCCGTCCAGATTTGTGCTATGACAAATTTCTCTTGGAATCTTCATCTAAATGTCATTAGAATGCACTGCTAGTGTTTACAAAGAGAAGTGTAGGGGAGAAAGACAAACAACTCAGCTAATTATTGATCCGTGCTAGGGACAAATGTCTCAAGGAAACCTCGCCTGGAAGACAGGAGGAGGGACTTTTAATGGTTTAGCGAGCTCGGTTCGTGAGAAAGGCCAACAAATGAGAATGTCATTCCTGATTTGTGCTAGAGATCAATGTTTCAAAGCATCATACTGCAAATGGCATTTTTTGGAAGACATCGGTTTATGAGAAAGACGAAAAATTATTCATTCATTCCTGAGCTGTGCTACTGACAAATGTCACAAGGAGTCATGTTGTGCTACTGATTTGGAAGAGAACGGTTCATGTGCAAGAGGAAAGGTGTGAATTTCATTTCTGAGCTCTGCTAGGGCCAAATTTCTCAAGCTATTACGTTAGACTGTTAATGCTTTGCAAGTGATCGTTTCGTGAGAAAGACGAAAAAGAGAATTTTGTTCCTGATCTGTCCTAGGGCCAAATGTCCCTAAGACTCCTCTTCTGAAAGCCCTGAAGATGCCCTGCTGATTGTTTCGGAGACAGCGAGTCATGAGAAAGAAGAGAAATGCGAATTTCATTCCTGACGGCGCTAGGTATAAATATTTCAAGGAATCATGCTCAAAAAGCCATTACGATAGACTGGACATGATTTCTAAGAGATCGGTTCGTGAGAAAGATGAAAAAGAGAAATTAATTCTTGTTCTCTGCTGGGGACCAATTTCTCAATTAATCATGCTTCGAAAGCAATTAGGATGCACTGCCAATGGTTTGGAAGACATCAGTTCCAGAGAAAGAGAAAAAAAATGACTGACTTATTACTGATCCGTGCTAAGGACAAATGTCTCAAAGACTCCTCATCCAAAAGTCATTGGGCTGCTTGCTTATGGTTTGGAAGAAATCGGTTCATGAGAAAGACGAAAAATGAGGAATTCATTGCTGAGCTGCTTTGGTTACAAATTTCTCAAGGAATCATACTTCTAAAGCCTAATGTACTGCTACTGGTTTGGAAGGACTCGGTTCGGGAGAAAGACGAAACGTGAGAATTTCATTCCTAATCTGAGCTAGCGATCAATTTCTCAAGGAAGCATGCTGCGAAAGGCCTTTGGAGGCACTCTTAATGGTTCGGAAGCCAAAGGTTTATGTGAAAGAAGAAAAATGACAAATTCATTCCTGTTCTGTGCTTACGGATACATTTCTCAAGGACTCATGCTTGAAAAGTCGTTAGCATTGATTGTTTATGGTTTTTGAAGCGCTCAGTTGGTGAGAAATACTAAAAATACGAAATTCATTCCTGAGCTGTGCTTGGGACACATGTCTCAAGGAGTTTTCATCTAAATGCTTTTAGGCTTCACAGCTAGTGGTTTCGAAGTGGTCGGCTGGTGAGAAAGGTGACAAAAGAGACTTTCATTCCTCATCTGTGCTAGAGATCCATTTCTCAAGGACGCATGCTTGAAAAGTCGTTAGGATTGATTGTTAAGGGTTTTGAAGCGCTCAGTTGGTGAGAAATACTAAAAATAGGCAATTCGTTCCTGAGCTGGCTTTGGGACACGTGTCTCAAGGATTCTTCATCTAAATACCTTTAGGCTGCACAGCTAGTGGTTTGGAAGAGGTCGGTAGGTGAGAAAGATGAAGAAAGAGAATTTCATTCCTGTGCTGTGCTAGTGAAAAATTTCACAAGGAGTCATGCTTGAAAAGTCACTAGTGTGTACTGCTCCTGATTTGGACAAGATCGCATCGTGAGAGACGACAAATGAGAATTTCCTTGCTGACTGTGCTAAGGAGATGATGCTCAAGGAATGATCCTTGAAAAGCCATTAGGATGAACGGCTAGTGGTTTGGAAGTCATCATTAAAGGAGAAACACTTAAAATGAGAGTCTTCATTCCTGAGTTGTGCTATTAACAAATTACTCTAGGAATCTTTGTGTAAAAGCCATTAAGATGCACTGCTAATGGTTGCGGAGAGCTCCATTCACGCGAAACAGGTGAAGAGGTTGAATGGGACCCTAAAGATGCTGCTGATAACCATTATGGTCCAGTACCCGTAGGACTGGGACAAGTTATTTACCCCACCTGCTGTTCGCAAAGAGGGTAGTGCGCCAGGAATGCACAAGCTTTTCCCCGTATGGGAGGAGTGCCAGGGGACCCCTAGACTTCATGAGGGATGAGTGGGAGGGGTAGACCTCTCCAGGGGGATCATCAATGGTGGAGTATGTACTGATTTCCTGGGAAAAGCTCGTGGAGCTCATGGGCTTGGCTAGAAGAAACCTAGCAAGGACACAGAGGAAGCAGAAGGTCTGGTACGACCGCTCAGCATGTGCCCACCCCTATGCTACCGGGGAGCAGGTGATGGTTCTCATCCCTGTGAAGAGGAACAAGAACTATTGAGTCCTGTGATGTGCTTGGGGCTCAGGTCTCTAGGCAGCTTCATCTAAAAGCCATTAGAAAGCTAGTGTTTAGGAAGAGACCTGTTATTAGAAAGACAAAACAAGATAAATTCCGTCCAGATTTGTGCTATGACAAATTTCTCTTGGAATCTTCATCTAAATGTCATTAGAATGCACTGCTAGTGTTTACAAAGAGAAGTGTAGGGGAGAAAGACAAACAACTCAGCTAATTATTGATCCGTGCTAGGGACAAATGTCTCAAGGAAACCTCGCCTGGAAGACAGGAGGAGGGACTTTTAATGGTTTAGCGAGCTCGGTTCGTGAGAAAGGCCAACAAATGAGAATGTCATTCCTGATTTGTGCTAGAGATCAATGTTTCAAAGCATCATACTGCAAATGGCATTTTTTGGAAGACATCGGTTTATGAGAAAGACGAAAAATTATTCATTCATTCCTGAGCTGTGCTACTGACAAATGTCACAAGGAGTCATGTTGTGCTACTGATTTGGAAGAGAACGGTTCATGTGCAAGAGGAAAGGTGTGAATTTCATTTCTGAGCTCTGCTAGGGCCAAATTTCTCAAGCTATTACGTTAGACTGTTAATGCTTTGCAAGTGATCGTTTCGTGAGAAAGACGAAAAAGAGAATTTTGTTCCTGATCTGTCCTAGGGCCAAATGTCCCTAAGACTCCTCTTCTGAAAGCCCTGAAGATACCCTGCTGATTGTTTCGGAGACAGCGAGTCATGAGAAAGAAGAGAAATGCGAATTTCATTCCTGACGGCGCTAGGTATAAATATTTCAAGGAATCATGCTCAAAAAGCCATTACGATAGACTGGACATGATTTCTAAGAGATCGGTTCGTGAGAAAGATGAAAAAGAGAAATTAATTCTTGTTCTCTGCTGGGGACCAATTTCTCAATTAATCATGCTTCGAAAGCAATTAGGATGCACTGCCAATGGTTTGGAAGACATCAGTTCCAGAGAAAGAGAAAAAAAATGACTCTTATTACTGATCCGTGCTAAGGACAAATGTCTCAAAGACTCCTCATCCAAAAGTCATTGGGCTGCTTGCTTATGGTTTGGAAGAAATCGGTTCATGAGAAAGACGAAAAATGAGGAATTCATTGCTGAGCTGCTTTGGTTACAAATTTCTCAAGGAATCATACTTCTAAAGCCTAATGTACTGCTACTGGTTTGGAAGAACTCGGTTCGGGAGAAAGACGAAACGTGAGAATTTCATTCCTAATCTGAGCTAGCGATCAATTTCTCAAGGAAGCATGCTGCGAAACGCCTTTGGAGGCACTCTTAATGGTTCGGAAGCCATAGGTTTATGAGAAAGAAGAAAAATGACAAATTCATTCCTGTTCTGTGCTTACGGATACATTTCTCAAGGACTCATGCTTGAAAAGTCGTTAGCATTGATTGTTTATGGTTTTTGAAGCGCTCAGTTGGTGAGAAATACTAAAAATACGAAATTCATTCCTGAGCTGTGCTTGGGACACATGTCTCAAGGAGTTTTCATCTAAATGCTTTTAGGCTTCACAGCTAGTGGTTTCGAAGTGGTCGGCTGGTGAGAAAGGTGACAAAAGAGACTTTCATTCCTCATCTGTGCTAGAGATCCATTTCTCAAGGACGCATGCTTGAAAAGTCGTTAGGATTGATTGTTAAGGGTTTTGAAGCGCTCAGTTGGTGAGAAATACTAAAAATAGGCAATTCGTTCCTGAGCTGGCTTTGGGACACGTGTCTCAAGGATTCTTCATCTAAATACCTTTAGGCTGCACAGCTAGTGGTTTGGAAGAGGTCGGTAGGTGAGAAAGATGAAGAAAGAGAATTTCATTCCTGTGCTGTGCTAGTGAAAAATTTCACAAGGAGTCATGCTTGAAAAGTCACTAGTGTGTACTGCTCCTGATTTGGACAAGATCGCATCGTGAGAGACGACAAATGAGAATTTCCTTGCTGACTGTGCTAAGGAGATGATGCTCAAGGAATGATCCTTGAAAAGCCATTAGGATGAACGGCTAGTGGTTTGGAAGTCATCATTAAAGGAGAAACACTTAAAATGAGAGTCTTCATTCCTGAGTTGTGCTATTAACAAATTACTCTAGGAATCTTTGTGTAAAAGCCATTAAGATGCACTGCTAATGGTTGCGGAGAGCTCCATTCACGCGAAACAGGTGAAGAGGTTGAATGGGACCCTAAAGATGCTGCTGATAACCATTATGGTCCAGTACCCGTAGGACTGGGACAAGTTATTTACCCCACCTGCTGTTCGCAAAGAGGGTAGTGCGCCAGGAATGCACAAGCTTTTCCCCGTATGGGAGGAGTGCCAGGGGACCCCTAGACTTCATGAGGGATGAGTGGGAGGGGTAGACCTCTCCAGGGGGATCATCAATGGTGGAGTATGTACTGATTTCCTGGGAAAAGCTCGTGGAGCTCATGGGCTTGGCTAGAAGAAACCTAGCAAGGACACAGAGGAAGCAGAAGGTCTGGTACGACCGCTCAGCATGTGCCCACCCCTATGCTACCGGGGAGCAGGTGATGGTTCTCATCCCTGTGAAGAGGAACAAGAACTATTGAGTCCTGTGATGTGCTTGGGGCTCAGGTCTCTAGGCAGCTTCATCTAAAAGCCATTAGAAAGCTAGTGTTTAGGAAGAGACCTGTTATTAGAAAGACAAAACAAGATAAATTCCGTCCAGATTTGTGCTATGACAAATTTCTCTTGGAATCTTCATCTAAATGTCATTAGAATGCACTGCTAGTGTTTACAAAGAGAAGTGTAGGGGAGAAAGACAAACAACTCAGCTAATTATTGATCCGTGCTAGGGACAAATGTCTCAAGGAAACCTCGCCTGGAAGACAGGAGGAGGGACTTTTAATGGTTTAGCGAGCTCGGTTCGTGAGAAAGGCCAACAAATGAGAATGTCATTCCTGATTTGTGCTAGAGATCAATGTTTCAAAGCATCATACTGCAAATGGCATTTTTTGGAAGACATCGGTTTATGAGAAAGACGAAAAATTATTCATTCATTCCTGAGCTGTGCTACTGACAAATGTCACAAGGAGTCATGTTGTGCTACTGATTTGGAAGAGAACGGTTCATGTGCAAGAGGAAAGGTGTGAATTTCATTTCTGAGCTCTGCTAGGGCCAAATTTCTCAAGCTATTACGTTAGACTGTTAATGCTTTGCAAGTGATCGTTTCGTGAGAAAGACGAAAAAGAGAATTTTGTTCCTGATCTGTCCTAGGGCCAAATGTCCCTAAGACTCCTCTTCTGAAAGCCCTGAAGATGCCCTGCTGATTGTTTCGGAGACAGCGAGTCATGAGAAAGAAGAGAAATGCGAATTTCATTCCTGACGGCGCTAGGTATAAATATTTCAAGGAATCATGCTCAAAAAGCCATTACGATAGACTGGACATGATTTCTAAGAGATCGGTTCGTGAGAAAGATGAAAAAGAGAAATTAATTCTTGTTCTCTGCTGGGGACCAATTTCTCAATTAATCATGCTTCGAAAGCAATTAGGATGCACTGCCAATGGTTTGGAAGACATCAGTTCCAGAGAAAGAGAAAAAAAATGACTGACTTATTACTGATCCGTGCTAAGGACAAATGTCTCAAAGACTCCTCATCCAAAAGTCATTGGGCTGCTTGCTTATGGTTTGGAAGAAATCGGTTCATGAGAAAGACGAAAAATGAGGAATTCATTGCTGAGCTGCTTTGGTTACAAATTTCTCAAGGAATCATACTTCTAAAGCCTAATGTACTGCTACTGGTTTGGAAGGACTCGGTTCGGGAGAAAGACGAAACGTGAGAATTTCATTCCTAATCTGAGCTAGCGATCAATTTCTCAAGGAAGCATGCTGCGAAACGCCTTTGGAGGCACTCTTAATGGTTCGGAAGCCATAGGTTTATGAGAAAGAAGAAAAATGACAAATTCATTCCTGTTCTGTGCTTACGGATACATTTCTCAAGGACTCATGCTTGAAAAGTCGTTAGCATTGATTGTTTATGGTTTTTGAAGCGCTCAGTTGGTGAGAAATACTAAAAATACGAAATTCATTCCTGAGCTGTGCTTGGGACACATGTCTCAAGGAGTTTTCATCTAAATGCTTTTAGGCTTCACAGCTAGTGGTTTCGAAGTGGTCGGCTGGTGAGAAAGGTGACAAAAGAGACTTTCATTCCTCATCTGTGCTAGAGATCCATTTCTCAAGGACGCATGCTTGAAAAGTCGTTAGGATTGATTGTTAAGGGTTTTGAAGCGCTCAGTTGGTGAGAAATACTAAAAATAGGCAATTCATTCCTGAGCTGGCTTTGGGACACGTGTCTCAAGGATTCTTCATCTAAATACCTTTAGGCTGCACAGCTAGTGGTTTGGAAGAGGTCGGTAGGTGAGAAAGATGAAGAAAGAGAATTTCATTCCTGTGCTGTGCTAGTGAAAAATTTCACAAGGAGTCATGCTTGAAAAGTCACTAGTGTGTACTGCTCCTGATTTGGACAAGATCGCATCGTGAGAGACGACAAATGAGAATTTCCTTGCTGACTGTGCTAAGGAGATGATGCTCAAGGAATGATCCTTGAAAAGCCATTAGGATGAACGGCTAGTGGTTTGGAAGTCATCATTAAAGGAGAAACACTTAAAATGAGAGTCTTCATTCCTGAGTTGTGCTATTAACAAATTACTCTAGGAATCTTTGTGTAAAAGCCATTAAGATGCACTGCTAATGGTTGCGGAGAGCTCCATTCACGCGAAACAGGTGAAGAGGTTGAATGGGACCCTAAAGATGCTGCTGATAACCATTATGGTCCAGTACCCGTAGGACTGGGACAAGTTATTTACCCCACCTGCTGTTCGCAAAGAGGGTAGTGCGCCAGGAATGCACAAGCTTTTCCCCGTATGGGAGGAGTGCCAGGGGACCCCTAGACTTCATGAGGGATGAGTGGGAGGGGTAGACCTCTCCAGGGGGATCATCAATGGTGGAGTATGTACTGATTTCCTGGGAAAAGCTCGTGGAGCTCATGGGCTTGGCTAGAAGAAACCTAGCAAGGACACAGAGGAAGCAGAAGGTCTGGTACGACCGCTCAGCATGTGCCCACCCCTATGCTACCGGGGAGCAGGTGATGGTTCTCATCCCTGTGAAGAGGAACAAGAACTATTGAGTCCTGTGATGTGCTTGGGGCTCAGGTCTCTAGGCAGCTTCATCTAAAAGCCATTAGAAAGCTAGTGTTTAGGAAGAGACCTGTTATTAGAAAGACAAAACAAGATAAATTCCGTCCAGATTTGTGCTATGACAAATTTCTCTTGGAATCTTCATCTAAATGTCATTAGAATGCACTGCTAGTGTTTACAAAGAGAAGTGTAGGGGAGAAAGACAAACAACTCAGCTAATTATTGATCCGTGCTAGGGACAAATGTCTCAAGGAAACCTCGCCTGGAAGACAGGAGGAGGGACTTTTAATGGTTTAGCGAGCTCGGTTCGTGAGAAAGGCCAACAAATGAGAATGTCATTCCTGATTTGTGCTAGAGATCAATGTTTCAAAGCATCATACTGCAAATGGCATTTTTTGGAAGACATCGGTTTATGAGAAAGACGAAAAATTATTCATTCATTCCTGAGCTGTGCTACTGACAAATGTCACAAGGAGTCATGTTGTGCTACTGATTTGGAAGAGAACGGTTCATGTGCAAGAGGAAAGGTGTGAATTTCATTTCTGAGCTCTGCTAGGGCCAAATTTCTCAAGCTATTACGTTAGACTGTTAATGCTTTGCAAGTGATCGTTTCGTGAGAAAGACGAAAAAGAGAATTTTGTTCCTGATCTGTCCTAGGGCCAAATGTCCCTAAGACTCCTCTTCTGAAAGCCCTGAAGATACCCTGCTGATTGTTTCGGAGACAGCGAGTCATGAGAAAGAAGAGAAATGCGAATTTCATTCCTGACGGCGCTAGGTATAAATATTTCAAGGAATCATGCTCAAAAAGCCATTACGATAGACTGGACATGATTTCTAAGAGATCGGTTCGTGAGAAAGATGAAAAAGAGAAATTAATTCTTGTTCTCTGCTGGGGACCAATTTCTCAATTAATCATGCTTCGAAAGCAATTAGGATGCACTGCCAATGGTTTGGAAGACATCAGTTCCAGAGAAAGAGAAAAAAAATGACTCTTATTACTGATCCGTGCTAAGGACAAATGTCTCAAAGACTCCTCATCCAAAAGTCATTGGGCTGCTTGCTTATGGTTTGGAAGAAATCGGTTCATGAGAAAGACGAAAAATGAGGAATTCATTGCTGAGCTGCTTTGGTTACAAATTTCTCAAGGAATCATACTTCTAAAGCCTAATGTACTGCTACTGGTTTGGAAGAACTCGGTTCGGGAGAAAGACGAAACGTGAGAATTTCATTCCTAATCTGAGCTAGCGATCAATTTCTCAAGGAAGCATGCTGCGAAACGCCTTTGGAGGCACTCTTAATGGTTCGGAAGCCATAGGTTTATGAGAAAGAAGAAAAATGACAAATTCATTCCTGTTCTGTGCTTACGGATACATTTCTCAAGGACTCATGCTTGAAAAGTCGTTAGCATTGATTGTTTATGGTTTTTGAAGCGCTCAGTTGGTGAGAAATACTAAAAATACGAAATTCATTCCTGAGCTGTGCTTGGGACACATGTCTCAAGGAGTTTTCATCTAAATGCTTTTAGGCTTCACAGCTAGTGGTTTCGAAGTGGTCGGCTGGTGAGAAAGGTGACAAAAGAGACTTTCATTCCTCATCTGTGCTAGAGATCCATTTCTCAAGGACGCATGCTTGAAAAGTCGTTAGGATTGATTGTTAAGGGTTTTGAAGCGCTCAGTTGGTGAGAAATACTAAAAATAGGCAATTCGTTCCTGAGCTGGCTTTGGGACACGTGTCTCAAGGATTCTTCATCTAAATACCTTTAGGCTGCACAGCTAGTGGTTTGGAAGAGGTCGGTAGGTGAGAAAGATGAAGAAAGAGAATTTCATTCCTGTGCTGTGCTAGTGAAAAATTTCACAAGGAGTCATGCTTGAAAAGTCACTAGTGTGTACTGCTCCTGATTTGGACAAGATCGCATCGTGAGAGACGACAAATGAGAATTTCCTTGCTGACTGTGCTAAGGAGATGATGCTCAAGGAATGATCCTTGAAAAGCCATTAGGATGAACGGCTAGTGGTTTGGAAGTCATCATTAAAGGAGAAACACTTAAAATGAGAGTCTTCATTCCTGAGTTGTGCTATTAACAAATTACTCTAGGAATCTTTGTGTAAAAGCCATTAAGATGCACTGCTAATGGTTGCGGAGAGCTCCATTCACGCGAAACAGGTGAAGAGGTTGAATGGGACCCTAAAGATGCTGCTGATAACCATTATGGTCCAGTACCCGTAGGACTGGGACAAGTTATTTACCCCACCTGCTGTTCGCAAAGAGGGTAGTGCGCCAGGAATGCACAAGCTTTTCCCCGTATGGGAGGAGTGCCAGGGGACCCCTAGACTTCATGAGGGATGAGTGGGAGGGGTAGACCTCTCCAGGGGGATCATCAATGGTGGAGTATGTACTGATTTCCTGGGAAAAGCTCGTGGAGCTCATGGGCTTGGCTAGAAGAAACCTAGCAAGGACACAGAGGAAGCAGAAGGTCTGGTACGACCGCTCAGCATGTGCCCACCCCTATGCTACCGGGGAGCAGGTGATGGTTCTCATCCCTGTGAAGAGGAACAAGAACTATTGAGTCCTGTGATGTGCTTGGGGCTCAGGTCTCTAGGCAGCTTCATCTAAAAGCCATTAGAAAGCTAGTGTTTAGGAAGAGACCTGTTATTAGAAAGACAAAACAAGATAAATTCCGTCCAGATTTGTGCTATGACAAATTTCTCTTGGAATCTTCATCTAAATGTCATTAGAATGCACTGCTAGTGTTTACAAAGAGAAGTGTAGGGGAGAAAGACAAACAACTCAGCTAATTATTGATCCGTGCTAGGGACAAATGTCTCAAGGAAACCTCGCCTGGAAGACAGGAGGAGGGACTTTTAATGGTTTAGCGAGCTCGGTTCGTGAGAAAGGCCAACAAATGAGAATGTCATTCCTGATTTGTGCTAGAGATCAATGTTTCAAAGCATCATACTGCAAATGGCATTTTTTGGAAGACATCGGTTTATGAGAAAGACGAAAAATTATTCATTCATTCCTGAGCTGTGCTACTGACAAATGTCACAAGGAGTCATGTTGTGCTACTGATTTGGAAGAGAACGGTTCATGTGCAAGAGGAAAGGTGTGAATTTCATTTCTGAGCTCTGCTAGGGCCAAATTTCTCAAGCTATTACGTTAGACTGTTAATGCTTTGCAAGTGATCGTTTCGTGAGAAAGACGAAAAAGAGAATTTTGTTCCTGATCTGTCCTAGGGCCAAATGTCCCTAAGACTCCTCTTCTGAAAGCCCTGAAGATGCCCTGCTGATTGTTTCGGAGACAGCGAGTCATGAGAAAGAAGAGAAATGCGAATTTCATTCCTGACGGCGCTAGGTATAAATATTTCAAGGAATCATGCTCAAAAAGCCATTACGATAGACTGGACATGATTTCTAAGAGATCGGTTCGTGAGAAAGATGAAAAAGAGAAATTAATTCTTGTTCTCTGCTGGGGACCAATTTCTCAATTAATCATGCTTCGAAAGCAATTAGGATGCACTGCCAATGGTTTGGAAGACATCAGTTCCAGAGAAAGAGAAAAAAAATGACTGACTTATTACTGATCCGTGCTAAGGACAAATGTCTCAAAGACTCCTCATCCAAAAGTCATTGGGCTGCTTGCTTATGGTTTGGAAGAAATCGGTTCATGAGAAAGACGAAAAATGAGGAATTCATTGCTGAGCTGCTTTGGTTACAAATTTCTCAAGGAATCATACTTCTAAAGCCTAATGTACTGCTACTGGTTTGGAAGGACTCGGTTCGGGAGAAAGACGAAACGTGAGAATTTCATTCCTAATCTGAGCTAGCGATCAATTTCTCAAGGAAGCATGCTGCGAAACGCCTTTGGAGGCACTCTTAATGGTTCGGAAGCCATAGGTTTATGAGAAAGAAGAAAAATGACAAATTCATTCCTGTTCTGTGCTTACGGATACATTTCTCAAGGACTCATGCTTGAAAAGTCGTTAGCATTGATTGTTTATGGTTTTTGAAGCGCTCAGTTGGTGAGAAATACTAAAAATACGAAATTCATTCCTGAGCTGTGCTTGGGACACATGTCTCAAGGAGTTTTCATCTAAATGCTTTTAGGCTTCACAGCTAGTGGTTTCGAAGTGGTCGGCTGGTGAGAAAGGTGACAAAAGAGACTTTCATTCCTCATCTGTGCTAGAGATCCATTTCTCAAGGACGCATGCTTGAAAAGTCGTTAGGATTGATTGTTAAGGGTTTTGAAGCGCTCAGTTGGTGAGAAATACTAAAAATAGGCAATTCATTCCTGAGCTGGCTTTGGGACACGTGTCTCAAGGATTCTTCATCTAAATACCTTTAGGCTGCACAGCTAGTGGTTTGGAAGAGGTCGGTAGGTGAGAAAGATGAAGAAAGAGAATTTCATTCCTGTGCTGTGCTAGTGAAAAATTTCACAAGGAGTCATGCTTGAAAAGTCACTAGTGTGTACTGCTCCTGATTTGGACAAGATCGCATCGTGAGAGACGACAAATGAGAATTTCCTTGCTGACTGTGCTAAGGAGATGATGCTCAAGGAATGATCCTTGAAAAGCCATTAGGATGAACGGCTAGTGGTTTGGAAGTCATCATTAAAGGAGAAACACTTAAAATGAGAGTCTTCATTCCTGAGTTGTGCTATTAACAAATTACTCTAGGAATCTTTGTGTAAAAGCCATTAAGATGCACTGCTAATGGTTGCGGAGAGCTCCATTCACGCGAAACAGGTGAAGAGGTTGAATGGGACCCTAAAGATGCTGCTGATAACCATTATGGTCCAGTACCCGTAGGACTGGGACAAGTTATTTACCCCACCTGCTGTTCGCAAAGAGGGTAGTGCGCCAGGAATGCACAAGCTTTTCCCCGTATGGGAGGAGTGCCAGGGGACCCCTAGACTTCATGAGGGATGAGTGGGAGGGGTAGACCTCTCCAGGGGGATCATCAATGGTGGAGTATGTACTGATTTCCTGGGAAAAGCTCGTGGAGCTCATGGGCTTGGCTAGAAGAAACCTAGCAAGGACACAGAGGAAGCAGAAGGTCTGGTACGACCGCTCAGCATGTGCCCACCCCTATGCTACCGGGGAGCAGGTGATGGTTCTCATCCCTGTGAAGAGGAACAAGAACTATTGAGTCCTGTGATGTGCTTGGGGCTCAGGTCTCTAGGCAGCTTCATCTAAAAGCCATTAGAAAGCTAGTGTTTAGGAAGAGACCTGTTATTAGAAAGACAAAACAAGATAAATTCCGTCCAGATTTGTGCTATGACAAATTTCTCTTGGAATCTTCATCTAAATGTCATTAGAATGCACTGCTAGTGTTTACAAAGAGAAGTGTAGGGGAGAAAGACAAACAACTCAGCTAATTATTGATCCGTGCTAGGGACAAATGTCTCAAGGAAACCTCGCCTGGAAGACAGGAGGAGGGACTTTTAATGGTTTAGCGAGCTCGGTTCGTGAGAAAGGCCAACAAATGAGAATGTCATTCCTGATTTGTGCTAGAGATCAATGTTTCAAAGCATCATACTGCAAATGGCATTTTTTGGAAGACATCGGTTTATGAGAAAGACGAAAAATTATTCATTCATTCCTGAGCTGTGCTACTGACAAATGTCACAAGGAGTCATGTTGTGCTACTGATTTGGAAGAGAACGGTTCATGTGCAAGAGGAAAGGTGTGAATTTCATTTCTGAGCTCTGCTAGGGCCAAATTTCTCAAGCTATTACGTTAGACTGTTAATGCTTTGCAAGTGATCGTTTCGTGAGAAAGACGAAAAAGAGAATTTTGTTCCTGATCTGTCCTAGGGCCAAATGTCCCTAAGACTCCTCTTCTGAAAGCCCTGAAGATGCCCTGCTGATTGTTTCGGAGACAGCGAGTCATGAGAAAGAAGAGAAATGCGAATTTCATTCCTGACGGCGCTAGGTATAAATATTTCAAGGAATCATGCTCAAAAAGCCATTACGATAGACTGGACATGATTTCTAAGAGATCGGTTCGTGAGAAAGATGAAAAAGAGAAATTAATTCTTGTTCTCTGCTGGGGACCAATTTCTCAATTAATCATGCTTCGAAAGCAATTAGGATGCACTGCCAATGGTTTGGAAGACATCAGTTCCAGAGAAAGAGAAAAAAAATGACTGACTTATTACTGATCCGTGCTAAGGACAAATGTCTCAAAGACTCCTCATCCAAAAGTCATTGGGCTGCTTGCTTATGGTTTGGAAGAAATCGGTTCATGAGAAAGACGAAAAATGAGGAATTCATTGCTGAGCTGCTTTGGTTACAAATTTCTCAAGGAATCATACTTCTAAAGCCTAATGTACTGCTACTGGTTTGGAAGGACTCGGTTCGGGAGAAAGACGAAACGTGAGAATTTCATTCCTAATCTGAGCTAGCGATCAATTTCTCAAGGAAGCATGCTGCGAAAGGCCTTTGGAGGCACTCTTAATGGTTCGGAAGCCAAAGGTTTATGTGAAAGAAGAAAAATGACAAATTCATTCCTGTTCTGTGCTTACGGATACATTTCTCAAGGACTCATGCTTGAAAAGTCGTTAGCATTGATTGTTTATGGTTTTTGAAGCGCTCAGTTGGTGAGAAATACTAAAAATACGAAATTCATTCCTGAGCTGTGCTTGGGACACATGTCTCAAGGAGTTTTCATCTAAATGCTTTTAGGCTTCACAGCTAGTGGTTTCGAAGTGGTCGGCTGGTGAGAAAGGTGACAAAAGAGACTTTCATTCCTCATCTGTGCTAGAGATCCATTTCTCAAGGACGCATGCTTGAAAAGTCGTTAGGATTGATTGTTAAGGGTTTTGAAGCGCTCAGTTGGTGAGAAATACTAAAAATAGGCAATTCATTCCTGAGCTGGCTTTGGGACACGTGTCTCAAGGATTCTTCATCTAAATACCTTTAGGCTGCACAGCTAGTGGTTTGGAAGAGGTCGGTAGGTGAGAAAGATGAAGAAAGAGAATTTCATTCCTGTGCTGTGCTAGTGAAAAATTTCACAAGGAGTCATGCTTGAAAAGTCACTAGTGTGTACTGCTCCTGATTTGGACAAGATCGCATCGTGAGAGACGACAAATGAGAATTTCCTTGCTGACTGTGCTAAGGAGATGATGCTCAAGGAATGATCCTTGAAAAGCCATTAGGATGAACGGCTAGTGGTTTGGAAGTCATCATTAAAGGAGAAACACTTAAAATGAGAGTCTTCATTCCTGAGTTGTGCTATTAACAAATTACTCTAGGAATCTTTGTGTAAAAGCCATTAAGATGCACTGCTAATGGTTGCGGAGAGCTCCATTCACGCGAAACAGGTGAAGAGGTTGAATGGGACCCTAAAGATGCTGCTGATAACCATTATGGTCCAGTACCCGTAGGACTGGGACAAGTTATTTACCCCACCTGCTGTTCGCAAAGAGGGTAGTGCGCCAGGAATGCACAAGCTTTTCCCCGTATGGGAGGAGTGCCAGGGGACCCCTAGACTTCATGAGGGATGAGTGGGAGGGGTAGACCTCTCCAGGGGGATCATCAATGGTGGAGTATGTACTGATTTCCTGGGAAAAGCTCGTGGAGCTCATGGGCTTGGCTAGAAGAAACCTAGCAAGGACACAGAGGAAGCAGAAGGTCTGGTACGACCGCTCAGCATGTGCCCACCCCTATGCTACCGGGGAGCAGGTGATGGTTCTCATCCCTGTGAAGAGGAACAAGAACTATTGAGTCCTGTGATGTGCTTGGGGCTCAGGTCTCTAGGCAGCTTCATCTAAAAGCCATTAGAAAGCTAGTGTTTAGGAAGAGACCTGTTATTAGAAAGACAAAACAAGATAAATTCCGTCCAGATTTGTGCTATGACAAATTTCTCTTGGAATCTTCATCTAAATGTCATTAGAATGCACTGCTAGTGTTTACAAAGAGAAGTGTAGGGGAGAAAGACAAACAACTCAGCTAATTATTGATCCGTGCTAGGGACAAATGTCTCAAGGAAACCTCGCCTGGAAGACAGGAGGAGGGACTTTTAATGGTTTAGCGAGCTCGGTTCGTGAGAAAGGCCAACAAATGAGAATGTCATTCCTGATTTGTGCTAGAGATCAATGTTTCAAAGCATCATACTGCAAATGGCATTTTTTGGAAGACATCGGTTTATGAGAAAGACGAAAAATTATTCATTCATTCCTGAGCTGTGCTACTGACAAATGTCACAAGGAGTCATGTTGTGCTACTGATTTGGAAGAGAACGGTTCATGTGCAAGAGGAAAGGTGTGAATTTCATTTCTGAGCTCTGCTAGGGCCAAATTTCTCAAGCTATTACGTTAGACTGTTAATGCTTTGCAAGTGATCGTTTCGTGAGAAAGACGAAAAAGAGAATTTTGTTCCTGATCTGTCCTAGGGCCAAATGTCCCTAAGACTCCTCTTCTGAAAGCCCTGAAGATGCCCTGCTGATTGTTTCGGAGACAGCGAGTCATGAGAAAGAAGAGAAATGCGAATTTCATTCCTGACGGCGCTAGGTATAAATATTTCAAGGAATCATGCTCAAAAAGCCATTACGATAGACTGGACATGATTTCTAAGAGATCGGTTCGTGAGAAAGATGAAAAAGAGAAATTAATTCTTGTTCTCTGCTGGGGACCAATTTCTCAATTAATCATGCTTCGAAAGCAATTAGGATGCACTGCCAATGGTTTGGAAGACATCAGTTCCAGAGAAAGAGAAAAAAAATGACTGACTTATTACTGATCCGTGCTAAGGACAAATGTCTCAAAGACTCCTCATCCAAAAGTCATTGGGCTGCTTGCTTATGGTTTGGAAGAAATCGGTTCATGAGAAAGACGAAAAATGAGGAATTCATTGCTGAGCTGCTTTGGTTACAAATTTCTCAAGGAATCATACTTCTAAAGCCTAATGTACTGCTACTGGTTTGGAAGGACTCGGTTCGGGAGAAAGACGAAACGTGAGAATTTCATTCCTAATCTGAGCTAGCGATCAATTTCTCAAGGAAGCATGCTGCGAAACGCCTTTGGAGGCACTCTTAATGGTTCGGAAGCCAAAGGTTTATGTGAAAGAAGAAAAATGACAAATTCATTCCTGTTCTGTGCTTACGGATACATTTCTCAAGGACTCATGCTTGAAAAGTCGTTAGCATTGATTGTTTATGGTTTTTGAAGCGCTCAGTTGGTGAGAAATACTAAAAATACGAAATTCATTCCTGAGCTGTGCTTGGGACACATGTCTCAAGGAGTTTTCATCTAAATGCTTTTAGGCTTCACAGCTAGTGGTTTCGAAGTGGTCGGCTGGTGAGAAAGGTGACAAAAGAGACTTTCATTCCTCATCTGTGCTAGAGATCCATTTCTCAAGGACGCATGCTTGAAAAGTCGTTAGGATTGATTGTTAAGGGTTTTGAAGCGCTCAGTTGGTGAGAAATACTAAAAATAGGCAATTCATTCCTGAGCTGGCTTTGGGACACGTGTCTCAAGGATTCTTCATCTAAATACCTTTAGGCTGCACAGCTAGTGGTTTGGAAGAGGTCGGTAGGTGAGAAAGATGAAGAAAGAGAATTTCATTCCTGTGCTGTGCTAGTGAAAAATTTCACAAGGAGTCATGCTTGAAAAGTCACTAGTGTGTACTGCTCCTGATTTGGACAAGATCGCATCGTGAGAGACGACAAATGAGAATTTCCTTGCTGACTGTGCTAAGGAGATGATGCTCAAGGAATGATCCTTGAAAAGCCATTAGGATGAACGGCTAGTGGTTTGGAAGTCATCATTAAAGGAGAAACACTTAAAATGAGAGTCTTCATTCCTGAGTTGTGCTATTAACAAATTACTCTAGGAATCTTTGTGTAAAAGCCATTAAGATGCACTGCTAATGGTTGCGGAGAGCTCCATTCACGCGAAACAGGTGAAGAGGTTGAATGGGACCCTAAAGATGCTGCTGATAACCATTATGGTCCAGTACCCGTAGGACTGGGACAAGTTATTTACCCCACCTGCTGTTCGCAAAGAGGGTAGTGCGCCAGGAATGCACAAGCTTTTCCCCGTATGGGAGGAGTGCCAGGGGACCCCTAGACTTCATGAGGGATGAGTGGGAGGGGTAGACCTCTCCAGGGGGATCATCAATGGTGGAGTATGTACTGATTTCCTGGGAAAAGCTCGTGGAGCTCATGGGCTTGGCTAGAAGAAACCTAGCAAGGACACAGAGGAAGCAGAAGGTCTGGTACGACCGCTCAGCATGTGCCCACCCTTATGCTACCGGGGAGCAGGTGATGGTTCTCATCCCTGTGAAGAGGAACAAGAACTATTGAGTCCTGTGATGTGCTTGGGGCTCAGGTCTCTAGGCAGCTTCATCTAAAAGCCATTAGAAAGCTAGTGTTTAGGAAGAGACCTGTTATTAGAAAGACAAAACAAGATAAATTCCGTCCAGATTTGTGCTATGACAAATTTCTCTTGGAATCTTCATCTAAATGTCATTAGAATGCACTGCTAGTGTTTACAAAGAGAAGTGTAGGGGAGAAAGACAAACAACTCAGCTAATTATTGATCCGTGCTAGGGACAAATGTCTCAAGGAAACCTCGCCTGGAAGACAGGAGGAGGGACTTTTAATGGTTTAGCGAGCTCGGTTCGTGAGAAAGGCCAACAAATGAGAATGTCATTCCTGATTTGTGCTAGAGATCAATGTTTCAAAGCATCATACTGCAAATGGCATTTTTTGGAAGACATCGGTTTATGAGAAAGACGAAAAATTATTCATTCATTCCTGAGCTGTGCTACTGACAAATGTCACAAGGAGTCATGTTGTGCTACTGATTTGGAAGAGAACGGTTCATGTGCAAGAGGAAAGGTGTGAATTTCATTTCTGAGCTCTGCTAGGGCCAAATTTCTCAAGCTATTACGTTAGACTGTTAATGCTTTGCAAGTGATCGTTTCGTGAGAAAGACGAAAAAGAGAATTTTGTTCCTGATCTGTCCTAGGGCCAAATGTCCCTAAGACTCCTCTTCTGAAAGCCCTGAAGATGCCCTGCTGATTGTTTCGGAGACAGCGAGTCATGAGAAAGAAGAGAAATGCGAATTTCATTCCTGACGGCGCTAGGTATAAATATTTCAAGGAATCATGCTCAAAAAGCCATTACGATAGACTGGACATGATTTCTAAGAGATCGGTTCGTGAGAAAGATGAAAAAGAGAAATTAATTCTTGTTCTCTGCTGGGGACCAATTTCTCAATTAATCATGCTTCGAAAGCAATTAGGATGCACTGCCAATGGTTTGGAAGACATCAGTTCCAGAGAAAGAGAAAAAAAATGACTGACTTATTACTGATCCGTGCTAAGGACAAATGTCTCAAAGACTCCTCATCCAAAAGTCATTGGGCTGCTTGCTTATGGTTTGGAAGAAATCGGTTCATGAGAAAGACGAAAAATGAGGAATTCATTGCTGAGCTGCTTTGGTTACAAATTTCTCAAGGAATCATACTTCTAAAGCCTAATGTACTGCTACTGGTTTGGAAGGACTCGGTTCGGGAGAAAGACGAAACGTGAGAATTTCATTCCTAATCTGAGCTAGCGATCAATTTCTCAAGGAAGCATGCTGCGAAAGGCCTTTGGAGGCACTCTTAATGGTTCGGAAGCCATAGGTTTATGAGAAAGAAGAAAAATGACAAATTCATTCCTGTTCTGTGCTTACGGATACATTTCTCAAGGACTCATGCTTGAAAAGTCGTTAGCATTGATTGTTTATGGTTTTTGAAGCGCTCAGTTGGTGAGAAATACTAAAAATACGAAATTCATTCCTGAGCTGTGCTTGGGACACATGTCTCAAGGAGTTTTCATCTAAATGCTTTTAGGCTTCACAGCTAGTGGTTTCGAAGTGGTCGGCTGGTGAGAAAGGTGACAAAAGAGACTTTCATTCCTCATCTGTGCTAGAGATCCATTTCTCAAGGACGCATGCTTGAAAAGTCGTTAGGATTGATTGTTAAGGGTTTTGAAGCGCTCAGTTGGTGAGAAATACTAAAAATAGGCAATTCATTCCTGAGCTGGCTTTGGGACACGTGTCTCAAGGATTCTTCATCTAAATACCTTTAGGCTGCACAGCTAGTGGTTTGGAAGAGGTCGGTAGGTGAGAAAGATGAAGAAAGAGAATTTCATTCCTGTGCTGTGCTAGTGAAAAATTTCACAAGGAGTCATGCTTGAAAAGTCACTAGTGTGTACTGCTCCTGATTTGGACAAGATCGCATCGTGAGAGACGACAAATGAGAATTTCCTTGCTGACTGTGCTAAGGAGATGATGCTCAAGGAATGATCCTTGAAAAGCCATTAGGATGAACGGCTAGTGGTTTGGAAGTCATCATTAAAGGAGAAACACTTAAAATGAGAGTCTTCATTCCTGAGTTGTGCTATTAACAAATTACTCTAGGAATCTTTGTGTAAAAGCCATTAAGATGCACTGCTAATGGTTGCGGAGAGCTCCATTCACGCGAAACAGGTGAAGAGGTTGAATGGGACCCTAAAGATGCTGCTGATAACCATTATGGTCCAGTACCCGTAGGACTGGGACAAGTTATTTACCCCACCTGCTGTTCGCAAAGAGGGTAGTGCGCCAGGAATGCACAAGCTTTTCCCCGTATGGGAGGAGTGCCAGGGGACCCCTAGACTTCATGAGGGATGAGTGGGAGGGGTAGACCTCTCCAGGGGGATCATCAATGGTGGAGTATGTACTGATTTCCTGGGAAAAGCTCGTGGAGCTCATGGGCTTGGCTAGAAGAAACCTAGCAAGGACACAGAGGAAGCAGAAGGTCTGGTACGACCGCTCAGCATGTGCCCACCCCTATGCTACCGGGGAGCAGGTGATGGTTCTCATCCCTGTGAAGAGGAACAAGAACTATTGAGTCCTGTGATGTGCTTGGGGCTCAGGTCTCTAGGCAGCTTCATCTAAAAGCCATTAGAAAGCTAGTGTTTAGGAAGAGACCTGTTATTAGAAAGACAAAACAAGATAAATTCCGTCCAGATTTGTGCTATGACAAATTTCTCTTGGAATCTTCATCTAAATGTCATTAGAATGCACTGCTAGTGTTTACAAAGAGAAGTGTAGGGGAGAAAGACAAACAACTCAGCTAATTATTGATCCGTGCTAGGGACAAATGTCTCAAGGAAACCTCGCCTGGAAGACAGGAGGAGGGACTTTTAATGGTTTAGCGAGCTCGGTTCGTGAGAAAGGCCAACAAATGAGAATGTCATTCCTGATTTGTGCTAGAGATCAATGTTTCAAAGCATCATACTGCAAATGGCATTTTTTGGAAGACATCGGTTTATGAGAAAGACGAAAAATTATTCATTCATTCCTGAGCTGTGCTACTGACAAATGTCACAAGGAGTCATGTTGTGCTACTGATTTGGAAGAGAACGGTTCATGTGCAAGAGGAAAGGTGTGAATTTCATTTCTGAGCTCTGCTAGGGCCAAATTTCTCAAGCTATTACGTTAGACTGTTAATGCTTTGCAAGTGATCGTTTCGTGAGAAAGACGAAAAAGAGAATTTTGTTCCTGATCTGTCCTAGGGCCAAATGTCCCTAAGACTCCTCTTCTGAAAGCCCTGAAGATGCCCTGCTGATTGTTTCGGAGACAGCGAGTCATGAGAAAGAAGAGAAATGCGAATTTCATTCCTGACGGCGCTAGGTATAAATATTTCAAGGAATCATGCTCAAAAAGCCATTACGATAGACTGGACATGATTTCTAAGAGATCGGTTCGTGAGAAAGATGAAAAAGAGAAATTAATTCTTGTTCTCTGCTGGGGACCAATTTCTCAATTAATCATGCTTCGAAAGCAATTAGGATGCACTGCCAATGGTTTGGAAGACATCAGTTCCAGAGAAAGAGAAAAAAAATGACTCTTATTACTGATCCGTGCTAAGGACAAATGTCTCAAAGACTCCTCATCCAAAAGTCATTGGGCTGCTTGCTTATGGTTTGGAAGAAATCGGTTCATGAGAAAGACGAAAAATGAGGAATTCATTGCTGAGCTGCTTTGGTTACAAATTTCTCAAGGAATCATACTTCTAAAGCCTAATGTACTGCTACTGGTTTGGAAGAACTCGGTTCGGGAGAAAGACGAAACGTGAGAATTTCATTCCTAATCTGAGCTAGCGATCAATTTCTCAAGGAAGCATGCTGCGAAACGCCTTTGGAGGCACTCTTAATGGTTCGGAAGCCATAGGTTTATGAGAAAGAAGAAAAATGACAAATTCATTCCTGTTCTGTGCTTACGGATACATTTCTCAAGGACTCATGCTTGAAAAGTCGTTAGCATTGATTGTTTATGGTTTTTGAAGCGCTCAGTTGGTGAGAAATACTAAAAATACGAAATTCATTCCTGAGCTGTGCTTGGGACACATGTCTCAAGGAGTTTTCATCTAAATGCTTTTAGGCTTCACAGCTAGTGGTTTCGAAGTGGTCGGCTGGTGAGAAAGGTGACAAAAGAGACTTTCATTCCTCATCTGTGCTAGAGATCCATTTCTCAAGGACGCATGCTTGAAAAGTCGTTAGGATTGATTGTTAAGGGTTTTGAAGCGCTCAGTTGGTGAGAAATACTAAAAATAGGCAATTCGTTCCTGAGCTGGCTTTGGGACACGTGTCTCAAGGATTCTTCATCTAAATACCTTTAGGCTGCACAGCTAGTGGTTTGGAAGAGGTCGGTAGGTGAGAAAGATGAAGAAAGAGAATTTCATTCCTGTGCTGTGCTAGTGAAAAATTTCACAAGGAGTCATGCTTGAAAAGTCACTAGTGTGTACTGCTCCTGATTTGGACAAGATCGCATCGTGAGAGACGACAAATGAGAATTTCCTTGCTGACTGTGCTAAGGAGATGATGCTCAAGGAATGATCCTTGAAAAGCCATTAGGATGAACGGCTAGTGGTTTGGAAGTCATCATTAAAGGAGAAACACTTAAAATGAGAGTCTTCATTCCTGAGTTGTGCTATTAACAAATTACTCTAGGAATCTTTGTGTAAAAGCCATTAAGATGCACTGCTAATGGTTGCGGAGAGCTCCATTCACGCGAAACAGGTGAAGAGGTTGAATGGGACCCTAAAGATGCTGCTGATAACCATTATGGTCCAGTACCCGTAGGACTGGGACAAGTTATTTACCCCACCTGCTGTTCGCAAAGAGGGTAGTGCGCCAGGAATGCACAAGCTTTTCCCCGTATGGGAGGAGAGCCAGGGGACCCCTAGACTTCATGAGGGATGAGTGGGAGGGGTAGACCTCTCCAGGGGGATCATCAATGGTGGAGTATGTACTGATTTCCTGGGAAAAGCTCGTGGAGCTCATGGGCTTGGCTAGAAGAAACCTAGCAAGGACACAGAGGAAGCAGAAGGTCTGGTACGACCGCTCAGCATGTGCCCACCCCTATGCTACCGGGGAGCAGGTGATGGTTCTCATCCCTGTGAAGAGGAACAAGAACTATTGAGTCCTGTGATGTGCTTGGGGCTCAGGTCTCTAGGCAGCTTCATCTAAAAGCCATTAGAAAGCTAGTGTTTAGGAAGAGACCTGTTATTAGAAAGACAAAACAAGATAAATTCCGTCCAGATTTGTGCTATGACAAATTTCTCTTGGAATCTTCATCTAAATGTCATTAGAATGCACTGCTAGTGTTTACAAAGAGAAGTGTAGGGGAGAAAGACAAACAACTCAGCTAATTATTGATCCGTGCTAGGGACAAATGTCTCAAGGAAACCTCGCCTGGAAGACAGGAGGAGGGACTTTTAATGGTTTAGCGAGCTCGGTTCGTGAGAAAGGCCAACAAATGAGAATGTCATTCCTGATTTGTGCTAGAGATCAATGTTTCAAAGCATCATACTGCAAATGGCATTTTTTGGAAGACATCGGTTTATGAGAAAGACGAAAAATTATTCATTCATTCCTGAGCTGTGCTACTGACAAATGTCACAAGGAGTCATGTTGTGCTACTGATTTGGAAGAGAACGGTTCATGTGAGAGAGGAAAGATGAGAATTTCATTTCTGAGCTCTGCTAGGGCCAAATTTCTCAAGCTATTACGTTAGACTGTTAATGCTTTGCAAGTGATCGTTTCCTGAGAAAGAGAATTTTGTTCCTGATCTGTCGGAAGGCCCAAATGTCCCTAAGACTCCTCTTCTGAAAGCCTTGAATATGTACTGCTGATTGTTTCGGAGACATCGGGTCATGAGAAAAAGGAGAAATGGGCATTTCATTCCTGACAGCGCTAGGTATAAATATTTCAAGGAATCATGCTCAAAAAGCCATTACGATAGACTGGACATGGCTTTTAAGAAATCGGTTCGTGAGAAAGACGAAAAAGAGAAATAAATTCTTGCTCTCTGCTGGGGACCAATTCCTCAATTAATCATGCTTCGAAAGCAATTAGGATGCACTGCCAATTGTTTGGAAGACATCCGTTCCAGAGAAAAAGAAAAAAACGACTGAATTATTACTGATCCGTGCTAAGGACAATTTTCTGAAAGACACCTCATCTAAAAGTCATTGGGTTGCTTGCTTATGGTTTGGAAGAACTCGGTTCGAGAGAAAGAGGAAACATGAGAATTTCATTCCTAATCTGAGCTAGCGCTCAATTTCTCACGGAAGCATGCTGCGAAACGCCTTTGGAGGCACTCTCAATGGTTCGGAAGCCATAGGTTTATGAGAAAGAAAATAAATGATAAATTCATTCCTGTTCCGTGCTGCAGATACATTTCTGAAGGACTCATGCTTGAAAAGTCGTTAGGATTGATTGTTAAGGGTTTTGAAGTGCTCAGTTAGTGAGAAATACTAAAAATAAGCAATTCATTCCTGAGCTGGGCTTGGGACAAATGTCTCAAGGATTCTTCATCTAAATACCTTTAGGCTGCACATCTAGTGGTTTGGAAGAGGTCGGTAGGTGAGAAAGGTGAAAAAAGAGAATTTCATTCCTGTGCTGTGCTAGTGAAAAATTTCGCAAGGAGTCATGCTTGAAAAGTCACTAGTGTGTACTGCTCCTGATTTGGACTAGATCGTCTGGTGAGAGACGACAAATGAGAATTTCGTTGCTGACTGTGCTAAGGAGATGATGCTCAAGGAATGATCCTTGAAAAGGCATTAGGATGGGTGAGTTTTATTGAAATGACCAGTATTTCACACAGCCTGGAGATGTAGGGCCAGAGCCTGGTGGTGGGCACCAGAGCCCCAGGCGGTGTGGGCACGTGGGGGAGGTGCAGTGGCAGGGCATTCCGGCCCCTGTGGTGAGTGCCCGGGCACAGGAAGGAACGTGCCCAGACAGACGCAGTAACTACCGCATAGAGAGGGGCAGCCTGCACTCCTCTCAGTGCCGCCCCTCAGCCCGGGCAGGTGCACAAGAGGGAGGGGAGCCCTGGTGCATTGTCTGCTTTCCCGACCCTGCCTGGCCGAAGCACAAGGGATGGGGGCGCAGTGAGGTACATGCTTCTTTTCCTTTGAAACGGAGCAGCATTTCCCCCAGCAAGTGCATGTTGCAGCATGAGCCTGGCTAGCTAGGAGTCTGGCAGTGCCTCCTGGTGGGTAAAGAGTGCCCCCGGGGCCATGGGGTACCAGGAGCCTGGCGGGGATCCCCTGCCCAGCGCTCTGCTGGACCCTAGGCAGGAATCCTCCCGCCCTGCCCCAGGTACCTTTGGGCATTGGGGCCAAAGTACTTTAGAACACAAAGGAACTAGCATAAACCATGTTTTAAAAATGGGGAAACTGAGATATGGTGCAGTGCAATGAGTTTTCCAAAATCACAAGTCGAACTCAGGCCCTCTGTGTCTTAGACTATTAGAGTGTGTGAACGGCTGCTAGCTGGCAGCGTCCCCGCTCCTCTGGGGCGTCAGGAGATGGGGAGGCGTGTTTTCAAGGATGAGTGACTCCAGATTGTTATTTCACTTCAGTTCCAAACATTGTAGTTCTGGCTTGTCAGACTCACTGAAATCCTTCTCCTTTAAAGCTTTAACCCTTTGCCTGCCATGGGGTTACGCCTCTCTCCTCCCTCTCACAAGGATACCTGAGATTGCTGGCAGCGTGTCACAGTTACTTGGGCTGTGACATTGTCTGAAGAATTTGGGGTCCAGGCAGCTCCAAAAAGAAGGTGTTTCCAATGCAATCTGTCTGTGGATCATGTCTGCAGGGCCGGCTTTAGCGCCAAGAGGGCCCCGCGCTGCAGCTGTCCGCCCCGCCCCCAGCTCACTTCCCCATCCTCCCCTCTCCTGAACGCTCCGCCCCCTCCCCTGCTTCCTGCGAATCAGAGATTCGCGGGAAGTCTGAAAAGAAGCAGGGGCGGGCCAGCAGCACAAGGTAAGCTGGGGTGGTGGGGGCGCGAGAAGGGCTCCGGGGAGGCGCGGCCCATTCCCGCAGGCCCCAGCGGCTCTGGCCCGGCTTGGCTCCAGCCTGGCCCCCGCAGCTTGGGTTGGCTCCAGCTCGGCCCGGTCCCCATGGCGCGGCTCCCGCGGTGCGGCTCGGGTCTCCCCCCGCCCCCCCCCCCACGGCGCGGCTCGATTCATGGGGGCGGGGCTTGCAGCAAGCCCCGCCCCCAGGAATTGGGCCCCGCTCTTGCTAAAGCCGGCCCTGTATGTCTGGGCAAAGTGTTTCCATTGCAGCAGTGTGTTTCGGTGTGTCGTTTACACGGTGTTCTCTCTCTCTCTCTCTCTCTCTCTCTAATTCATTTGCACATTTGTATCACGGTCACATGTGGGAAGTATCAGGAACATACAGAGTCCTGCTTCTCCAAACACAGCAGGAACCAACAGCAGGGATTAGCCTCCCTGGTCTCAGCTCCAAGCCTCTTTAGCCAGCACCTGGCCCAAAAGCTCTCTATGCTCCTCCCAAGATGTAGTCCTGGCTGGTCCACTGGCAGGGGTGAAGATGCGGGGGAATGTTAAGGGGCGTAGCCCCCCCCCAAACTGCATCTTTCCATTCCCCTCCTGACCATGGCCCTTCAGTGCATCCCCAGGACACAAGGCCCTGTCCAATTGGCCTTCCTGACAGAGCCTGCATGGAGAGCGTGCGTAGGGGGGAGTTTGGGGGGCAGGTTTGGAAAGAGGGATTTTTTCAGGGGGTTTAGCAGGCCAATGTTCAAACCACTGAGCTATCCCTCTCCCCTTGTAAAGTCAGCCCTTCTCACCAATTACGGACGTATCTGGGGTTTGGCCTTAATGGAAATCCTGGGAGAAAGCCTCATGCTACTGCTGCTTCTGGGTCTGATACAAACCAGGAAATACAGGACCACGGTCAGGGATAGAGGAGCAGATACACGACACACCTGTCTTCAGTTTCTTTGGGTGGAAGTTCCTGATTGCATGGATGAATCCCGTTCAGATGGGCGGGTTTCGTGTGTCTGTGGTGAGAAGTGGGGCTGTCAGGGCCAGCAGGCAGGTGAGGACAGGGCCGGTGCAACCCATTAGGCAACCAAGTCGGTCGCCTAGGGCGCTAATATTTGGGGGGCGGCGACTGCGGCAGCCGGATCTTCGGCCGTGTGATGTTTTTTATATAATCTGGGACCATATAGAACATGGTTGCAACCAAGGTCCGGTAGTGACATCAAATCTTCTATAAAGGGGGTCAAATGAGGTGTCTAAGACAAGGTTATGGTTTATTAGTTATGATTATGTTGTCTATATGTGTGTATCAATTTTGTAGTTGAAGTTATGAATATTGGCTCTGTACTGTCTGTATTTCAAACTTACGCTATGCTTCTGGGAAACATCCCAGACAAGTTGGTGTTAGCTCTGCCTGGCCTGCTTGATGGCCCATTAAGGACCATCAGCTATACAACTGACCCATGGAGAGAAGGCAGTTACGCCTTGTAACTCAGCAAAGTATGCAGGAACATGCCCATGTGACTCCAGACTCCATTTTGCTGTAATTTTCCACAGTAAGAACAAAGAGGTGTTCTTACACCTGGAAAAGACTATAAAAGGGCCGATGCCTCATCTCCATTTTGTCTTCAATCCTGCTTCTTACCTCTGGAGGGACTTTGCTACAAACTGAAGCTCTGAACAAAGGACTGATGACCCACCCCAGCTGGGGATGTTCCAGAGACTTGATTTGAACCTGCAGTTTATTCTATCGCTGCTGCAAGCCTGAACCAAGAACTTTGCCATTACTGTATGTAATTGATCCCATTTAAGCAATTCTAACTCTCATCTCTATCTTTTTCCTTTTATGAATAAACCTTTAGATTCTAAAGGATTGGCAACAGCTTGATTTGTGGGTAAGATCTAATTTATATATTGACCTGGCTCTAGGGCTTGGTCCTTCGGGATCGAGAGAACGTTTTTTTCCCCTTTACTGGGGTATTGGTTTTCATAACCATTTGTCCCCATATCGAGTGGCACTGGTGGTGATATTGGGAAACTGGAGTGTCTAAGGGAATTGCTTGTGTGACTTGTTAGCCAGTGGGGTGAGACCCAAGACTTCACTGTCTGGCTGGTTTGGTTTGCCTTAGAGGTCGAAAACCCCCATCCTTGGGCTGTAACTGCCCTGTTTGAGCAATTTGTCCTGAATTGGCACTCTCAGTTGGGTCCCACCAGAACCAGCATCGTTACAGGCCGCCCCGGTCGTCGGCAGTATTTCGGGGGCGAGACTTTCTGCCGCCTCTATCGGGGATGGCATTTAGGGGGCGGGACCTTCCGCCGCCTAGGGCGGCAAAAAAGCTGGCGGCGCTCCTGGGTGAGGAGCAGGAGATGAGTGCACGGGGCAGCTGAAAAGGGATGAGCCGGAGTGAAGCTTGAAACACAAATGCAGGGGCCAAGAATCCCAATTCATCCATCCCGGACAGAGGGAGTCAAATACTCGCTGATGGACAATTGGTTCAGATTCTGGGACTGGTTCCTTGTGCAGCAAGCGAAGTTAACTGCACCTCAGAGCCGTGACAGAGCACTGTATAACCAGTGTCTAGTGACTCTCTCACCCTGGGCTCTCCCCAGTATAGACTCTTGTTCACACTAGTCAAATGATGTTCAAATGCTGAGAAGGAGCAGGGAAGAGGCACAGAAATGACTTGTGGCCTGGCCAGCACACCTTCGAGCAGGCAACCCGAGGGGCTGCAGCTAGTCAGCTTGACTAAGCAGTTCCGAGGTCTGTCATTAAGGTCTATAGTCACCCAGCAGGAGGAGGTAGCTGCATTTCAGGTTTTTGCTCTAGCAGACAAAGGTGTAAGGAGAGCTGGCAAAGCTGACGTTAGAAACATTGACACTGGAAATCCATGTAAGTGTAGAAGAGTGACGGAACCAATCGTGCGGGGACGTGGGAATTCATTCTCACCTGGCCTCTGGGGCTGGAGGCAGCACGTGGCTGGCACTTCTCGCTCCTGCCGTACGAGGGGCAGGTGCTGCTACCGACTGCTCCCCCTAACCCCCGCCCTGCTGCGCTGTGGGGATGCTGCCCTGCTGTGGAGCTCTCAGGTGTCTTGAACTGGAATTTGTTTGGAGTGAAACTGCTAAGGAGCTTTATCAGCCCTGAGCAGAGAGTACCTGGGAGCCTGCCTGGGTCGGGCAGGTCTGGTACAGCCTCCCCCCAGATAAGGCTCTTCCCTGGACCTGCCACCCATTGGAATCTGGAACGATTCCCTCCGAGGTAACACCCGGGGCAGCCAGGGCAGGGCAGGGCATGGCCTGCTCCCCTGGAGCATTAGGGCTTTCAGGAGTCAGAGGTGTCAGCGGAGCAGGTTGTACATTAAAGCAGCGAAGGCAGTTGGGGGGCAGAGGAATTGGGTGCTTTGCCATTGCACTTGATCAGCTCAATTTGAAAATTCTTTCAAAGGAAATCCAGATGTATACATCTGACTGGGGTACATGTACACACATACACACGCACACTCACATGTGCACACACTCATATGCACATACACGTACACACATACATACGCACATGGACACATACATATATATACAGACATACACATACACGCACACCCGCTGTCCCTGGAGCGCCCCAGGATGCGACTGACGGGGTGGCTGGCTATTATGGAGGCACAAAGGGGTTGGGAGAAAATAATCAAGAAGAACTTTTGCTGAAAATGCAAACCTAAGCTGGAAATCTGTGCAGGGCTGGGCTCAGCGAAAATGATCTTTTGAGCTGCTCTTATTAACCGTGGTCCTGTACTTCCTGGTTTGCGTCGGACCCAAGCAGGAGACTGGGCTGCTCTCAGCTGTAGAAGCCATTGGAATGAGCCAGGTCGGAATGAGCCAGGCCCTCAGAGCCTTCTGCCACCAATCGCCCCAGCAGTCACTGATCCACACCAAACCACGTCCTTCCAGTCAGGAAGTTTCGTATGCACACGTCAAACCCTTGGTTTGCCACTCAGACACCACGGTGATGGGCACAGTAAGGACCGAGAGACGCTAAACAGGCAGACAGACAAGGAAATAGTGGCCCTGCCTACAGGTGTGTGTGTGGTGCAAACGGATGAACACCAGTTGCTGGCTGAAGGCACAACCTTAATTCCTGCATCTCCTGTCTGTCAGCTATCGTTCCCTTGGCAGCCTGAGCTCCGATTTCTAACGCAGCGTTTTGCTCTGGCCTATTGTGGTTCTCATGTCCGGGGGCGCCTTGGCCCCTGGTATCAGGAGCGGTGCTAAGGAGGCTGCTTTTCAAAGGTCCTTAAGTAGAGTTGTCAACTTTCTACTTGCAGAAAACCAAACGCCCCTGACCCAACCCCTTTCATGCCCTTCTCCAAGGCCCCATCCCCACTCACTCCAACCCAGATCACCTCCCTCAGTCGCTCGCTCTCACACCCTCACTCACTTTCACGGGGCTGGGGATGGGGGTTGGAGTGCAGGCAGGGGTGAGGGCTCCAGTGGGGATGCGGGCTCTGGGATTGGGCTGGAGATTAGGGGTTTGGGGTGCCAGAGGGGGATCCGGGCAGGGGCAGAGGGTTGGGGAGGGAGTCTGGGTGCTGGAGGGGGCTCTGGGCTGGGGTAGGGGATTGGGGTGCGGGTGGGGGTGTGGGGTCTGGGAAGGATTAAGGTACAGGAGGGGGTTCCGACCTGGGGCAGGGGGTTGGGGTGCCGGGTGTGAGATCTGGGAGGAAATTTGGGTGTGGGAGGGGGTTCCGACCTGGGGCAGGGTTTCTGGGTGCGAGCTCCGGCCAGGCGGCGCTTACCTCAGCCAGCTCCTGGTCAATGGCACAGACAGTGATCCCCAGATGTGACCTGGGCCATCCTTTGGGCTCTCTGGTGAGAACCCTCATCCTCCCGCCCCTCGGTCTCTACCCTGATTGGCTGAGCAGGGCGTTATTGACACGGAGGAGACTCAGGTCCCTGTTGTTTTCTTTTAAGACCAAGTAAATAGTCATAACCAGTCATATGTTCGACAAATTTTGCTGCTTCTCTGCAGTTCATTATTTTCTCTACCATTCCAGTTCTCCTAAAATACTTGCTGAATAATTACTATGAACTCTTGCTGGTCTGGAACTCACTTGAGAGCACTTTATTCAGGTCATTCAATGTCTGAAATTCAAGATCTGATGGTTAGTTTGAAAATCAGGGCTCTTGGGTCCTATTCCCAACTCTGCCACGGACTGGCTGTGTGACCTAAGACAAGTCAATTCTCCTTTCTCAGCCTTAGCTTCTCCCTCTTTCAAGTAGGGATAACAATCCGCTCCTACCTACCTCCCGACGGGTGGAGGATGGGGATCTATTGGAGAGTGTCACTAGGAGCAGTGCATAAGATGAGGTGTCCTATCATGTTTACTCAGATCAGATTATGACATAATAGAATGGCTGAAATAGTCTATTTTATTTGGATTTTATTATGTTGCAATTGTTAAGAGCAGCAACTACTTAGCTCAGACTGAAACATCTTATCTAATTTTTGAGATCTAAGTGTCTCCTCTTTGTGTGCGACGAGACAAACATGTACTCCTGTTCTTTTTGTGACACAGAAGATGCTTTTGTTTTGCAACAAAATATTTTTGCAAAGAATTTTCATGCCACTTGATATGATTTCAAGAAAGAAACTGGTTTAGTTTGAATGGGATTTTCGGACAGAAACGGTTTCAATGAAATTTCCCCACCATCTCGATTCCTGGGCTCTATCCCTGTCTTTGGGGGGTTTGCTGTCTGTTAGAACAGGAGTCTGATTTGGATAGGGATAGAGACCTCTTTAATGTTTTTAATGAAGTAAATACTAATGGGAATTGTGTGATCATGGGAGACTTTAACTTCCCAGATATAGACTGGAGGACAAGTGCTAGTAATATAATAGGGCTCAGATTTTCCTAGATGTGATAGCTGATGGATTAATTCACCAAGTAGTTGAAGAACCAACAAGAGGGGATGCCATTTTAGATTTGGTGTGGGTAGTGAGGATCTCTTAGAAGAAATGGTTGTAGGGGACAGCCTTGGTTTGAGCGATCATGAGCTAATTCAGTTTAAACTAAATGGAAGGGTAAACAAAAATAGATCTGTGACTAGGGTTTTTTTTTTCAAAAGGGCTAACTTTAAAAAATTAAGGAAATTAGATAGGGAAGTGGATTGAACTGAAGGACTTGTGGATCTAAAGGCGGAGAAGGCGTGGAATTACTTCAAGTCAAAGTTGCAGAAACTATCAGAAGCCTGCATCCCAAGAAAGGGGGGAAAATTCATAGGCAGGAGTTGTAGACCAAGTTGGATGAGCAAGCATTTCAGAGAGATGATTAAGAAAAAGCAGAAAGCCTACAAGGAGTGGAAGATGGGAGTGATCAGCAAGGAAAGCTACCTTACTGAGGTCAGAACATGTAGGGGTAAAGTGAGAAAGGCCGAAAGCCATGTAGAGTTGGACCTTGCAAAGGGAATTCAAACCAATAGTAAAAGGTTTTATAGCCATATAAATCAGAAGAAAATAAAGAAAGAAGAAGTGGGACCACTAAACACTGAGGATGAAGTGGAGGTTAAGGATAATCTAGGCATGGCCCAATGTCTAAACAAATACTTTGCCTCAGTCTTTCAGAGGCTAATGAGGAGCTTAGGGATAATGGTAGGATGACAAATGGGAATGAGGATATGGAGGTAGATATTACCACATCTGAGTTAGAAGTCAAACTCGAACAGCTTAATGGGACTAAATCGGGGGGCCCAGATAATCTTCATCCAAGAATATTAAAAGAACTGGCACATGAAATTGCAAACCCATTAGCAAGAATTTTTAATGAATCTGTAAACTCAGGGGTTGTACTGTATGACTGGAGAATTGCTAACATAGTTCCTAGCTTTAAGAAAGGGAAAAAACGTGATCCGGGTAACTACAGACCTGTTAGTTTGACATCTGTAGTATGCAAGGTCTCAGAAAATGTTTTGAAGGAGAAAGTAGTTAAGGACATTGAGGTCAATGGTAATTGGGACAAAATACAACATGGCTTTACAAAAGGTAGATCCTGCCAAACCAACCTGATCTCCTTCTTTGAGAAGGTAACAGATTTTTTAGACAAAGGAAACGCAGTGGATCTAATTTACCTCGATTTCAGTAAGGCATTTGATACGATTCCACATGGGGAATTATTAGCTAAATTGGAAAAGATGAGGATCAATATGAAAATTGAAAGGTGGATAAGGAACTGGTTAAAGGGGAGACTACAACGGGTCGTACTGAAAGGTGAACTGTCAGGCTGGAGGGAGGTTACTAGTGGAGTTCTTATATTATGGGAACAAGTGAATAACTTTTCCTTATTCACTTTCTCCACATCACTCATGATTTCATATCTCTATCATATCCCCCCATAGTCTCCTCTTTTCCAAGCTGAAAAGTCCTAGCCTCTTTAATCTCTCCTCATATGGGACCCTTCCAAACCTCTAATCATTTTAATTGCCCTTCTCTGAACCTTTTCTAATGCCAGTATATCTTTTTTGAGGTGAGGAGACCACATCTGTACACAGTATTCAAGATGTGGGTGTACCATGGATTTATATAAGGGCAATAAGATATTCTCCGTCTCATTCTCTATCCCCTTTTTAATGATTCCTAACATCCTGTTTGCTTTTTTGACTGCCGCTGCACACTGCGTGGAAGTCTTCAGAGAACTATCCACGATGACTCCAACAGTTGGTCAGTTTGACCGTGTGCTTGATTGCTTGCTTGTTTGTTTGAAAAGTGTGAATTGGGAGTGCTTTGTTCCAGCTGGGCCTTGAGTGGGCCTGACTGGTATATAAGGGCAGTCAGCAGCGAACCAGCTGAGCGGCGAACAGCAGAGGCTAACAGCGGGAGTTTGCCTGGGAGCTGTCCGAGAGGAGGTACGCTAAGTGCTGCATTAGGGGGGCTGTGTTGGTGAGTATCTGAGTGTCTGCTGCTGGGACAGTTGGTCAGTTTGACCGTGTGCTTGATTGCTTGCTTGTTTGTTTGAAAAGTGTGAATTGGGAGTGCTTTGTTCCAGCTGGGCCTTGAGTGGGCCTGACTGGTATATAAGGGCAGTCAGCAGCGAACCAGCTGAGCGGCGAACAGCAGAGGCTAACAGCGGGAGTTTGCCTGGGAGCTGTCCGAGAGGAGGTACGCTAAGTGCTGCATTAGGGGGGCTGTGTTGGTGAGTATCTGAGTGTCTGCTGCTGGGACAGTTGGTCAGTTTGACCGTGTGCTTGATTGCTTGCTTGTTTGTTTGAAAAGTGTGAATTGGGAGTGCTTTGTTCCAGCTGGGCCTTGAGTGGGCCTGACTGGTATATAAGGGCAGTCAGCAGCGAACCAGCTGAGCGGCGAACAGCAGAGGCTAACAGCGGGAGTTTGCCTGGGAGCTGTCCGAGAGGAGGTACGCTAAGTGCTGCATTAGGGGGGCTGTGTTGGTGAGTATCTGAGTGTCTGCTGCTGGGACAGTTGGTCAGTTTGACCGTGTGCTTGATTGCTTGCTTGTTTGTTTGAAAAGTGTGAATTGGGAGTGCTTTGTTCCAGCTGGGCCTTGAGTGGGCCTGACTGGTATATAAGGGCAGTCAGCAGCGAACCAGCTGAGCGGCGCACAGCAGAGGCTAACAGTGGGAGTTTGCCTGGGAGTTCGCGTGGGGAGAGCGCACTGAGGCTTTCATCCGCAGGTTTCTCCGAGTAGTTCCTGCAACAGTTGAGGAAGCTCCTAAGAGGACGGTGATGTGGAAGGTGAGCGATCAGCTGTTGTCACCTGCACAGGCTGTGCCATGTTTGTCTTTCTTCCGCAGGACAGAAGCGACTTTGTCTGCACAAAATGCAAGCTGGTCTCCATATTGGAGGAGAAGGTTCGAGGGCTGGAGAAACGAGTATCAACTCTGCGTTGCATAAGGGAAAATGAAGATTTCCTGGACAGACGTCAGGAGATGCTTCTACGGCCACAATGTTCTGAAGATTCAGAGCAGGCGCAGCAGGGACAGAAGGATTGTGAGGAGGTTTGGCAGCATGTGACCTCCAGAAGAAGAAAGAGGAGCGTCCATGTGTTGCGGATTGTGGGGGAGTTAGGGCCCTGCACCCCTCTTCCCGAGATTCACTGCGACTCTCAGCCAGCCAGTAAAGCAGAAGGTTTATTTAAGGACAGGAACACAGTCTCAAGCAGAGCGTGTAGGTACGACCAGACCCCCCCCTCAATTAGGTCCCTCGGGGAGGTTCAGGGAGCTTAGACCCCAGCCTGGGGTTCCCTGCGTTGCACCACCCAGCCCCAACCGAAACTAAACTCCCCTCCTCCCGCTGCTCCTCTCCTTTGTTCAGTCTCCCGGGCAGAAGGTGTTAATTCTCCCCACCCCCGTTCCTGGCTCAGGTTACAGCTCAGGTAGCTTCCTTCAAGGGAAGTCCCACATCCCCACTGCAACCCCCCTGCAACATTCCCAGGTCAAATCTGCCCTGCTCCCTGCTCCGTCACATCTCTCCCCCCTTCGAGACTGGACTGAGCGGGGTCACTCTGACCAGTGACCTGGGGAAGTTCAGGGCTCCCTCTCCGGGACAACGCGTCCGCTATCAGGTTGTCACGTCCCTTCACATGGACCACGTCCATGTCATAATCCTGCAGGAGCAGGCTCCATCTCAGGAGCTTGGCGTTGGCTCCTTTCATCTGGTGCAGCCAGGTCAGGGGAGAGTGGTCGGTGTGCACGGTGAAGTGACGCCCAAAGAGATATGGCTCTAGTTTCTTGAGGGCCCACACCATGGCCAGGCATTCCTTCTCGATGGCCGCGTAGTTCTGCTCCCGGGGTAGCAACTTCTTGCTCAGGTACACGATGGGGTGTCTCTCCCCCTTTTCATCCTCCTGCATTAACACCGCCCCCAGTCCTGTGTCTGAGGCGTCGGTGAACACCATAAAGGGCTTGTCAAAGTCTGGGTTTGCCAGAACTGGGCCACTGACCAGAGCCTCCTTCAGCGCCCGGAGAGCCTCCTGGCACTCCTCGGTCCAGACCACTTTGTCTGGCTTCCCCTTCTTGCACAGCTCAGTGATGGGGGCGGCTATGGTGCTAAAGTGGGGCACGAACCTCCGATAGTACCCTGCCATCCCAATAAAGGCTTGGACCTGCTTTTTGGTTTGAGGAGCGGGCCAGTCTCTGATCACCTCCACTTTGGCTGGTTCCGGCTTTAGGCAGCCGCTTCCCACCCGGTGGCCTAGGTAGGATACCTCAGCCATCCCCACCTTGCACTTCTCCGGTTTTACGGTCAGCCCAGCCTTCTGGAGTCGGTCCAGCACTTGTCTAACCTGGGATATGTGGTCCTCCCAGGTCTGGCTAAAGACACAGATGTCATCGATATACGCCACGGCAAAACTCTCCATCCCCCTCAGTAGCTGATCCACCAGGCGCTGGAAGGTGGCCGGCGCTCCCTTGAGGCCGAAGGGCAGGGTCAGGAACTCATAGAGCCCCAGAGGGGTGACAAAGGCCGATTTCAGCCTGGCATCTGCATCCAGCGGCACTTGCCAATAGCCCTTTGTAAGATCCATGGTGGTAAGGTACCGAGCACCTCCCAGCTTGTCTAGGAGCTCGTCCGGCCTGGGCATGGGGTAGGCATCGGCTACAGTGATGGCATTGAGCTTCCGATAGTCCACACAGAACCGGATTGACCCGTCCTTTTTGGGGACCAGCACCACCGGCGAGGCCCAAGGACTGGAAGACGGCTGGATCACCCCCAAAGCCAGCATGTCATTGACCTCTCTTTCCAGGTCCTGAGCAGTTTTCCCTGTGGCTCGGAAGGGGGAGCATTTTATAGGCGGGTGCGATCCTGTCTGCACCCGGTGGACAGTCAGATTAGTGCGTCCAGGCTGGCTGGAAAACAGCTGCTGGTACAGATGCAGCACCCCTCCGATCTCAGCTCGCTGGGCAGGGGTTAGCCGATCAGAGAGGGGAATTGCTTCCAGGGGGAAGCCAACTCTTGTCCCAGGGAATAGATCTACTAAAGGGTCATCTCCCTGCCCCTCCCACTGTCCACACACGGCCAACACCATATTCCCCCTGTCATAATATGGCTTCATCATATTCACATGGTACACCCGGTGGTGGTGTGCCCGGTTCGACAGCTCCACCACATAGTTTACCTCGTTTAGTTGCTTGACAACCTTGAAGGGCCCTTCCCAGGCGGCCTGGAGTTTGTTTTTCCTCACGGGGATGAGGACCATCACCTGGTCCCCAGTGGCGAAGGCACGGGCCCGTGCTGTGCGGTCATACCAGACCTTCTGCTTCCTCTGGGCTCTGGCCAGATTCTCCCTGGCCAGGCCCATGAGCTCGGCAAGTCGTTCCCGGAAGGTCAGGACATACTCCACCACCGACTCTCCGTCAGGAGTGGCCTTCCCCTCCCATTCGTCTCTCATCAGGTCCAGGGGCCCCCTTACCCGCCTTCCATATAGCAGTTCGAAAGGCGAAAACCCGGTAGACTCCTGGGGTACCTCCCTGTACGCAAACAGCAGGTGAGGTAAGTACTTGTCCCAGTCCTGCGGGTGCTGATTCATAAATGTTTTCAGCATCATTTTTAGCGTCCCATTGAACCTCTCCACCAGCCCGTTGGATTGGGGGTGATATGCTGAGGCCCAGTTGTGCCGGACCCCACATCTCTCCCACAAGCACCGGAGTAGGGCCGACATGAAGTTGGACCCTTGGTCCGTCAAGACTTCCTTGGGGAACCCCACTCGGCTGAAAATGGTCAGCAGCGCATCCGCCACAGTGTCTGCTTCAATGGACGATAAGGGAACTGCCTCGGGGTAGCGGGTGGCGAAATCGACCACCACCAGGATGTATTTCTTCCCAGACCGGGTCGTCTTGCTGAGAGGTCCCACTATGTCCATGGCCACCTTCTGGAAAGGCTCCTCTATGATGGGCAAAGGTCTCAATGCTGCCTTCCCCTTGTCCCGGGCCTTCCCCACCCTCTGGCAGGGGTCACAGGATCGGCAGTACTGCCGGACGTTGGTGAAGACCCCGGGCCAGTAAAAGTTCTGTAGCAGCCTCTGCCTGGTGCGCCGGATCCCCTGGTGCCCTGCGAGAGGGATGTCATGGGCCAGGTACAGTAGCTTGTGGTGAAACTTCTGGGGAACCACCAGCTGCCTCCTGATCCCCCACGACTCCACTTCCCCCGGGGGAGCCCACTCTCGGTACAGGAACCCCTTCTCCCACAGGAACCTCTCCTTGCATCCTCTCCTCATGGTCTGTACCACACTGAGGTCAGCCAGGCCCCTTAGCTTCCGCAGGGAGGGGTCCTTCTGCAACTCGGCCTGGAACTCGGCGGCTGGGGAAGGGATGGGGACCTGCTCCCTCTCGTCGGCTGGGTCGGAAGCCCCAGCCACCCCGCGGCCTGTCCTTGGGTGTTCCCTCCCCACCCGGGAAGGGTTCGGTGCCTCCGGTGGGACATCCTTCCCAAGGTCAGGGCGTAGTGCCCCTCGCCGGCTCTGGCTACGGGTCACGACTAAGGCGGTCTGGGGGCTGCTTGGCCAGTCCTCTAGGTCCCCCCCCATCAACACCTCAGTGGGCAAATGGTGGTGCACTCCCACGTCCTTGGGGCCCTCCTTGGCCCCCCATTTCAGGTGTACCCTCGCTACGGGAACCTTGAATGGGGTCCCGCCCACCCCGGTCAGGGTCAGGAAGGTGTTGGGCACCACCCGATCTGGGGCCACCACCTCGGGCCGGGCCAGTGTCACCTCTGCGCCCGTGTCCCAGTATCCATAAACTTTCTTTCCATCCACCTCCAGGGGAACAAGGCACTCGCTCCGCAGGGACAGCCCCGCGCCAACCCTGTAAACGGAGAACTTTGAATCCGGAGCATCTGGCCCCCCAGAGAAGCTGGCCGGGGGCCCTTCTCTCTCTTGAGCAGTTGATAAGCTGCCAGCCCCTCTTGCGTGGGAAGCCTGCCCCTCGTCCGTCTGGGCCTCTACCAAGTTAACCCGGTGCGGGTTCGGTCTGCTCAGTCTGTCCTTGAGCTTGGGGCACTGGGCCCGAACGTGGCCTCTTCGGCCGCAGTAATAGCAGCTCAGGTCCCGTGGGTCCCCTCGAGCCGGTCGGTTGTCCCGGATGCTGGGCCTTCCCCGTGGGAGGGGGTTCCCCATATTCCCCCTTTGGGAGGTCCCAGGGTGACTCTCTCTCTGCATCGCGGCGGGCCTGTTCCTTTGGGGCTCCTCCCTGCCACCCCCTGACCGGCTCTTTACAAACTCATCAGCCAGCTGCCCGGCGTGTCGCGGGTTCTCTGGCTTTCTGTCCACCCACCACAGCCTCAGGTCGGATGGGCACCGCTCATACAGTTGCTCCAGTACCAGCAGTTTAATCAGGTCCTCCTTCGTCTGGGCCCCACCAGCCCACTTGCTGGCGTATCTTTCCATGCAGACGGCTAGTTGCAGATATGAGATCTCAGGGGTTTTATCTTGACTCCGGAACCTTTCCCGGTACATCTCAGGAGTCAGCCCAAACTCCCGTAGCAGGACCTTTTTGAATAGTTCGTAGTCCCCTTTCTCTGCCTCTCCCAGTTGGCGGTACAATGCCACGGATTTGGGGTCCAGTAAGGGGGTAAGGACCCGGAGTCTGTCCGTGGGATCCACCCGGTGCAGCTCGCAGGCCGTCTCAAAGGCCTCCAGGAAGTCATCCATGTCCTCCCCCTCCTTGTATGGGGCCATGATGCACTTATCAAAGCTCCGTGCAGTCCTGGGTCCCCCCTCACTCACCGCAGCCGGGGGTTCGCTGCCCTTCAATCTCGCCAGTTCCAGGTCATGCTGACGCTGTCTCTCATTCTCCTGTCTCTGTCTCTCATTCTCCTCCCGTTCCTGCTGACGCTGTCTCTCTTCACGCTGATGCTGTCTCTCTTTCTCCTCCTGTTCATGCTGACGCTGTCTCTCTTCATGCTGTCTCTGTTGTTCACGATCCTCCAGCTCCCTCAGTTTTAGCTCTTTCTCCCATTCCAGCCAGTTCCGCTCCCCGGATGCCGAACGTCGCCGGGAGGATCCTCTGCTGGCCGGCGAGCTTCGCCGGGGGGATCCCCTGCTGGCCGGGGGGGCCACGGCGCCTTCGGTATTTGCTGGGCTCCTCCCCACCCTTCCCCTAGGCATAGGAAGGAGGGGTCTCGGGAAGCCCTCAGCAGCCGGCTGACCACTCCCAGCTGGGACAGACACTGGTGCCTGCGCTGCATTTGCCAGGCTGCTTCCCTGAGACACAGGGATCAGTTCATTTGCACGATCTTCCGCCTCCAGCTGGGCAATGAGCTGTTTTTTGGTGAGCCTCCCAATGCGCAGCCGCCTCTGCTTGCACAGCTCCACCAGGTCGCTCTTAAGCCGCTTGGCATACATCTTCCTGCTGGCCACTCACCGGCCTGTGTGCTCACAGCTCCCCACAGTTCCCAGGGGGCCCCCTAGTGTGCCAGCCCTTCTCGAGGTCACCACCTCTCTGCCAGGGTCGAGCTGCAGACTCCTCCGCCCCTGGGACCACTCGCTGCGATCCCCCCGGGGGACCCTGTTACTGCAAAAGTCCTTCTCGCTGGTCACACACTCCCAGGGGTAATAACCGTCTCTCTCTCACTCTTCAGCGCGCCTGGTCCCCGTCAATCCCCCTTCGTTTTACTGCTCCCCAGTCACTTACTGCAGGAAGCGCCGTCCACGGGGTGCAGTAGATCCCGCCGCTGCCACCAGTTGTTGCGGATTGTGGGGGAGTTAGGGCCCTGCACCCCTCTTCCCGAGATTCACTGCGACTCTCAGCCAGCCAGTAAAGCAGAAGGTTTATTTAAGGACAGGAACACAGTCTCAAGCAGAGCGTGTAGGTACGACCAGACCCCCCCCCTCAATTAGGTCCCTCGGGGAGGTTCAGGGAGCTTAGACCCCAGCCTGGGGTTCCCTGCGTTGCACCACCCAGCCCCAACCAAAACTAAACTCCCCTCCTCCCGCTGCTCCTCTCCTTTGTTCAGTCTCCCGGGCAGAAGGTGTTAATTCTCCCCACCCCCGTTCCTGGCTCAGGTTACAGCTCAGGTAGCTTCCTTCAAGGGAAGTCCCACATCCCCACTGCAACCCCCCTGCAACATTCCCAGGTCAAATCTGCCCTGCTCCCTGCTCCGTCACACCATGCACCAGCAATGGAGATACAGGTGAGGAATCATTTCCATGTTCTCTCTACAGGTGCTAATGCGGAGAGTGGACTAGATGGCCCATCTGAGGGAAGGGAGCAGAAGGAGACTCCACCGATTGGAAGGCAAAAGATGCACTGTCCTAGGGATGGGGGTTCCACGACCACCACTCCCAAGAGGAGGAGGAGGGTGGTGGTGGTCGGGGACTCCCTCCTCAGGGGGACTGAGTCATCTATCTGCCGCCCTGACCGGGAAAACCGAGAGGTCTGCTGCTTGCCAGGAGCTAGGATACACGATGTGACGGAGAGACTGCCGAGACTCATCAAGCCCTCGGATCGCTACCCCTTCCTGCTTCTCCACGTGGGCACCAATGATACTGCCAAGAATGACCTTGAGCGGATCACTGCAGACTACGTGGCTCTGGGAAGAAGGATAAAGGAGTTTGAGGCGCAAGTGGTGTTCTCGTCCATCCTCCCTGTGCAAGGAAAAGGCCGGGGTAGAGACCGTCGAATCGTGGAAGTCAACGAATGGCTACGCAGGTGGTGTCGGAGAGAAGGCTTTGGATTCTTCGACCATGGGATGGTCTTCCAAGAAGGAGTGCTAGGCAGAGACGGGCTCCACCTAACGAAGAGAGGGAAGAGCATCTTCGCCAGCAGGCTGGCTAACCTAGTGAGGAGGGCTTTAAACTAGGTTCACCGGGGGAAGGAGACCAAAGCCCTGAGGTAAATGGGGAAATGGGATCCTGGGAGGAAGCACAAGCAGGAGAGCGCAACAGGGGAGGACTCCTGTCTCATGCTGAGAAAGAGGGACGATCGTTGAGTTATCTTAAGTGCCTATACACAAATGCAAGAAGCCTGGGAAACAAGCAGGGAGAACTGGAAGTCCTGGCACAGTCAGGGAACTATGATGTGATTGGAATAACAGAGACTTGGTGGGATAACTCACATGACTGGAGTACTGTCATGGATGGATATAAACTGTTCAGGAAGGACAGGCAGGGCAGAAAAGGTGGGGGAGTTGCGTTGTATGTAAGAGAGGAGTATGACTGCTCAGAGCTCCGGTATGATACTGCAGAAAAACCTGAGAGTCTCTGGATAAAGTTGAGAAGTGTGAGCAACAAGGGTGATGTCGTGGTTGGAGTCTGCTATAGACCACCAGACCAGGGGGACGAGGTGGACGAGGCTTTCTTCTGGCAACTAGCAGAAGTTGCTAGATCACAGGCCCTGGTTCTCATGGGAGACTTTAATCACCCTGATATCTGCTGGGAGAGCAATACAGCGGTGCACAGGCAATCCAGGAAATTTTTGGAAAGTGTAGGGGACAATTTCCTGGTGCAAGTGCTGGAGGAACCAACTAGGGGCAAAGCTTTTCTTGACCTGCTGCTCACAAACAGGGAAGAACTAGTAGGGGAAGCAAAAGTGGATGGGAACCTGGGAGGCAGTGACCATGAGATGGTCGAGTTCAGGATCCTGACACAAGGAAGAAAGGAGAGCAGCAGAATACGGACCCTGGACTTCAGAAAAGCAGACTTTGACTCCCTCAGGGAACAGATGGGCAGGATCCCCTGGGAGAATAACATGAAGGGCAAAGGGGTCCAGGAGAGCTGGCTGTATTTTAAAGAATCCTTATTGAGGTTGCAGGAACAAACCATCCCGATGTGTAGAAAGAATAGTAAATATGGCAGGCGACCAGCTTGGCTAAACAGTGTAATCCTTGCTGATCTTAAACGCAAAAAAGAGGCTTATAAGGAGTGGAAGATTGGACAAATGACCAGGGAGGAGTATAAAAATATTGCTCAGGCGTGCAGGAGTGAAATCAGGAAGGCCAAATCACTCTTGGAGTTGCAGTTAGCAAGAGATGTTAAGAGTAACAAGAAGGGTTTCTTCAGGTATGTTAGCAACAAGAAGAAAATCAAGGAAAGTGTGGGCCCCTTACTGAATGAGGGAGGCAACCTAGTGACCGAGGATGTGGAAAAAGCTAATGTACTCAATGATTTTTTTGCCTCTGTCTTCACGCACAAGGTCAGCTCCCAGATTGCTGCACTGGGCAGTACAGCATGGGGAGAAGGTGGCCAACCCTCTGTGGAGAAAGAAGTGTTTCGGGACTATTTAGAAAAACTGGACGTGCACAAGTCCATGGGGCCGGATGCGCTGCATCCGAGGGTGCTAAAGGAGTTGGCGGGTGAGATTGCAGAGCCATTAGCCATTATTTTTGAAAACTCATGGCGATCGGGGGAGGTCCCAGATGACTGGAAAAAGGCTAATGTAGTGCCCATCTTTAAAAAAGGGAAGAAGGAGGATCCGGGGAACTACAGGCCAGTCAGCCTCACCTCAGTCCCTGGAAAAATCATGGAGCAGGTCCTCAAGGAATCAATTATGAAACATTTAGAGGAGAGGAAAGTGATCAGGAACAGTCAGCATGGATTCATGAAGGGGAAGTCGTGCCTGACTAACCTAATTGCCTTCTATGATGAGATAACTGGCTCTGTGGATGAGGGGAAAGCAGTGGATGTGTTATTTCTTGACTTTAGCAAAGCTTTTGATACTGTCTCCCACAGTATTCTTGCCACCAAGTTAAAGAAGTATGGGCTGGATGAATGGACTGTAAGGTGGATAGAAAGCTGGCTAGATCGTCGGGCTCAACGGGTAGTGATCAATGGCTCCATGTCTAGTTGGCAGCCGGTTTCAAGTGGAGTGCCCCAAGGGTCGGTCCTGGGGCCGGTTTTGTTTAATATCTTTATTAATGATCTGGAGGATGGTGTGGACTGCACTCTCAGCAAGTTTGCAGATGACACTAAACTAGGAGGCGTGGTAGATACACTAGAGGGTAGGGATCGGATACAGAGGGACCTAGACAAATTAGAGGATTGGGCAGAAAAAAACCTGATGAGGTTCAACAAGGACAAGTGCAGAGTCCTGCACTTAGGACGGAAGAATCCCATGCACTGCTACAGACTAGGGACCGAATGGCTAGGTAGCAGTTCTGCTGAAAAGGACCTAGGGGTCACAGTGGACGAGAAGCTGGATATGAGTCAACAGTGTGCTCTTGTTGCCAAGAAGGCTAACGGCATTTTGGGCTGTATAAGTAGGGGCATTGGCAGCAGATCGAGGAACGTGATCGTTCCCCTTTATTCGACATTGGTGAGGCCTCATCTGGAATACTGTGTCCAGTTTTGGTCCCCACACTACAAGAAGGATGTGGAAAAATTGGAAAGAGTCCAGCGGAGGGCAACAAAAATGATTAGGGGTCTGGAGCACATGACTTATGAGGAGAGGCTGAGAGAACTGGGATTGTTTAATCTCCAGAAGAGAAGAATGAGGGGGGATTTGATAGCAGCCTTCAACTACCTGAAGGGGGGTTCCAAAGAGGATGGAGCTCGGCTGTTCTCAGTGGTGGCAGATGACAGAACAAGGAGCAATGGTCTCAAGCTGCAGTGGGGGAGGTCCAGGTTGGATATCAGGAAAAACTATTTCACTAGGAGGGTGGTGAAACACTGGAATGCGTTACCTAGGGAGGTGGTGGAGTCTCCTTCCTTGGAGGTTTTTAAGGCCCGGCTTGACAAAGCCCTGGCTGGGATGATTTAGCTGGGAATTGGTCCTGCTTTGAGCAGGGGGTTGGACTAGATGACCTCTTGAGGTCCCTTCCAACTCTGATATTCTATGATTCTATGATTCTATGATTCTATGATCTTTTTCCTGATTCGTTGTAGCTAAATTAGCCCCCATCATATTGTATGTATAGTTGGGGTTATTTTTCCCAATGTACATTACTTTACGTTGTCCACATTAAATTTCATTTGCCATTTTGTTGCCCAATCACTTAGTTTTGTGAGAGCTTTTTGAAGTTCTTCACAGTCTGCTTTGGTCTTAACTAGCTTGAGCACTTTAGTATCATCTGCAAACTTTGCCACCTCACTTTTTACCCCTTTCTCCAGATCATTTATGAATAAGTTGAATAGCATTGGTCCTAGGACTGACCCTTGGGGAACACCATTAGTTACCCCTCTCCATTCTGAAAATTTACCATTTATTCCTACCCTTTGTTCCCTGTCTTTTAACCAGTTCTCAATTCATGAAAGGATCTTCCCTCTTATCCCATGACAACTTAATTTACATAAGACCCTTTGCTGAGGGACCTTGTCAAATGCTTTCTGGAAATCTAAGTACACTATGTCCACTGGATCCCCCTTGTCCACATGTTTGTTGACCCCTTCAAAGAACTCTAATAGATTAGTAAGACACGATTTCCCTTTACCTAAACTATGTTGACTTTTGCCCAACAATTTATGTTCTTCTATGTGTCTGACAATTTTATTCTTTACAATTGTTTCAACTAATTTGCCCGGTACTGACATTAGACTTACTGGTCCGTAATTGCCGGGATCACCAATAGTGCCCTTTTAAAATATTGGCGTTACATTAGCTATCTTCCAGTCATGGATACAGAAGTTGATTTAAAGGACAAGTTACAAACCATAATTAGTAGTTCCGCAATTTCACATCTGAGTTCTTTCAGAACTCTTGGGTGAATGCCATCTGGTCCCAGTGACTTATCAGTTAATTCCAAAACCTCCTCTAGTAACACCGCAATCTGTGACAATTTATGAGATTTGTCACCGACAAATACTGGCTGAGGTTTGGGAATGGCTGGAAGGTGAAAAGAGACAAATTCCTATGACAAATAAGGCACAAATATTCAACAGCGAGGATGATTGAACACAGGAAGAAGCTACCAAGGAAAGTGGTGGATTCTCCATCTCTTGATGTCATTTAATAAAGACTAGATGCCTTTCTGGAATGTGTTTACCCCAACAGTAGCTATTGTGGTAGACAGGAGGCCTGTGATATGCAGGGGGTCAGATTAGATGCTCTAACTGTCTCTTCTGCCCATAAAGTCTACTCATTTCTGAGAAACCGAGTGTAGCATTGGGAGCAGCTTGTGATGTTTTACTGTCTAGCTGGCTTGCTTCCTAGAATGAACACTCATTGAGCGGGGTGATCCACAGGGAGTAGCTCAAACCTCCAAAGTGTCTGGCCTGCGGCAGAACATTAGCACTGCAGGGGAGGGGTGGGTGTGGCAGTGACATCACAAAGGCCTTTTGCAGGACCTCAGCCTATTGGTCAAAGTTGCTGGGGAGGTGGTGACCTCACAGAGAGATGCTGACATCAGCCAGGCAGGACAGGGGCACAGGGCCAGGGAAACCTCAGAGTCCCCTGTAGCTTTGCTTCAGCAAGTCTCCTTCTCGAGGTCTCTCTCTTTGAGGACTGAGAGAGTATTTAGGTTCACGTATATGAGCGCCAGGAGGAACCTCTTTTCAGTTTTCTCTTTTCTTTTTCCTGATTTTACTAGAAAACAGACGTCCCTGTTTAGAAGGTAAGAGCCTCCGAGAGGTTTGAAACCTGTTCAGTCTTATGCATCTGGCGCCAGCTGAATTCTAGGCATGGAAAACACTAGCTTAAGGTGGTCGAATTTTATTCCCCACCTGGGATTTTGTCCCTTAGAATCACTGGGGACATTAGGGTTTGTCCTTTTTGTTTTACCTTTTCCTCCATCCCTCCCTCCTTTCTCTTCATCTCTTACATCTTCTGTCCTTTCCTCTGTTCCCCTCCCACCACCAGGAGGACTCTGTGTGTGTGTTGTGGGGAGGGGTGGGCTCTGCAATGGGAACAGGGACAATTCTCCAACTTTGGGCAGTCGAGAGCCTGGGTGAGATAAGGGGCGTTAAAGCCCTTTGTGAAGGAGAAGGGGGAGTTTCACGGTGTTGAGCACCAAGGAATTGTAAACTTTGCTAAAACATCTAGTCTGCAGAAACCAGAAATGGTCGGGGCCACATTGTAACCATTGTCTTTTTTAAAGCCCATTGAGGGATGTGAGTCCCACCTTTTTAGGTATCTGGGGTGCTGGGAGGAGAGAAGAGGTGCCTGTCTCCATTTTATGGCCTCAACAAACTAAGTGCTGTGCCCCAGTTCTCGTCAGAGATCCCTGAAAAAGAACGTCTTCCCATCCATTAACATACCTGGAAAGATACTGGAACTCCTTATTAAACAATCAGTTTGTCAGCACCTACAGGACAATTTGGTTCTTAGGACTAGTGAGCATGGACTTGTCAAGAACAAATCATTCCAAACCAATCCTAGCTCCTTCTTTGGCAGGGTTACGGGCCTAGTGGAGGTGGGTAAACAGTAGATGTGATCCATCTTGGTGTTAATAAGGACATTCTCACAAACAAACTAGGGAGATGTGGTCTAGATGGAATTAGTATAATATGTGTGCACAGATGCTTGCAAGCCCGTACTCCAACAGCCCAGAACCAAACAGCAGGAAGCAGATCATGCAATGAACTCCTGCCAGTGCGTGTAGATTGCATTACATGCACCCCAGTGGGGGGAGGAGGAGCTGCTCCGGCTGGGGCAGGGATGGGGAGGGACCAAACAGGCTGGTTAGTGAGCGGCTGCCTTGACCCCAGACTCACGCCCGCTCCCCGCTTGGTTCCAGGATGGCCAGGCTCCTGAGGAGGTTCAGGAAGAAGGCTCTGCAGGTGGCCCCAGAGCCTGAGGGAAGCAGCTGCCATCTTCCCCAGGAGCACAGCGGCTCCTCCGTCCCCACTGGCGGGGAAGGAGCTCCCGGCCAGGCCAGGAGGTGGAAGTGCCCAGCCTTCTGGCGGAGAAAACCCGCTCCCAGCGCAGGTGCCGAGGTGGGAGAGGCCAGGTCGAAATGGAGCTGGGCCAGGCTGCGGCTGGGCAGGCAGGACCCAGCGCAGGACGGGAGCCGGGCAGGGTGACTCTGGGGGCATGTTGTGTGGGCAGCAGCGGCCCCAGGAGCCCAGCCCTGATTCCCAGCAAGAGGCATCGCCCTGCCCGGTCACTGAGGACCTTCCAGCCTCCCCAGGGCAGGAGGTGCAGGATCCCTGTCCCACCACCAGCAGCTCGGCCCGCTCCCCATGGGACAGCAGCAGTGCCTGGGACTCGGGCAGCAGCGAGGCCGATGGACGCCGCAGCTTTGTTCCAGGTGAGGAGTCAGGCTGGGCTCAGGGAGAGGTGAGGGCGGGGCTGTGAACACCCTGGGCCAAGGCCCTCGATCAGTGCTATGGGGGCGGGTCCCCAGCCCAGGGGTCTGGCTTGAGCCACATGAACCCCACTGACACTAGATGCTGCCACTTTGGTCCTTGGTGCTCCAGTTGGGGGGAGGCACCTCCCAGGGAGTCCAGGACAGCGTGGGGGGGTCTCTTTGCTATGGGCTCCTGAAGGAGTTGGGGGCTGAAGGCATCACTGAGAGGGGGGAGTGTGGGGCCCGATCTCCCCTGGGTCCCGGAGGTGGGAAGGGGACACATTGCCCCCCCGTGCCCCTGTCCTTCCCCCAAGTGGCAGCAGGCGTCACCCTGTCCCCTTCTCTCCCTGGTGCAGGAACTGCCAGGGACTCAGGGGACGAGGAGGAGGAATGGGTGGACGTGGCCACAGAGGAGGCTGCTCTCAATAACAGCCGAGAGCAGCTCCAAGGCGGAGAAAAGGTACAAACGTACCCCAGCTGTGCTGGAACCGAGACTATCCTGCCCCTTCCCAGCACCTGACCCCCTGCAGAGGGCCTTGTCCCTGATGATCCACCAGCCCTAATGGGGACCTTTCTCCTCTATGATCTGGGACCCCAGAGGTGGGGGTGTCTGTCACACACCAGCCGGGTCTCCTCCCCCCACAGGCACTGTCCCAGTTCCTGACCCTGCTTGTGGTGGAGTGGTGGGTGATTTGGACAATGGGCGGGTCCCCACTATCCCCCATTCAGGCCTGAGTCCTGCAGGGAGGTCCCTGGCTAACTGGCTCTCTCTCCCCTAACCCCACTCCTGGTGGGTGCAGGAGGAGGCCCAGCAGCTCGTGTTCCTGCACGCCATCCACCCCGCGTCTCGCTGCACAGCAGAGAGGGCAGGACACAGTGGAGCCGCACTGCTGCAAGGCGGCTGTGGCGGAGAGGATTGTGGTGAGCGAGACACGGTGCCCAGCAGCTGGAGGAAAGACAGAGACATGAGAGGGGCAGGGGTCTCCCCAGGCCAATGGATGGGGGATTGTTGGTGCTGGAGGGGCAGCAGAGGGCAGGGATTGCTGGGGCTGAAGACTGGGGAGAAGAGACGGGAGAAATTCGGAGAGTGGTCACTATTGGGCAGGAATCGGAGGAGTGGGGGGCAGGTGGGGGGATCCTGCTGGCTGTGTGGGGCCCTGGCTGTGTAATCTCCTCACTGAGAAGTGTCAGTGAGGCCCGAATCTCACACGCTCCTTTGTCTCTGTTGGGTCTCACAGGAGCTCATTGAGGAGCTGCCTGATAACTCTCCACCCGGCGCCGTCCTCGCTAACTCCCTGATTGCTGTGGGCAACCTCAGGTACTGAGATCCTCCGGCCCGGTTCCCCTAACCCCAGTGCTGCTCGGGCCCAGCGCTGGGAGTCACTGCCCCTCCCACTCCCAGGTCACCACCCAAGGGTGTCTCCTCTGGCAGAGGTGGGGGGAAGGTTCACTCTCTCCTGGCTGGGCTGTTCTTTTCACTCCAGTAACATTGCAACAGCTTTGGGGAGAGGCTCACACCCAGGATCAGATACAGGAGGGGCAGCAGGGTCCAGGGAACAGGGGCTATTCCTGCCCTGCCACTGTCTTTCTGAGAAACCTTGGCCTTGTCATTCCCTGGCTCGGTGCCTCAGTTTCCCTTCTCACCAGCCTGTGCCTATTTCCCTGCAGTTTCACCTGCATGTTGGTGCCAGTCCCATCCCCGCACTGCACAGTCTAATGCCGGCTCCTCTCTCTTGCCAGCACCATGACACCTGCCCTGGAGCCAGAGCTGGAGACCCACCTCCTCCGAGCTGCCCTGCACGCCGTCTTCACCCTGGGCATGGAGAAGGACACCACCCAAGTGCAGGTAGATCAGCTAAAGTCATGGATTGAAGAGCCAGCTGTCATCCTGCCATGAATCCTTGCTAATTGCCTGCAGTGGGATGTGAATGAGAGAGGCCAGGATATGTGTTTGGGGGTCTCACCAGTGCTTCCCAGAGACCCCACTTCCCATCCTGTGGCAGGTGTAGCCCCAGTTTCCCTAACTCTGACCCATGGCTCTCCCTTGCTTTCAGGATCTGCCTAGGGTCTTGCCAGACCTCCTGGACGCCATGCTGGGGAACCTGCTGGCAGAGTCCCCAGACACCGACAGGCTCCAATACATCTTGGAGGTGAGCCCGATGAGAGGGGTGGGGGCAATTTTACCTTCACTCTTAGATCCATTTTCCAGTCTGTCCTCCTAGCTGAGCCCCCAGTGAGCATCCTTGGTCAGGGCAGTCAGTGCAATGCAGTGTCAGGCCCTTCCTCCTTAAAGGACAGAGGAAGGAGCTGGGACTTCAAGCCAGAGCTCTGCCTGGTTGTGTTGAGCACTAACCACAGGGCCCCTGGCTGGCTTGGGGAGTGAGAGTCTGAACCCCTCCTGGGAGATCCAGAAGAGGGTCCTCAGAGAAGAGTCACAGGCTCCTTCCTAGAGAAACAGGAGGGCCCCAGAGAATCAGCCTGTCTCTCCGACGGGCCCTGAGATTTCTGAGGGGATTGTTCAGGAATCAGGATGGGACCAGCCCCGACACTGAACAGTGTTCCAGCCTAGAGAGACAATGACAAGTTGTGACCTGCAGGATTCAAGAATCGTCCTGTGGGCAACAATCCCCTTCCAAAGCTCTGCAATCAATGAATCAGATATTCCACCCTGCGCACAATGTCTCAGCCCCCTGGGTGTGTGTCTGTGTCTCATTTCCACAATACGTGCACCTGCCCATTGATCCTGATCGGCCTCCTTTCCCCACAGCACATTAACTACTGGATCGTGTCCAGGGTGCCGCGAGAGAGAGCCAGGGCCGTTAAGAGCAGCACGGCCCTGCTCAGATTCACCATCACCCTCCCTGAGTTTGACATAAGTGACCTCTGACCCCAGCTTCCTGACTCCAGGCGTAGGTGATCTGGCTCCAACGGGCTGTAGGATCTGCTGCTGCAGGGGCTGTGGGTTAGGAGTGTTCCTCTTGGGGAGGCAGAGTCAGAGCAGAGAGTGAGCCTGGCTTGAGTCAAGTTCTTCTTGTCCTAGTTAAGTGGTGACTCTGGGCTTTTAAGGGGACTGTGCTCCAGGTTCATGCCTCCCTGTCATCCTGGAGCAGCTGGGGAAGCAAGTCCTCATGGAGGGCCCTGCCCACAGCCCTGTGCTCCAGGCTTCCTTGGGGGCAGAGGAAATTAAGGGTCTGGCTCTAGCATCTCCTGCAGAGGGGCTGAGGGGAAGGAGAGTCCTGGCCTGGGGGGGACTGGGAGCTGACAGGAAAATGCTGATGGAGTCCCCTCTCCCTCTCCCGTCCATTAGAACTCAGCGAAATTCCCCAGGATGGGTCACCACATGGCACAGCTGGCTCTGTCCGTCAGTGACCCAGCCAAGGACATCAGCCGGCAGGCCAGGGAGGGGGTTTACCGGCTCTACCAGCTGCTGCTGCACCAGAGGGGTAAGGAACCCAGCTGGGAAATGGCACCCGCTAGAAGAGTGAGACTGGGACCCCAGCCAATTTCTCTCAGACTGACCCCGGCTGGAGGATGAGTCTCTCTATCTCTTTCTGTGTTCCACACCACGCCCTGCAATTCTGTTGGGCCGGGCATGCAGCGAGGACTCTGCCCACTGTGCAGCCACCAATGGGATTGGAAGGACACAAGCCCTGCAACCAGAAGGACAAATGTGTGTGTGTCTCTCTCCCTGTCACCTACTCTCTCCTGGGGGAAACCCAGCAGCTGATGGGGGACAAGGTGAGCAGCTGCATTAGACTCAGGAGATTGGGGCGGGGCCCAGGCCTCATTCCCATCCTGTGGCCATTCGCTGGCCTGGCACAAGGAGCCTGGTGGGGAATGAAAGGGAGAGCAGGTGCTCCTGGGAAGGGAGATGAATTCACCTCCATGAGCAGGAGCGAGCCAGCTTGTCCCCGGAGCAGCTCCACCCAGCTCTTTAGCCAGGCTAATTAATGACAAGCTTTGCCTCATCCCAGACTTATGTTCTTAGGACAGGGTGCTATCGCTCTTGGGAAGGGCAGGAGAGTCCCCCAAGTGCCCTCTGCGAGACTCTCCTGTCCCACAGGGTCGCACCCAATTCCTAGTGGTCTGGTGTCTGTGTCACCCGAGCCACCACCCAGAGTTGCTCCCATCACTGGCAGCCTGGGAGGCCAAGGACTGACGGGTGATGGCGTCTGACCAGGCAGGGCTGAGGCACATGGGAAGGGGACGCTTGTCCTGCTGCTGGCAAGGCTGGACCCGTTCTGGAGAGAACAGGAGGATTCAGTCAGCAGTAGGGTTACCATGTCTAATAAATAAAAAAAGAGGACCCTCCACGGGCCCTGGCCCCGCCCATTTCCCCTCCCCTAGCCCCGCTCCAACATCGCTCCTTCCCCGCCCTAACTCCGCCCCCTCCTCCCTACCACTCCCAGCCATGGGGAGAGGGCTGCCCCAGCGCTACCGGCTTCACGGTTTGCCGGGCATCCCCCAGACCCTGCGCCCCCGGCCGGCGCTTCCCCCGAGCCGCCGGAGCAGAGCAGCTGGAACCGGGAAGGGAAGTGCCTGGCCCGTGGCTCGGGGTCCGGAGGCAGCGGGGGCTGCTCAAAGCCGGTAGCACTGGCTCGGGCAGCTCGGCTCTTAAAGTCTGAGAGGAGAGGAGCGGAGCAGCTCAGCTGGAGCCCGGGAAGGGAAGTGCCTGGCCGGCGGCTCGGGGTCCGGAGGCAAGGGGGGGCTGCCTGAAGCCAGTAGCGCTGGCTCGGGCAGCTTGAGTCTTAAAGTCTGAGAGGGGAGGAGCGGAGCAGCTCAGCTGGAGCCCGGGAAGGGAAGTGCCTGGCCGGCGGCTCGGGGTCCAGAGGCAGGCGGGGGCTGCCTGAAGCCAGTAGCGCTGGCTCGGGCAGCTCGGCTCTTAAAGTCTGAGAGGGGAGGAGCGGAGCAGAGCAGCCGCGGGAGGGGAAGTGCCCGGCTGGCATTTTCCAGGACATGTTTGGCTTTTCGGCAATTCCCCCTGGACGGGGGTTTGATTGCCGAAAAGCAGGACATGTCCGGGAAAAAACGGACGTATGGTAACCCTAGTCAGCAGGGGCTGCCGATCCGTCCCATTCACCAGGGCTGCCATCCAGCGGCTTCAGCATTAGTGGCTGGGGTGACTTGGGGAAAGGTCTCAACCTCCCCACATCCCACTTCACTGCTGCCAGAATCCCTCCTGCCCCCCCCGCTACAGTCCCCTCCCTACCCAACCTGGGTGGGGCTGGAGGAGAGGGGTCTGAGAACTTGAGCTGTGGATTGGAGGTGGAACAGCTGTCAGGGGCACTGAGGGGACGTGGCAGGAGCTCCCTGTACAAGGAGGGGGGTTGCCACTGGAGGTCACTAGGAAGGACAAGACTCCATCCTGGGGGTCAGGAGGGGGAATCCATCCCTCAGAGGTGGGCAGGGGCTGCGTGGAAATGCTGCTGGTTCCAGGGGCCGTTAATCCCCCCTGATTCCTCGGAGGCATCTGAGTCTCAGACAGGTTCTCGTTCCCTTGCAGCAGGAGGACGTCACGGCCAATGTGATGCGCCAGCTCCGTATCATGCGGCACTTGCGCCAGGTGCCCGAGGCGCTGCAGGGCCTGTGCCTCTGAGGCCACCAGCAACTCCCGCTCTCTGCTGCAGGTACTGCTCTGGCTCTCTGTAAATGGGGAGCTAGTGGAAGGGGAAATGGAGCCCCCTGGCACTCACAGAAACCCTCTCCCCTCTCTGTGGAGCAGGGTCCTTTCCTCTGCCCCCAAATTCCTTCATCTGGGACAGGAGCTCTTTCCCTCACACCCATTCCCCTCCCCCCTTTCTTTGATCTACCCCCATCCCATTCCCCCTGTGCCCAGGCAGAGCTCTGCCTTCCCCATATGGTGCAGAAAGGCCTGTGATATGCAGGGGGTCAGATTAGGTGCTCTAACTGTCTCTTCTGCCCATAAAGTCTACTCATTTCTGAGAAACCGACTGTAGCATTGGGAGCAGCCTCTGATGTTTTACTGTCTAGCCGGCTTGCTTCCTAGAATGAAGACGCATTGAGTGGGGTGATCCACAGGGAGTAGTTCAAACCTCCAAAGGGTCTGCCCTGTGGCAGGACATTAGCACTGCATGGGAGGGGTGGGTGTGACAGTGACATCACAAAGGCCTGTTGCAGGACCTCAGCCTATTGGTCAAAGGTGCTGGGGAGGTGGTGACCTCACTGAGAGATGCTGACATCAGCCAGGCAGGACAGGGGCTCAGGACCAGGGAAACCTCTGAGTCCCCTGTAGCTTTGCTTCAGCAAGTCTCCTTCTCGAGGTCTCTCTTTGAGGACTGAGAGAGTATTAGGGGTCACGTATGTGAGCGCCAGGAGGAACCTCTTTTGAGTTTTCTCCTTTCTTTTTCCTGATTTTACTAGAAAACAGACGTCCCTGTTTAGAAGGTAGGAGCCTCCGAGAGGTTTGGAACCTGTACAGTCTGATCCATCTGTTCCACAAGTTCTTCAGTCTAATCCACTTCCCTAACTAATTTCCTTAATTTTTTAAAGTTAGCCCTTTTGAAAAAAAAACCCTACTCACAGATCTATTTTTGTTTACCCTTCCATTTAGTTTAAACTGAATTAGCTCATGATCGCTCAAACCAAGGCTGTCTCCTACAATCATTTCTTCTAAGAGATCCTCACTACTCACCAAAATCAAATCTAAAATGGCATCCCCTCTTGTTGGTTCAGCAACTACTTGGTGAAGGAATCCATCAGCTATCACATCTAGGAAAATCTGAGCCCTATTATATTACTAGCACTTGTCCTCCAGTCTATATCTGTTAAAGTCCACCATGATCACACAATTCCCATTAGTATTTACTTCATTAAAAACATTGAAGAGGTCTCTATCCCTATACAAATCAGACTCCTGTTCTAACAGACAGCAACCCCCTCACCAAAAGGCAGAGATAGAGCCCAGGAATCGAGATGGTGGGGAAATTTCATTGAAACCGTTTCTGACCGAAAATCCTATTCAAACTAAACCAGTTTGTTTTTTGAAATCATAACAAGTGGCAATGAAAATTCTTTGTCACAATGTGTTAAATTGTCTCGTCGCACTCAAAGAGGAGACACTTAGATCTCAAAAATTAGATAAGATGCTTCAGTCTGAGCTAAGTAGTTGCTGCTCTTAACAATTGCAAAATAATACAATAGAAATAAAATAAACTATTTCAGCCATTGTATTATGTCCTAATCTGATCTGAGTAAACATGATAGGACACCTCATCTTATGCACTGCTCCTAGTGACACTCTCCAATAGACCCAGCAGTCCTTATTTCCAGGCCCCTTCACTAACCACTGCTGCACACTCCCTCCCACAGCTGGCAATTACAACCAGGCTCTCATGTCCGGTCCCCCTGCTTTGAGAGGGAATGTGCTCCGCTGGAGTGATTGGAGCAGGGAACTGGGAGTCAGGACTCCTGGGTTCCATTGCTGGTTTCCTATTGACCTTTGGGACTTGGGGTAAGTTGCTGCCCCCTCTAGGCTCTGTCCCCAGCAGTCAAATGGGGATTTCATACTTTCCCACTATCGGAAAGTGCTGGGAGAATCCCCCAGCAAAAGCTGCTCTGACAGTTCTAAGCAGCATCTGTTTGCTTGTGAGAATGTCCTATGGGACTGTGTCAAAAGCCTTATTAACACCAAGATAGATCACATCTACTGTTTACCCACCTCCACTAGGCCCCTAACCCTGCCAAAGAAGGAGATAGGATTGGTCTGGAATGATTTGTTCTTGACAAGTCCATGCTCACTAGTCCTAAGAACCAAATTGTCCTGCAGGTGCTGACAAACTGATTGTTTAATAAGCAGAGGCTGCTCCCAATGCTACACTCGGTTTCTCAGAAATGAGTAGACTTTATGGGCAGCAGAGACCGTTAGAGCATCTAATCTGACCCCCTGCATATCACAGGCCTCCTGTCTACCACAATAGCTACTTTTGGGGCAAACACATTCCGGAAAGGCATCTAGTCTTTATTAAATGACATCAAGAGATGGAGAATCCACCACTTTCCATGGTAGCTTCTTCCTGTGGTCAATCATCCTCGCTGTTGAATATTTGTGCCTTATTTGTCATAGGAATTTGTCTCTTTTCACCTTCCAGCCATTGGGTCTTGTTCTTCCTTTCCCTGCTTGATTAAAGAGCCCTTTAATACCCAATATTTTCTCTCCATTAAGGCATTTCAACACTTCAGTGAAGTCACCTTTCAATCTTCTTTTGATAAGCTAAACAGGTTGAGCTCTTTCAATAGCTCACTAGAAGGCATTTTTCTCCAGCCCTCAGAACATTTGGTGGCTCTTTGCTGCCCCAGCTCCAATTTCTAGGACCATCTTTTTCAAAGGAGGACACCAGGACTGGAGGCAGTATTCCAATAGCAGTCTCACTGCTGCTGTGTCACCTCCCTATCCTACTCACGGCTCTGCTCCTACGTCTAATGATGGCTTTAGCCCTGTTCACCACAGCATCACACTGGGAGCTCATGTTGAGTGGCTTCTCCACTCTGGCCCCTAAATCCTTTTCAGAGTCACTGCTTTCCTGGATACACGTCCCCATTCTGCAGGTGTGGCCGGCGTGCCTTGTGGCTACGTATAGGACCTTGCATTGGGCTCTGCTCAAACTTGTTTTCTTTGAATGGGTCCAGCTCGCCGAATGAGCCAGATCGCTCTGTATCACTGCCCTCTCGCCATCAGGAATTACCACTCTGCCTGTATTTTGTCACCCCCCAATCTTATCTGCAGTTATTGTATGTTTTCTCCCAATTCATTGATAACAATTATTTTAAAAAATTAGTCCTTGAGAGCTTCTTCAGACCCTTAGTACCCAGGACCTGCTCCCCACAGCACAGTGAGAAAGGCCGTCCAGCCCTGCTTGTACATACGGGATAAGTACGGAACAAACACACTTTAGGAGCTGTGTTGTCCATAGGCTCTGAACAACATGTGGGGGTCAGCAGATTACAAATGCATGACAGACCTGTAGTGTAGACAGGTCCCAACTGTGTCTCGGTTTCCCACCCTGCTCTAAGTTTAGTCACAGCCGCCATGTCTTTTCCGCCGTGTCCCTTAACCTCACGTCACTGCAGAAGAGAGATTTTCTGGTAGCCAGCTGGCTCTCCTGCATGTGGATGTCGTTCCAAAAGACGTGCTCTGGCTCAGTCCCATGCTATGGTTGGCTGAAGGAACCACTTGGTCACATTCTAGGCCCTGAGTTATACAGGAGGGGCGACTAGATGCACATAATGGTCCTTTCTGACCTGAACCTCTATCAATCGCTACATTTTCTGCTGCTAGGAAGAGAACTCTGAACCTATTTTCTCTCATTCACTTTCAGTCGGAATAATTTCAATCCAGGCCAAAGGATTTCCTCTTCCATTGTGTCTTCAGCACCTTTGCGAGCAACCAGTTACTGTTACCCACAGGTTTCCAGTTTCAACCTGTCCCAGGGTGAGATGGCCAGGAAAGGGGTTGGAGCTCAACTGCACCTGGCCCAGGTGATGCAGCTCCCTAGGGCGAAGGGAATAAGTGTGGGGGTCACGTGACAAGATGCAGCCTGTGACTAGGACCCAGGCCTGCTGAGAGATAGAAGGGCAGCCTGTGCTCAGCCAGGAGAGAGACTCCAAGGGAAGCAGGCATGGGAGGGGCTTGGAGAGTCCTTTAAAGGTCAGGGACAAGCTGGGAAGGGGCCAGGCTGAACACTAAGGACCAGGCCCTAGGAGGGAAAGACAGGGCAGTTTAGGAGATGGGGCAGATTGTCCAGTTGGTTTTGGCTCCCAGGACCAGACACCCAGAGGTGAAGGTGATTGTCGGGGCTTCTGTCCTTCTTCCCCAGTGTAGATTTGATAGTGGAGAAGACTGATGCCGTAAGGGGGAAGTGAGTTACCCCAGGGTCACCCAGTGAGTTTATATCACGAATGCATACTCGGAAGGATCCAATAGAAACGTGGATTTTCCAGTCTCTTCTTTCTAGGAGTCCCCAGGGCTAAGGTAAAACTCCTGCGGCCCCTCCCCATTCTGCTCACCTCCAAGATGTGCTGGAGTTTGTCTGTGCTGGGGGGTGCTGTCAGCAGGATCGAGAGCTCGTCATCCATGTTCTCCGGGCAGGCCTTGCTCAGAGCCTGCCAGCGGAGGGAGACCAGGGGTCAGGATTATGCAACCTGGGGTGACACCTGCCAGGATGACAGCAGGCTCTGTAGTCCTTGCCCAGAGCAGCTCTCTGCAGAGGGCCTGGTGCACAGCAGTGTAGGGAACAGCTAAGCTGCTAGGGATGGGAGCTGGGCTTCCTGGCAGAGTCCAGCACCCAAAGCCCAGCATCTGCAAGGAAGGGATTCCCCACAGAGGGGCAACATCATCTCCCACACACAGGGAGTCTCCCCCTGACACTTGATTCATCCTCTGGCGTGTTCCCATCTCTGCCCACCACACTCCCAACTCAGCAGCTCCAGCTACCGAAGGGAGCACGAACCAGAGGCCTTCCTGCTCCTGGGGCAGAGGAGTCGGTTGATGATCTACCTGGATGTGAGCGTTGGCCTTCCCCATGCCCAGGGTCTAGACTCCATTCAGGGCAGCGCACAGGAACTGCGATTCCTATTCTGGATCTAGTGGCAGCTTCAGTTTGCTGGCAGGAGACTGTACATGAGACCTTGCAGTTGTGGGGGTGACACAGGCACTAACATGTGCATGGGAGTTTGAGCAACAGGGCAGAGGCCTGTGTGGGGCAAGGAGGGCAGGGATTTGGGAAGCAAGAGCAGAGGATCAAACCCTTTCTTAATGTGGGTCGGGATGATCCCCATTTCAAAGATAGAGAAAGTGAGACACCAGGTGGGAGAGTGACCTGGCCAGGATCACGTTACCGCTCAGTGGCAGGACTGCAAACAACCCGTTCCCTGATCTCCTCACTGGACGCTGCTGCCCCTCCTGTATGACCCCTCCAGTCATCCTCGCCCACAGGCCATCCCCACCACTCTCCAATACCAGGCTGTTTCCACAATGGAAGCAGGCTTGTAACAGAGTTCACTCACCGATAGGTGCCCCTTCCTTCAAGGCCTGGGGTCACAGATTTCTTGGGCTAGCACGCCCGCCAGCAGGTTTTTGGCTGGGAACTCAGCCCTTTGGCCAGGTGACCATCTTTTAGTCCCACTCCTTCCTGGGTCACCCTCATCCCAAACTAAAAGTCAAAAAATGTCTTTAACTGAAACAAGATCCTCTGTCCCTTGGGGGCTTTTCCTCAGCCTGACTTTCGCTCGGCCTGCCCTTGCTGGCCTTGGTAGCCCTTTCTATGGCCCTGTACATCCCCTTCTGTAGAGACCGTGGGAGAACCAGTCCTACCCTGGATTCTAGGTTCTGCCCCAAGGCCCTGTACCGAACAGCTAGGCCTGCTCCTGTACCTTTGTTGTGGTTTGCCCTGGTTTCCCCTCAGCTGGAGCTCACTCTGTAATCCATTTGGCCTAGCTCCAGGCTTTATAGCCCACCGGCCAAGCCCCCCGTTATATACCCTCCTCCTTAGAACCTGGCCCACGCAGGGGCAAGTTCTATTCTTCTCCAAGCTTCATCCCTCCTCATCTCATCGCTGTCACCGGCTGCGCGCTTGTACAGCCTGTGCGCAGTGTCTGCAGCTCCACTGCCAGCTTGCTCGGGGCAAACCTTCTCTTCTGCAGTATCCCGACGCTCTTCCTGCAGCCACTCAGTCTCATGAACAGCTGCTTGCAGAGCCTCTTCTGAAGCCTTTAGCGTCTTCTGTTGCCTTTTTGCTACTGCCACTGCATATGCCAAAACCTTTTCGGTCAGGGTCTGAGAACCCACCATGGACTGCTCCACCCTTGTGTTTGTCCCTCCTCCAGTCTGCTTCATCTCTGGGCCAATCATTTCGTCCTTCATCTCCCTGCAGCACCCGACAGGGTGTGTTGGTGGAGGGTCTGCAAGGTCCATGGCCACCCCAGCCACCTCCACCTTGCCTGCCTCATGGGGGTTTGTGTCAGAGGACACCTTCTCCTTTCTTTCTAACTTCTTAGGGCCCTGGCCCCTCGTTCAGCCACTCAGCAATTTCCTAAGCAGGCCATGTCTTTTGATATGGCCTGCTTCTCTGCCCCCAAAACAAAGAACTCTTGCTCCCATCTTGGCATTAGGCCACGCTTGTACACTTTCTCATGCCCTTGCTCCCCGTTTCACACCTGGAGTCCAGAGGGGCTGAGTACGCACAGGCTCCTCTGCCTGGAACTGGAGTTTGCTCGTTCTGGTGACTCTGACATTCAGGCCCTTCATCATCAGAGGCTGACAGGTGTGGTGAGGGAGCTGGAGAAACCCCACCGCTGAGCGGAAGGGGGTCAAAGAGTTGGGATTCTGGGAGCTGATGGCTTCGTTTGCCCTGCTGCGGAAGTGGGGCTGGAGACCGGAGATGCCATGTGAACGAGACTACCTGATGCTCTCTTTATGCCTGAGGGGCCGGAGCCTCCTACTGGAAACGCTCTCAGGAGTCCAGGTTCCAGGACGTCTCTGGGGAGCCTCTTCTTAGGAACAAAACCAGGGTGGCATGATGATGGAGGCGTCGCTCTCCCAGAGCTGGGAGCCAGGGACAGGGGAAGCTCCCAGCCAGGCTGTGCATCGAGGATCCCATTTCTCCCCCAAGAGACCCACACGCCCCAAGGAGTAAGTGGCTCTTACCTCCATGAGAGAGCAGGGTCTCCCATCTAAGCCTCTCTGACCCCCAGCATTGCTTGCTTGGATGGGACGAGGTGACCTGTCCTCACTGCTCCCTGACGGGGTTCAGCTGCAGGCTGCGCCCGTCTGGGATGCTGTGCCAGACCCCAGGGCCTGGCAGACAGCTGGGAATGAGGCTCCGATTCATTTCACACCCAGAGACCCCATAGAAGGGCCAAGGGGAGAATAAAGGGCAGGAGGTGAAGCTAGCCCTGAGTCTCTGTCCCACCCCCACCTCCTCAAAAGTGGAGCTTTCCGAGCTCCAGTGGGGCTAGGGGTGGGGCCCTGACACAACGGCCTTTCTGCACCATATGGGGCAGGCAGAGCTCTGCCTGGGCGCAGGGGGAATGGGATGGGGGTAGATCAAGGAAAGAGGGGAGGGGAATGGGTGTGAGGGAAAGAGCTCCTGTCCCAGATGAAGGAATTTGGGGGCAGAGGAAAGGACCCTGCTCCACAGAGAAGGGAGAGGGTTTCTGTGAGTGCCAGGGGGCTCCATTTCCCCTTCCACTAGCTCCCCATTTACACAGAGCCAGAGCAGTACCTGCAGAAGGGAGCGGGAGTTGCTGGTGGCCTCAGAGGCACAGGCCCTGCAGCGCCTCGGGCACCTGGCGCAAGTGCCGCATGATACGGAGCTGGCACATCACATTGGCCGTGACGTCCTCCTGCTGCAAGGGAACGAGAACCTGTCTGAGACTCAGATGCCTCCGAGGAATCAGGGGGGATTAACGGCCCCTGGAACCAGCAGCATTTCCACCCAGCCCCTGCCCACCTCTGAGGGATGGATTTCCCGTCCTGACCCCCAGGATGGAGTCTTGTGGTCCTTCCTAGTGACCTCCAGTGGCAACCCCCCTCCTTGTACGGGGAGCTCCTGCCACCTCCCCCTCGGTGTCCCTGACAGCTGTTCCACCTCCAATCCACAGCTCAAGTTCTCAGACCCCTCTCCTCCAGCCCCACCCAGGTTGGGTAGGGAGGGGACTGTAGCGGGGGGGCAGGAGGGATTCTGGCAGCAGTGAAGTGGGATGTGGGGAGGTTGAGACCTTTCCCCAAGTCACCCCAGCCACTAATGCTGAAGCCGCAGGATGGCAGCCCTGGTGAATGGGACGGATCGGCAGCCCCTGCTGACTGAATCCTCCTGTTCTCTCCAGCAGGGCCGGCTTTAGGAAGGGCGGGGCCCAATTCAAACATTTTTGGTGGGGCCCCGGCAGGGATGACTAACAAAAAAAAAATGTAACTTTCCATAACTATATAAATAATAAAATTATATATTATGTACATTGCATCATATATGCTGTTGATCGGTTATTAATGAGCTCCATTTCACGTGTGTGGGTCCCCGCCACTCCCTGGGGGTGTGCTAGGATGACCAGATGTCTTGATTTTATAGGGACAGTCCCGAGTTTTGGGTCTTTTTCTTATAGGATCCTATTATCCCCCACCCCCTGTCCCGATTTTTCACACTTGCTGTCTGGTCACCCTAGTTGTGTGCACATGTGTGGGTCCCAGCTGCTCCCTGCCCCCCTCATTGAAGCAGGTGTGCAGGGTTACTGCCCTGGGAACTGCAGGGCACCAGTGGACATGGGGCTGGCTGGAGGCAGGGCAGGGGCTCACTGGAGGTAGGGTCTGGCTGCAGGCAGGGCAAGGGGTGCGGGGCTGGCTGGAGACAGGGGTGTGTGGGGCTGGCTGTCTTTGGGCAGGGCCGCAGGGGGGTGCAGCAGGGGTTGCCTGGAGACGGGGCAGAGGGTGCGGCAGAGGCTGGCTGTGGGCAGGGTGTGCAGGGCTGGCTGCAGGCAGGGCAGGGGGGGCGGGGCTGGAGGTAGGGCAGGGGTGCAGCAGGGGCTGGCTGCGGACAGGGGGTGCAGGGCTGGCTGGAGTCGGGGCTGGCTGTGGGCAGGGTGTGCGGGGCTGGTGCGGAGACGGGGTGCAGCAGAGGCAGCTGGAGCCCCAGACCTTTAAATAGCCCCCAAGCCCCCCGCTATCCCAGGGCTCTGGGGGCTATTTAGAAGGCCCAGGGCTCCCCTGCTTCTACCGCTCCGGCCCTTTAAATAGCCGCGGGAGCCCTGGGGAAGCAGCAGGGCTCCAGTGGCTATTTAAAGGGCCGGGGTGGTAGAGGCAGCGGGAGCCCCGGACTTTTTAAATAGCCCCCAGAGCCCCGCAGCCCTACCCCAGGGCTCCAGCAGTGGGGGTCTGGTAGCAATTTAAAGTGCCTGGGGTTCCGGCCCCTGCTGGGAGCCCTAGGTCCTTTAAAGTGCCCCCTGGGGAAGCCGGGCCACCCTGGTACTGCACACCGGCTCTTGCCGGTACACCGTACCGGGGCTTGGGCCCGGGGCCCGATTCTGGGGAATTGGTTGATTTGGCCTAAAGCCGGCCCTGGTGGGGGTATGGCCACAGAGCCGCAGGGAGGGGAACCCTGAGGTGTGGGGGCTGGGTGGGTACTGGGAGTTCCTCCTGAAGGGACGGGGGTTGGCCAAGGTGACTCAGCCCCAGGGTCTGGGAGGGGGACTGGCCAGGGGCACTCAGAGCTCGGGGGGGCTGTCCGGGGGGGCACTCACAGCCCCAGGAGGTGGGTGGGGGAGGGGCACACAGGATTTCAGGAATTCCCTGGCAGTGAAGAGCTGCTGGCGGCAGGGAGGAGCCAGCCGTGACAATCCCCACTTGGGATCCATGGCTGGGCTAGTGGCTATGGGGGCCCGTGGCCAAGCTGCAGCGGAAGGTGACCTGAAGGAAATGCCTCGGCCTTGGTCTCCTGCTAGGAAGGGCCTGGGCCAGACAATGACCCACCACGCAGTGTCCCAGCTCCTTGCCACACACCTGCGGGGCACGGCCCCTCCTCTGTAGGGAGGTTGGCATGTACCTTAGTGCTGCTTCCTCCATCCCCAAAGGCCTCTCCCAGCCAGTCTCTGGCAACCCCTGCCGTTCAATACGCACATTACCCTGCTGTGACATACCGGGGGGGGGACCCCTCGGGGATGGGGGGGCTGTCACACAGCTGGGCAATTTTACCTGGCTGGGCAGCAGTGACTGTCTCCCTGGAGCTGGGGTCTCAGCCCAGGTGTCTCTCTGCCCTTCTCCCCAGTCACCCCCGGGCGAGGTGGGAACGCCCCACGTTGTGTTCCAGCCCCACATTCACACCCACAAGTGCTGGTGGGTTCCAATCCCAGCTGAACACGCCCACCCAGCCCTAGTGCGGAGCAGAAGGGCCCAGCGCTGCCCCACAGACCCTCTGGCTCTCCAAGCCCGCTCTTACCCATCACCGCAGCACGTCTGGCCCAGGCTGAACGCTTCTCCTCTGTGCAGAGGGGCTGGCACTTCTCGCTCCTGCCGTAGGAGGGGCAGGTGCTGCTACCGACTGCTCCCCCTAACCCCCGCCCTGCTGCGCTCTGGGGATGCTGCCCTGCTGTGGAGCTCTCAGGTGTCTTGAACTGGAATTTGTTTGGAGAGAAACTGCTAAGGAGCCTTATCAGCCTCGAGCAGAGAGTACCTGGGAGCCTGCCTGGGTCGGGCGGGTCTGGTACAGCCTCAGATAAGGCTCTTCCCTAGACCAGCCACCCATTGGAATCTGGAACGATTCCCTCCGAGGTAACACCCGGGGCAGCCAGGGTAGGGCAGGGCAGGGCCTGCTCCCCTGGAGCGTTAGGGCTTTCAGGAGTCAGAGGTGTCAGCAGAGCAGGTTGTGATTGTACGTTAAAGCAGCGAAGAAAGTTGGGGGGGCAGAGGAATTGGGTGCTGTGGCCCCCCCATGCCTTGGGCCTATTTGAAAGGCAGCTGTCACACTGTCCCCTTTATCGGGAGTGCCCACTACACCCATCTCATGTAGTCCTCGGCACGAGAAGGGGGAACATGTTCCCAGCTGAACGGCGTTCGTCCAGGACTCACCGACCCCTATTCCAGGATCGGGGAGTGAGCTGGGAGAGAGGTCACCATGTAGCCTGCAATTATCAGTGGCTTCTGGATTCCTCTGGGAAAGGGTTAACCAGGGGCTTAATTTAGTCCACACTTGGCTTTCTCGGCAGTGCTGGACTCTGGTGGCAGGGAGGGGTCCAGCTCGCACCCTTTCACCTGGCAGGGAAAGTGCCCTAAAGGTTAGGATGTTCTCACAGGCTGTCGTAGTTACTGGGACCTTGGCAGGGAGGATTGGTGGCTTGTGGGGCATCGGATACTTCCCCTTGTGACGATGCGGTTCTGGCGGAACCCAACTGAGAGTGCCAACTCAGGACAAATTGCTCAAATAGGGCAGTTACAGCCCAAGGCTGGGGTTTTTTCCACCTCTAAGGCAAACCAAACCAGCCAGACTAAGAGGACTTCGGTCTCACCCCACTGGCTAACCGCAAGTCTCACAAGCAATCTCCTTAGACACTCCAGTTTCCGAGTATTACCACCAGTGCCACTCGTTATGGGGACAAATGGTTATGAAAACCAATACCCCAGTAAAAGAAAAAGGTCCCAAAGGACCAAGCCCCAGACCCAGGTTAATATACAAATCAGATCTTACCCACAAATCATGCTGTTGCCAATCCTTCAGAATCTAAAATCTAAAGGTTTATTCATAAAAGGAAAAAGATAGAGATGAGAGTTAGAATTGGTTAAATGGAATCAATTACATACAGTAATGGCAAAGTTCTTGGTTCAGGCTTGCAGCAGCGATGGAATAAACTGCAGGTTCAAATCAAGTCTCTGGAATACATCCCCCGCTGGGATGGGTCCTCAGTCCTTTGTTCAAAGCTTCAGCTTGTAGCAAAGTTCCTCCAGAGGTATGAAGCAGGATTGAAGACAAGATGGAGATGAGGCATCAGCCTTATATAGTCATTTCCAGGTGTAAGAACACCTCTTTGTTCTTACTGTGGAAAATTACAGCAAAATGGAGTCTGGAGTCACATGGGCAAGTTCCTGCATACTTTGCTGAGACTCAAAGCATATTTGCCTTCTCTCAATGGGTCCATTGTATAGCTGATGGTCCTTAATGGGCCATCAAGCAGGCTAGGCAGAGCTAACACCAGTTTGTCTGGGATCAGAGTAACAGCCGTGTTAGTCTGTATCCGCAAAAAGAAGAACAGGAGTACTTGTGGCACCTTAGAGACTAACAAATTTATTAGAGCATAAGCTTTCGTGGACTACAGCCCACTTCTTCGAAGAAGTGGGCTGTAGTCCACGAAAGCTTATGCTCTAATAAATTTGTTAGTCTCTAAGGTGCCACAAGAACTCCTGTTCTTCTTTTTGTCTGGGATGTCACCCAGCAGCATAGCGTAAGTTTGAAATACAGACAGTATAGAGCCAATATTTATAACTTCAATTACAAAACTGATACACACATATAGACAGCATAATCATAACCAGTAAACCATAACCTTGTCTTAGACACCCCGTTTGACCCCCTTTATACAAGATTTGCATGCCACTACAGGACCTTGGTTGCAACAATGATCTATATGGTCCCAGATTATATCAATAACGTCACACCCCTCCTCCTAGAGCTGTGCAGTAACCAGAACATTACCCCCGCGAGGAGAGGGTTTCGGGGACCCTGGGATCTTGGGAGCCAGGGCTTCTCTCAGCAGCCTGGAAGCCCAGGCCCCCCCATCAGCCTGTCAAGCAGGTGGGTAGGCGGGCGAGCTGGCAGGGAGCCAAGCAGCTTTCCGTGCGAAACCTGCCTGCTTTCTGTCTGAAGGTTTGTCCAAATCGAAGTGTTCCCACGAAACGTTTGGATTTTGACAAGCTGGCAATTTCTGATGGAAAAACGGTTCCACTGGCAAATTCTGACCAGCGCCTCTCCTGACCGCACAGCTCCCTGCATCTTTGCTGAGCGTGGAATGCGAATGGACTTGACACAGGTGGTTGTGCCCTGGGACGCTATCTCAGCCCAGCTCCCCCAGTGCTCCGGCGCTCACATTCTCCTAGTGGTGACATCTGACCCTGGGGAGATGAAAGGCCTCTGCAGGTTGTTTCCTGCAGTGTGAGCTTTGGCTGCAGGCTTCTGTCCCCAGCCATGGCACGAAGGAATCTGTCTAGCCAGGCTGGGCGTCCTCCCTCATCTGTGGTCAGAGGTCACACGGGCCCTTCCAGTGACAAGGTGGCAGCATCTGGCCCTGGGAAAACAGACATCTGCCGTGTGCTCACCCCAGAGATTTCTTTCTTTCTGCAAACTGAAGAGGCCTCTCTCCTGTAGCCTCAGCAGAGGCTGGGAGGAGGCCAGCAGGCCCTGTGGCCCCCCGCAGACTGGGGGAGGCCCTGACCAGTAGCTCGCAGGGCCGGCTCCAGGCACTAGCCGACCAAGCACGTGCTTGGGGCGGCATCTGGTAAGGGGCGGCCAATCTTGGGGTGGTGTGGTTTTTTTGGATGTGGGGAGTTTGGTCGCTGGGGGTGGGGTGGGTTGTTTTTGTTTCATCGGCTGGGCACATGGGAGGCACTGGGGGGTGGGATTCGGCAGCAGTGCTCCGGGGGGGTGTGGCGGCGCGGCGGGGCGCTCCGCGGGGGCGGGGGCGCTGTTTGGCAGCGTGGCTCGGCGGTGGGGTGTTTGGGGGCGTGGCGCTCCGTGGGGGTGGGGGATTCGGCGGTGTGGCATTCCGCGGGGGTGGGGTGTGTTTGGCAGTGCACCGCGGGGGGGTGTGTGTTCGGTGGCACTTCGCGGGAGGGGGTTGTGTTTGGCGGCGCTTCCCGGGGAGGTGGGGGGTGTGTTCGGCTACGCAGCGCTCCGCGGGGGTGGGGTGGCGTCGCGGTGCTGAGGGCGTGTGTTATGGCGGCGCTATGGAGGGCAGCACTCTTTTTTTTTGCACTGTCCTCTGCGCACAAACCCTAGCCTCTCCCCTGCCCCCCACATCTCCCTGAGCCTCCCTCCTGCCTCCCTTAGCCTCCTTCCTGTCCCCATCCCCCTGTACCCCCCTCAGCCTCCCTCGGCTCCCCACACCCAGGCCCCCCTTAACCTTCCCCCACATTCTTCTGCCCCCTGCCCCCACATGCCCCTGCACCTCCCTCAGTCGCTCTTATATCCCACATGATCACCTCCAACCCCCTCAGCCTCCCCTCTGCCCCATCCCCATGCCCCCCTCAGCCTTCCCCCTGCCCCCCACACTCCCTGGCCCCCTCATCCTTCTCCCTGCCCCCCACACCCACTACCCCTGTCAGCGTTCCCCCTGCACACTCTGTCTCCCTCATGCCCATATCCCTCTGTCCCCCTCAGCCTGCCCCCTATCCCTGCCCCCACATCCCCCTGCAACCCGCTCAGCCTTCCCCCCACATCCCCTCACAGTCCCCATGCGCTGTCCAGGCCCTGAACCATGGCCTCAGCCAGTCTGCCTGTGGGCTCGGCTTCAGCCTCCTGGAGCCCAGCGGGAGGTGGCAGCCAGCGTCAGGAGGGCAGCCTGCCTGCCACATGCAGACAGAGCGTGGGGATGGGGCGGCCCTCGCGCAGGCCTCAGCCCCGCTGGCAGCAGTGGGAGATGGCGCCATTTTGATGAAGGGACAATTGGTGCCTTTGGCCACGTTTCCATGGGACAGGTGAGAAGCCTCCACAATCCCGAGTCACAATCAGAGCGTGAGGGCGGCCGCGCTGCTGCCCCTGTTGTGCATGGGGTCGGCCCAGCACGCCCAGCTGATGGGGGTGATCCTGTCATGGAGTGTGGGGGGACTCAGGGTCCTGCACCCCCGGCTTCCTGCGATTCACCATGACTCTCAGCCAGCCAGTAAAGCAGAAGGTTTATTTAGACGACAGGGACACAGTTCAAGACAGGTCCCGCAGGCACAGAAAACAGGACCCCCTCAGTTAGGTCCATCTTGGGGTCCTCGGGCACCCCAGCCCCCTTGGGAGGTCAGAGCCCTGTCTGCCTCCCAGCCATTCCACCAGCCAGCTCCTGAAACTCTCCCTTCAGCGACCCCTCCCACAGCCTTTGTTCAGTTTCCCGGGCAAAGGTGTCACCTGGCCTCTAACCCCTTCCTGGGTTCTCATGTTACATGCTCAGGTATTCTCCGGTCAGTCTCCCATCCCCCAATGCAGACTATCCTAGCCACAATCCCCTGTCCGCATTCAAAGACCACAGTGATGTAAGCAGAATCAGGATGAGCTCTACCCTGACATCTGGTGGTGAATTATGGCGAGTGTGGAAAAGAAGTCTAGGGACTGATCTTGTTTGCGTAGGCACACCCACTCGCCTGGCATGAAACAACAGCAACTGAAAGTGGTCACTTTGGCTGGTGTTCGATCCCCAGTTTTCTCTGTTATTGGGACAGGAAGAATAAAGTTTTGTTACCCTGATTCTGTGAATCAAGGCCAGTGAAACTGTTGTACGACAGAAGGACTGAGTGAGTCCTTCACCATTACCTACGTAGCACTTGCTTGACAAGGGGCATGAGTTACAAAACCCAATGAATAGAGAGAAGATGGGGACAACTGTTTGTACTTGATCCTATGGGCCATCTTTGAGGGGTTGAAAGACCAATTGCACTATTTCCTCTCTCCACTATTGAATGTCAGAGCTAAATTTGATTCCATTAGGAATCTAGTTACAGACTGCTGAACTGAATTCACTTTGGGCCAATGGTGCACCAGCACTGGGTTTCCTGAGTTGAAATTGCTAAGAGCTGAAATCACAAAAGAGCTAAAGTTATTAAGAGCTGAGATCACTGAGGCTGTGTTAACTAGTGGGGGATCCTGAAGCTATATTGCTAAGTGGCTGGTGGAGCAGCTAGCAGAGTGGAGCCTTGCGGGGATGGTTGGAGTGGAGCTGAGCGACTCACAGGTCTGTGAGCAGAGCAGAGCGGAGCCTTGTGGGAGCAGCCCAAGGGACGGTTGGAGTGGAGCTGAGCGACTCACAGGTCAGTGAGTGGAGAGGAGCAGAGCGGAGCCTTGTGGGAGCGGCCCAAGGGACAGCTGAAGTGGAGCAGAGCTGAGCGGCTCACAGGTCGGTGAGCAGAGTAGAGCAGCTGCCAGAGCAGTTCGTGGGACGGTGGGAGCAGCTCACGGGGCAGCGGGTGGAGTGGAGCGGCTCGTGGTGAAGGCTGTGGCAGAACCCCATCGGCCTTGGATCACGTAAGGTGCCCCTTAACACCCTGCGTGCCCCCCCCAAACCCTGGGGCTGCACTGACCAGGGACAGAGACTTTGAGGGGTTGTTGGACTTTTGGGAATTTGGTGATCCTTGGATTGCTGGTTTCAAGAACCCAAGGGAAAGGACACAGCCCATCTTGCTGGGGTGGGTTTTTTGCTCATGGTTTGTGTTATGAATCCTGTTTGTGGTGTTTTTCCAATTTAATGCTGATGTCGTTTACCTCATGTTAGTAAACATTTTCTGTTACACTCAGACTCCGTGCTTGCGAGAGGGGAAATATTGCCTCTTAGAGGCACCCAGGGCGTGGTATGTAATTGTCCCAGGTCACTGGGTGGGGGCTCAAGCCGGTTTTGCATTGCGTTATTGAAACGGAACCCCTAGATACAGAACCCGGCCCTTGTTGCTGCCAACTTAGATGGGCAGAAGGGTTACAGTAAGAACAGTCCCAGTTCATCACAGATGCGTAGCCAGAATCAGCCAGAATCCACTGGAAGCTGCTTTACCAGTTTGTTGGGGCAGGCAGACTTATGGGGCCGGCTGCAGCTGTCATTCGGGGTGTGCGGGTGGGGGGAGGAGGCAGCATGAATTGCATGTGGGAGATTCATTGGTTGTTTGTGTGACAGCACAAACTCCCCCTCATCCCAAAACCTGCTCCCCAAATGAGCAGACTGGAGCACATCACACTAAGCAAACTGGTGCCACGTGCAACAAAATAAACAGGTCCCATCTCGTGTCCTTTGTTGCACATTTCGATGGCGTGTGCCAGGTGCTGGCAGGTTGCAGGGTCGAGAAGCGTGCATGCGGGTGAACCGCCTGGGTGCTTATTGACGGAGCTGTTCCCTCTAATGCACCAGTTCCTGCCCTCTGTATCCCAGCCAGAGAGCTGGGACACAGAGATCAGCTGCCTTGACAGTCGCTGAATGAATCCAGTTTGATCCTCTTCCCTGTGGGACAGATGCAGCAGCAGCGCAGTCTCGCTCCAGCCCATCCCACTCAGGTATCTCCTCACCCGGCCGTGACCTGTTGGGACAATGGCGGGAGCGGGGGTTCAGTCTCTGTAACCCCACGTGCTAAGCAGGGTTAGTGATACCAAATGGAACTGAAAGTCCGAGGGGGGTGGGGAGAGGGGTTCCCACCGGGTGTGTGGGTTTGGTGAAAGGCGCCTACAAAACGTTGGGTCTGCCCAGTGCTTAAAGACAGAGCTGACTGGACTCAGCTGGAAGTCCTGGTTTCTTCTCAGTGATCCCTAGAGCTGAAAACACTGTGAAGCCGGTTTGCCTGGGCACCATAGAACCGGTGCTCTGGTGAAAGACAGTAGAGTGGGGAGCAGCAGCGAGGTTCCCCCTAGCCAGAGAAGTCACTAAGAGCTGGACTCACTCCGGGCTGGAGGCCCCTCACAGCATGGCATCGCAGCTCCGGGCAGAGACGGCAGCATGGAGCAGCAGCGGTGCAGAGCAGAGGCAGAGGCATCCCTGGCCCACCCCTTCTCTCCCTGGGGCAGGAGGCGAACCCCCCCCCGAACGCCCCCTGAACTCTCAAACTCTGCTGAGCTGGGCCCGTAAACCGGGTGGGGACAGCAGAGGGAAAATGGGAGCGGTGTGCCAAAGGGACATTCGTCCATTGGACTCTCTCATCCCAAGCTGGGAAACTGAGGCAAGGGGCTGCTGCCCAATGGATTGTAGAGCGGGCATTTCACTCACAGTTCACATACTGCTGAGTCACTCCTGTGGTGGTTTCCCCAGTTCATGCTGCGTTTCTTTCTCCTCTAAATAAAAGTTCTCGTGTGTTAGACACAGACTCAGCGCTCACGACGGGGGAACAGCTGCCTGTAAGGGGCGTGCTGGTCAGTTTCCCAGATTTCTGGGAGGGCGCTCCAGCTGGTTCTGCTTTGCAATGCTAAGAAGAACCCTGAGATCCTGATTCTCGTCCTTGTCACTGCCAATACCACCTGGCACAAGCGTTACACCCCCATCGCGTTCTGCACAACCCCCGTTCCTGCCATCTCCTCTGGCTTGATCCTCTCCATTTAGTGCGTCCTTCGTCTGGAAGGCCGATGGTACAGTAATGCCGCAGAGTCCCACTGATAAATTAAATCCCTGGCTCACACCTGCCCGGCTTCAGAAACGTTGGCGTTCTCGGCGAGGAGGGAGGGAGCCCAAGAAATCTGGTATCTGCGGTAAATAAAGGATGGGCAGACGTTCCGGAGGGGGCTCCCTCCCTGCCCACAGGCCAGGCTTGAGGCCAGCAGTTGAAAAAGCAAGATAAGCTGGGTGTGGAGTGGCGCTTTCCCCATAAAGGCATGGAGCCCCGGCACTGGTTTTTGATGTAGAAGTGGGACGCTTCAGGTTGCTAACTCGCCCGCTCAGCTGCAGCGTCGGGATGGGTGAGTTTTATTGAAATGCCCAGTATTTCACACAGCCTGGAGATGTAGGGCCAGAGCCTGGTGGTGGGCACCAGAGCCCCAGGCGGTGTGGGCACGTGGGGGAGGTGCAGTGGCAGGGCATGCTAGGTGGCCACTGTGGGACACCATGTGCCCTGAGTGCCCGGGCACAGGAAGGAACGTGCCCAGACAGATGCAGTAACTACCGCATAGAGAGGGGCAGCCTGCACTCCTCTCAGTGCCGTCCCTCAGCCCGGGCAGGTGCACAAGGGGGAGGAGAGCCCTGGTGCATCCTCTGCTTTCCCGACCCTGCCTGGCCGAGGCACAAGGGATGGGGGCGCAGTGACGTACATGCTGCTTTTCCTTTGAAACGGAGCAGCATTTCCCCCAGCAAGTGCATGCTGCAGCATGAGCCTGGCTAGCTAGGAGTCTGGCAGTGCCTCCTGGTGAGTAAAGAGTGCCCCCGGGGCCATGGGGTGCCAGGAGCCTGGCGGGGATCCCCTGCCCAGCGCTCTGCAGGACCCTAGGCAGGAATCCTCCCGCCCTGCCCCAGGTACCTTTAGGCATTGGGGCCAAAGTACTTTAGAACACAAAGGGACTAGCATAAACCATGTTTTAAAAATGGGGAAACTGAGGTATGGTGCAGTGTAATGAGTTTTCCAAGGTCACAGGTCGAACTCAGGCCCTCTGTGTCTTAGACTATTAGAGTGTGTGAACGGCTGCTAGCTGGCAGCGTCCCCGCTCCTCTGGGGCGTCAGGAGACGGGGAGGCGTGTTTTCAAGGATGAGTGACTCCAGATTGTTATTTCACTTCAGTTCCAAACGTTGTAGTTCTGGCTTGTCAGACTCACTGAAATCCTTCTCCTTTAAAGTGTTAACCCTTTGCCTGCCATGGGGTTACGCCTCTCTCCTCCCTCTCACAAGGATACCTGAGATTGCTGGCAGTGTGTCACAGTTACTTGGGCTGTGACATTGTCTGAAGAATTTGGGGTCCAGGCAGCTCCAAAAAGAATGAAATCTGTCTGGGGATCATGTCTGGGCAAAGTGTTTCCATTGCAACAGTGTGTTTCCGTGTGTCGTTTACACGGTGTTCTCTCTCTCTCTCTAATTCATTTGCACGTTTGTATCACGGTCACTTGTGGAGTTAGTTGTGGACTTTCTAATTTTGCAACAGCACATGAATACAATGATGGCTGACAGAAAGCACGGTGCCGGACTCCAGTGCGGCTTTAGCCGGTTCTGGTTTGACACACACACACACACACACCCTGCCCACCCCACCCCGCCCCACCCCACAAAAAGCTGCCATTTTGCAACTGTCATGGGCCGGCAGCAGCTATAATCAAACTTGGGACCTCTGGAGCTTCACACGTGAGCCTCTGCTGTAGGGTTCTCAACCTATTTACCATTGGGGGCTGCATATGCCGTCCTCTGCGTTCTGTGGGCTGTAGCTACACAGGATGTAATACCAGGGCCGGGATAGATATACCTGGTCGGGGGGGGGGGGGGAAATGAGCCGGTTTCTGTCCAAGAGTCTGGATTGCTCTGGGCTGCTGATCCTGGCAAGATCATTGTGAATCCCTGTGCTGAGTGCTGAAGGTGGCATGTGTGGGGAGGGGGAGTAGGGTTACCATTCGTCCGGCTTTAGCCGGACATGTCCTCCTTTTTGTGCTAAAAATAGCGTCCGGGGGGAATTTGTAAATCACTCAAAATGTCCGGGATTTCCCCCCTCCCCCGGCAGAGCGAGCGGCTGGGAGGGCTGCAGGAAAGTCATGGGCTGGACTCCGGAGCAGCTGTAGAGGAGCTCCTCCCTCCCCCCCTCCCTCCCTGCATTCTGAGCCGGCAGCTCCTCCCCGGCAGCCCCGCGCCCCGCTCCGGCAGCACTGTGCAGGGCCAGGGACCGGGTTTTGTTGTGCTGGAGAGCGCAGCCACGTGTCCGGCTCGCACAGAGCCCAACACCCTGTTCTGAGCGGCAAGGTAAGGGGGCCAGGGGGCAGGAGAAGGGGCAGGGAGATTTTGGAGGGGGCAGTCAAGAGGGTGGGGGGTCGGGAGTTCGGGGGGGGGCTTTTTGGGGGGAGTGGAGAAAGTTTTGGGCAGTCAGGGTACAGATAGGGGGTAGGGTCCTGGGGGGCAGTTGGGGGGGGTCTTAGGAGGGGGCAGTTAGGGGACAATGCACAGGGAGTCTTATTTTTATACCGGATTGGCGCTGGACCGGGTTAATAACGCCCCCGCTGTTGGCTTTGATGCCCCGGCTGACAGTGTTAAATATATTAGGGGTGTGATCAGGGTCGCTGGACCAATGGATAAAATGGTGTGGACTATAATGAAGTCTCATGAGCATGAGAGTGAGAATCAAGTCCTCCCAGTGGAGCATGGAGAGGAGGTAGAGGAGAATGTTTGTGATGATCATGGTGAGGAGATTTTTTCTATCTTACCGATGGTTTTTACAAGGGACACTTTTAATGATTTAACTATGGACAGTTTTAATCTAGATTTTAAGTATTTAAGTACATTTGATGATCCATATGTTAGGGAATCAAGTACTGATTTTAATAGGGATCGTAATAAGGATCTTAACAGTACTGGTAGTAATATAAATATATTAGAAAGTAGTTTGTGGAAGGATGGGTTTTTTTATTTAGAGTATCCCGTTGATAGTTTTAATTGTCCGATATGTCCCCAGATATTACCAACATTTGGTAAATGGGCCAAACACATTAATGTGGTTCATAAAAGTAAAGCCATACGAGTTGTATGTAGTAAATGTGGAAAATCTTCTCAATATCATAATATAGCTTGCCACTACCCCAGGTGCATACCCAAGAAGGCGGATACCCCAATGAAGAGCCATACGTGCTCGGTCTGTGGGCTTGGTTTTCATACTAGATCTGGATTGAGCCAACACTGTAGACATAGACACCCTGCTGTGAGGAATGAGCAAAGAAAAGAAGATATGGCTGCTAAAAGTAAGATCAAAGAGGGATCGACTAGATCTCGTATATGGACTAAAGATGAGGTTGCGCAGCTTATACAGTTGGAAAGGAAATATATTGGGAAAAGGAATATAAATAAATGTATTGAGAGCGAGATGAGGACCAAAACGAATAAACAAATATCAGATAAAAGACGAGAATTAGCAAAGAAGAAGTTAGTGGTAACAGGAGATAGGGAGGAAGTGACTGAGGTAGAGGACATTAGAGTAAATATATTAGAAATTCCGCCCCCAAGAGAGAGGATTTTCCCACTAAAAGGACATCCAGAAGTGGATTTAGTGGAGAAAATATGTAAACGGGGAAAACAAAGTAGGGAGAGAAGAGAAATAATAAATAGTTTAGGGGAAATTGAAGGATTATTAAAGGAGGATTTAACAAAAGCTCTCGGATGGGCAATGTTGGAAAAAATATGTTATTCATTAGTAGAGGGACAGGACCCTAGAAATGAAAGTCAAATAGAGTTGAGGAATAAAGGAAAAGGGAAGATTAGAAAGGAGGGGAGAAGGAAGCAATTTAATGCAATTAGGAGATATGCTACAAAGAAAGCTAAGTATAAATTCTATCAACAATTATTTGATAAGGATAGAAGAAAATTGACTTGCATTATAATGGGAGAGCCAGATAAGGCTAAGTGTGCTATCCCTATGAAAGAAATTGAGGAATACTATGTAAATATTTTGGGAACAATTGGACATGGTAATATGATAGGGTGGCCATCATCCACAGAGAATGCGGATAATGATATATTAATGAGTCCGATCTCTGTGGATGAGATTAGAATAGCTTTAACAGAAATAAGAAAAGATAGTGCTCCTGGCCCAGATAAAGTAAAAGTGAGCAATTTGTGGGATATTTTTAATTTAGACTCCTTAATACTTACAAAAATTTTTAATATATGGTTTCTAAATAGACAGGTACCAGATGAATTTAAGAAAAATAGAACGATTTTAATACCAAAGACACAAGATGAGGAGGAAATGAAGAAGTTAACATCTTGGAGACCATTGACAATTGGGTCAGTTTGGATTAGAATCTATACCAAAATATTAGCAAAAAGACTGGTGGAAACAGTTAAGATATGTAGTAGACAAAAAGGATTTATATCCGCCCCTGGGTGTGAGGAAAATATTGCTATATTAGATAATTTGATTAAGGGGCTAAACGAAATGGGAATGAAATTGCAATAGTGTTCGTAGATCTGGCTAAAGCATTTGATTCTGTGGGACACGGACATATAATAGCCGGGTTGAGAAGATTTGGTGTAGATGAACATTTTATAGATATTATTAGGGACCTTTATGATAATTGCACAACTAGGGTATGGGTGGGTGATGAAGCTACTGAGTCTATTTTAATTAGGAGGGGGGTCAAGCAGGGTGACCCGTTGTCCCCAATTTTGTTTAATATTGCTATGGATCCCCTTTTAACTAGATTAGAAATAGAAGGAAGTGGTTTTTATGTTAAGGGTAATAGTGTCACGTCATTGGCTTTTGCCGATGATGTGGCAATTTTAAGTAGCTCATATAAAGGAATGATCAAAAATTTGGGTATCTTAGAGGAGTTTTGTAAAAATACTAATCTCTCTGTTAATGTGAAGAAAACGAAAGGCTTTCATATTTTAACTAAACATAAAACCTATGTAGTTAATCCTAAGGATAATTGGCAGATAGGGTCAGAGAAGATTGAATTTGTTCAACCAGGGGATTTTGAAAAATATTTAGGGGCTAGAATAGATCCCTGGATAGGTGTAGGGGGACCGGTACTTAAAGAAAAATTGAAAGATTGGAGTGAGAATTTAATTAAGGCCCCATTAAAACCAGCCCAAAAAATATTAATTTTACAGACATACATCTTACCGAAGCTATTTTATAATCTTCTTTTAATAGAACCCCCTTTTAATCTTTTAGACGATCTTGATGTGTTAGTTAGAAAAATAGTTAAAGAGATTTTACATTTACCTCAGTGTACCACAGATGGGATATTTTATTCTAGAGGTAGGGATGGTGGTTTAACTCTCACTAAGTTTAGTGTGCAAATCCCAAATATGTTAATTCGTAAATGGAGGAGACATATTGTCTCGAGAGATGATTGGATGGACCTATCTTATCTATATGCAGGAGAAAATCTTGTGGATAAAATATTGTCATTTAGTGCAGTAACATCTCATCCCAAGAAATGGAGGGAAGAGGAATTTTTAAGATGGTCGGAACTGAGATGTCAGGGAATAGGGATAAAATATTTTAAAAATGATTTAATTAGTAATTCGATTTTTAGAAACTCTAGTAAAGTTAAATCGTCAGCGTATATCGCAGCATTGCAGCTTAGGGCAAATATTTATCCTACTAGGGAGACATTAGCAAGAGGAAGAGGAGGTGTGAATGCTCTTTGTAGATGGTGCGGTAAAGTGCGGGAGACTGTTCCCCATATCTCAGGACAATGTTATAAGACTAAGAATGCTAGGATAAAAAGGCATAATAGAGTAGTGTCTGCAGTTGTAGATAAGGTTGGTAAATTAGGGTGGAAGGCAATGATAGAGCCCCATTTGAGAAATAGTAAGGGTGAGTTAAGAAAGCCGGATATTATATTTATAAAAGGAGGGGGGGCTGTCAGGGGGCAGGAGTGGGGAGAGGGATCGGAGCAGTCAGGGGACAGGGAGCAGAGGGGTTTAGATGGGTTGGGAGTTCTGGGGGGGGCTGTCAGGGGGTGGGGAGTGGTTGGATGGGGCGTGGGAGTCCCAGGGGTCTGTCTGGGGGTGGGGGTGTGGATAAGGGTTGGGGCAGTCAGGGGACACGAGGCAGGGAGGCTTAGATAGGGGGTGGAGTCCTGGGGGGCAGTTAGGGGCAGGGATCCCAGGAGGGGGCAGTCAGGGGACAAGGAACGGGGGGAGGGTTAGGGGTTCTGGGGGGGCGGGAAGTGGGAGGGGCGGGGCTAGGGCGGGGCTCCTCCCGTCCTCTTTTTTGCTTGCTGAAATATGGTAAAACTAAGGGGGAGGGGTGTCTATGTTAATCCCGGCTGAAATAAATGGCCATGCCCTTGCTAGGGCAGCGCTTACAGTGCACCCCTCTGAGACCCGGCTCCATTTTGAACTCTTTTGGGCCAGGACTGTGGCCCCTGGTGACTCTGCCCACTTTAAGCCTGGCCTGAGCTGGGCCCACAGAACAGCTGCAGTGTCAGCAGCGTGTCCCCCTCTGGGCTGCTGGGCTGCAGTGCAGGGGGCAGCATGCCTGGCGTGGGGCACACAGCAGCTCTGTGCCCTGGGCCCCTCTCACCTGGAGCTCATCTGAGGGGGGGCAGAGCCCTGCCAGAGGCTGCCCAGCTGCTGTCTCTGTGTGGGTGAGCGGGCACTGCCCTCCGGCTGGTGGTAGTGACTGTGGATGGGGGGAGCTGGGACAGAGGGGGTTGCTCCGAGCAGCACTCCCCTTGCAGCGGTGCAGCGGGGGAGAGAGGAGGCAGCTCCTTCCCCACCACAGGGAGCGCTCCAGCCAGCCCTGACCCGCCCGGGACTCGGGAGCCAGGCAATCGGAGCCGCAATCTTTGAATGGTTTTTACCATGCAGCTGGGTCCCAGCTGTGTGCTAATCGGGCCGGCTGCAGAGACGGAGACAGTGGCCGGGCCGGGGGAGAGGTGAATGGTGGGCTTCACCCCGTCTCCAGAGACTTGGGCCCACCCTCCCATGCTGAGCCCCTTTGAACATCCAGCCATGTCCTGCGGTGCCTACCTGGGAGCTGAGCTCTTCTGAAAATCTGGCCCAGTAGTTGAGCCCTCTGAAAACTCTGGCCTTAGCATCTAAGGGTAACATTTTCAAGAGTGGCTAAGTCACTTAAGTGCCTAAATCCCAGTGACTTCTAGTGGGATTTAGGCACTTGTGAAACTCTCTCCTGGTCTCATGTCCAGCGGTTTCTGTCCCCTGCAGGGTTCCAGTCCAGCTCTCTCCTGCTTCTGTCTGCGCTGTCCATGATGGGGCTCCTTTGCGTAGCCCCCGTGCAGGGCAACGGGGCCCTGGCCCACAAGAAGGTCGAGAGGGGTGAGTAGAGAACCCGTCGGAGAGCTTCTATCATCTGCCATATCCGAGATCAGGGCATCGTGGGCCTGATTCTGCTCCTCTCCCCCATGCCGGGGTCACCCCTAGATCCACTTATCCACTGAATGCACCTTCCCGCCCTCCGCCAGCTCTGGGCCCAAAGAAACGCTGAGTTCTCCGAAGGGTACGCAAGGCCGGCCTGCGCTAGTGAGCCCACTACTCCCATTCGCAGGCCTCCAGGGCCTGGGAATGGACCAGCCGGGGTGGGGGAGGTGCTGCTCGACTGGCTGTTTGCTTTACGCAGCTTCGTTATCCCTTTCTCCGGTAACGGCTGCCAAGCCCCCGGCAGTGACTGAAGAGCGCTGGTGCCCACCGCAGGGCAGCGTGTGGGAATCAGGCACCCCCCCCAAATTGGCTGGGAGTTCTACCCTTCCATCTCACCAACTCCTATACTAGGGCTAGCCCCGGCTAACAGCTGGGGATCTCTCGCTCATGCCTAGAAGCCTTGCCCCCAGAGTCCAGGCAGCAGGGAGAGCCAGTTCCTCCTTGTCAGGGGTTTTCATTCCCTTCTCCCCACACCTCCAGCGGCTCTGGGAGCTGCTCAGGGGCTTGCCCAGGCAGGCCAGGGGCCGAACCAGCTCCAGAGGTGGCCCTGAGCCCCTGCCCCCGCAGTGCCCAGCAGCTCCTCCCCCTCGACTCAGCTATGGGGGAGGGGGGCAGAGCTGGTGGGGCACACAGGGGGATTGTCTGGGGGGTAGGGGAGCTGGGGGGGCTCAGGCTCGAGGGAGGACCCTGGGGAGGGGAGGGGCAGTATAACCACAGTGCTCTCATTCTACCAGGATAGTTCAGGACAATTTCCGCCCCAAAGACAAGCCCCTCGATAGGATGTCTGGAATTTTCAAAGGCGCCACAGGGAGTTGGGTGCCTAAATCCCACTGAATTCCAATCACAGTCGGGTGTCAAACTCCCTTAGGCTCTTTGAAAACTCCCATTTAAATTGTCACCGATGGGTTTCATAATTAACATTCGCTGAGATGGATCTGGCAGCGTCTCCCCCACCCTCCCCAAACGATTTCTTCAGCAGTACGGACTCAGGAAGGATACAGAGCCTTGGTTTACACTTGATTCATCTCCTCAAGGTTTCTTCAAAACCAGCAGAGCAAGAAACTATTTTTATTTTATTTTATTGGTAAAATGAAAGTGTAAGATCTGGAGCGGGATTCTGTGGCCAGGAATGGCCGGGGCGGATTCTGTGGCTGTAGTATTGTGAAATACACAGGACCTGCCTCTAAAAACCCAGCCTCCAGTTACCCCAGGCTGATTTGATCGAGCTAGCTAGCGCTCACTCCCCCACCCCACCTGCCCCCTTAACCTGATGTTCGTGGCATTTCAGGGTTCCCCAAAGACTGCAGCAACATTCCCAGGGACAGTCCCAGCGGCGTCCATGTCATCCAGCCGGCAGGCTCTCCCCCTCGAGTGGTGTGGTGTGACATGGACACCAAAGGCAAAGGCTGGACCGTTGTCCAAAGAAATTCTTACAACACAGAGATCACCTGGAAGGAGTCCTGGAGCACCTACAAGTACGGCTCTGGGAACGTGCAGCAGGATTACTGGCTGGGCAACGAGTACCTGTCCCTGCTCACGCGACAGAACACCTACAAGGTCCGCTTTGTGGTGGAGGACAAATCCAACAACACCCGCTACGCAGAGTACGACATCTTCGGTGTCGAGGATGAGCCCAGCGGGTACCCGCTGAGGCTGGGCAGGTACTCTGGGGACGGCAAGGACTATCTCACCACCTATCACTCTGGCCTGGGGGGCATACACGACAACATGAAGTTCAGCACGACTGACAAGGATCAGGACCAGACCAGTGGGAATTGCGCAAGTAGCTATGGAGGCTGGTGGTACGACAAGTGTCAGAACGTCCTGCTCAATGGGAAAGGCTCCATCTACTGGGCAGGGTTCTGTAAGAGTGGGGAGTGCAAGTCTTCCCTCATCCTGGTTAAGCCAACAGACGTGTGCTGGGTCTGGAAGGAGGAGCCCATCCTCCTTGGGAGCCGGCGCCGCTGAGACAATATTAGATCAGACACGGAGCGCCATCCCCCACCTAATCAGTGCAGTCCCTGCAATGCCTCCACTCTGCTCACCCCCTTCCCTGTTGGCTTCTGCACGGTAAATCACCTGGAATAAACGCTGAGAGCTGACCCCGCGGGTGCGTTCGAATGACACGAAGAGTGTGATTGGTGTGTATAACTGGACCCCCGCTTCCACTCTGCCTCGCTGGAAGCCATGTCACTCACTACGACTTTAGACCCACATTAACCTCTGCTTCTTCCAGCCCTGCCACTGCCCCTTGGCATTAGTGATCAATGAATCATGACACTGGATTTCTAGCAACTGTCATTGAGCATTTAAATGGGGGATGACTCAAAGCCAGGACTTTACATCTGAATCCTGCATGTATTAGCAGTGGTGAGTTTGGGTTCAAAAACCTGCCCTCTGTGTTTTTAATAAATATGGTTATTACATGAGAAAACATTGCAACAGTAATTAGTTGCTGATAAACCACTGAGATTAGATAGACGTGCAACGAAACGACACAATAAGGATATTGGTGTCCCTCTTCAACTCAAGGGGCTAGTCAAAGTTTGGGGCCCTGGGGATGTTCCAGTGGGGAGCAGAAATTGGCAGTGGAGTCTGGTAATTTTTTGATGTCTTGTTTATTGACAAGGAACATACAGAGTCCTGCTTCTCCAAACACAGCAGGAACCAACAGCAGGGATTAGCCTCCCTGCTCTCAGCTCCAAGCCTCTTTAGCCAGCACCTGGCCCAAAAGCTCTCTATGCCCCTCCCAAGATGTAGTCCTGGCTGGTCCACTGGCAGGGGTGAAGATGGGGGGGGGGGAAATGTGAAGGGGCGTTGCCGCCCCCAAAACTGCATCTTTCCATTCCCCTCCTGACCATGGCTCTTCAGTGCATCCCCAGGACACAAGGCCCTGTCCAATTGGCCTTCCTGACAGAGCCTGCATGGAGAGCGTGGGTAGGGGAGAGTTTGGGGGGCAGGTTTGGAAAGAGGGATTTTTTCAGGGGGAGGGAAGCTGGGAGCCCTACCGGTGCTGAATTTCCATAGTGCAGAGGTTCAGCTGGGACAGGCGTCCAAACTGTTGGTACTTGTCTCAAGATAAGTAGGATGTGGGTGGTCTGGAAATCTTATCATAGAATATCAGGATTGGAAGGGACCTCAGGAGGTCATCTAGTCCCACCCCCTGCTCAAAGCAGGGCCAATCCCCAGACAGATTTTTGCCCCAGATCCCTAAATGGCTCCCTCAAGGATTCAACTCACAACCCTGGGTTTAGCAGGCCAATGTTCAAACCACTGAGCTATCCCTCTCCCCTTGTAAAGTCAGCCCTTCTCACCAATTACGGACGTATCTGGGGTTTGGCCTTAATGGAAATCCTGGGAGAAAGCCTCATGCTACTGCTGCTTCTGGGTTCGATACAAACCCAGGAAATACAGGACCATGGTTAATCAGAACAGCTCAAAAGATCATTTTCGCTGAGCCCAGCCCTGCACAGATTTCCAGCTTAGGTTTGCATTTTCAGCAAAAGTTCTTGTTGATTATTTTCTCCCAACCCCTTTGTGCCTCCATAATAGCCAGCCACCCCGTCAGTCGCATCCTGGGGCGCTCCAGGGACAGGGGTCAGGTATAGAGGAGCAGATACACGACACACCTTCTTCAGTTCCTTTGGGTGGAAGTTCCTGATTGCATGGATGAATCCCGTTCAGATGAGCGGGTTTCGTGTGTCTGTGGTGAGAACTGGGGCTGTCAGGGCCAGCAGGCAGGTGAGGACAGGGCCGGTGCAACCCATTAGGCAACCTAGTCGGTCGCCTAGGGCGCTAACATTTTGGGGGGTGGCGACTGCGGCAGCCGGATCTTCGGCCGTGTCATGTTTTTTATATAATCTGGGACCATATAGAACATGGTTGCAACCAAGGTCCAGTAGTGACACCAAATCTTCTGTAAAGGGGGTCAAATGAGGTGTCTATGACAAGGTTATGGTTTACTAGTTATGATTATGTTGTCTATATGTGTGTATCAGTTTTGTAGTTGAAGTTATGAATATTGGCTCTGTACTGTCTGTATTTCAAACTTACGCTATGCTTCTGGGAAACATCCCAGACAAGTTGGTGTTAGCTCTGCCTGGCCTGCTTGATGGCCCATTAAGGACCATCAGCTATACAACTGACCCATGGAGAAAAGCCAGTTACGCCTTGTAACTCAGCAAAGTATGCAGGAACGTGCCTATGTGACTCCAGACTCCATTTTGCTGTAATTTTCCACAGTAAGAACAAAGAGGTGTTCTTAGACCTGGAAAAGACTATAAAAGGGCCGATGCCTCATCTAGATTTTGTCTTCAATCCTGCTTCTTACCTCTGGAGGGACTTTGCTACAAACTGAAGCTGTGAACAAAGGACTGATGACCCATCCCAGCTGGGGATGTTCCAGAGACTTGATTTGAACCTGCAGTTTATTCTATCGCTGCTGCAAGCCTGAACCAAGAACTGTGCCATTACTGTATGTAATTGATTCCATTTAACCAATTCTAACTCTCATCTCTATCTTTTTCCTTTTATGAATAAACCTTTAGATTCTAAAGGATTGGCAACAGCTTGATTTGTGGGTAAGATCTAATTTGTATATTGACCTGGCTCTGGGGCTTGGTCCTTCGGGATCGAGAGAACCTTTTTTTCCCTTTTACTGGGGTATTGGTTTTCATAACCATTTGTCCCCATATCGAGTGGCACTGGTGGTGATACTGGGAAACTGGAGTGTCTAAGGGAATTGCTTGTGTGACTTGTGGTTAGCCAGTGGGGTGAGACCCAAGACTTCACTGTCTGGTTGGTTTGGTTTGCCTTAGAGGTGGAAAACCCCCAGCCTTGGGCTGTAACTGCCCTGTTTGAGCAATTTGTCCTGAATTGGCACTCTCAGTTGGGTCCCACCAGAACCAGCATCATTCCAGGCCGCCCCGGTCGTCGGCAGTATTTCGGGGGCGAGACTTTCTGCTGCCTCTGTCGGGGGTGGCATTTAGGGGGCAGGACCTTCCGCCGCCTAGGGCGGCAAAAAAGTTGGTGGCGCTCCTGGGTGAGGAGCAGGAGATAAGCGCGCGGGGCAGCTGAAAAGGGATGAGCCGGAGTGAAACTTGAAACACAAATGCAGGGGCCAAGAATCCCAATTCATCCATCCCGGACAGAGGGAGTCAAATACTCACTGATGGACAATTGGTTCAGATTCCGGGACTGGTTCCTTGTGCAGCAAGTGAAGTTAACTGCACCTCAGAGCCGTGACAGAGCACTGTATAACCAGGGTCTAGTGACTCTCTCACCCTGGGCTCTCCTCAGTATAGACTCTTGTTCACACTAGTCAAATGATGTTCAAATGCTGAGAAGGAGCAGGGAAGAGGCACAGAAATGACTTGTGGCCTGGCCAGCACACCTTCGAGCAGGCAACCCGAGGGGCTGCAGCTAGTCAGCTTGACTAAGCAGTTCCGAGCTCTGTTATTAAGGTCTATAGTCACCCAGCAGGAGGAGGTAGCTGCATTTCAGGTTTTTGCTCTAGCAGACAAAGGTGTAAGGAGAGCTGGCAAAGCTGATGTTAGAAACATTGACATCGGAAATCCATGTAAGTGTAGAAGAGTGACGGAACCAATCGTGCGGGGATGTGGGAATTCACTCTCACCTGGCCTCTGGGGATGGAGGCAGCACGTGGCTGGCACTTCTCGCTCCTGCCGTACGAGGGGCTGCTACCGACTGCTCCCCCTAACCCCCGCCCTGCTGCGCTGTGGGGATTCTGCCCTACTGTGGAGCTCTCAGGTGTCTTGAACTGGAATTTGTTTGGCGAGAAACTGCTAAGGAGCTTTATCAGCCCCGAGCAGAGAGTACCTGGGAGCCTGCCTGGGTCGGGCGGGTCTGTTACAGTCCCCCAGATAAGGCTCTTCCCTGGACCTGCCACCCATTGGAATCTGGAACGATTCCCTCCGAGGTAACACCCGGGGCAGCCAGTGCAGGGCAGGGCAGGGCACGGCCTGCTCCCCTGGAGCGTTAGGGCTTTCAGGAGTCAGAGGTGTCAGCGGAGCAGGTTGTACGTTAAAGCAGCGAAGGCAGTTGGGGGGCAGAGGAATTGGGTGCTTTGCCATTGCACTTGATCAGCTCAATTTGAAAATTCTTTCAAAGGAAATCCAGATGTATACATCTGACTGGGGTACATGTACACACATACACAGGTTTCAGGGTAGCAGCCGTGTTAGTCTGTATCCTCAAAAAGAACAGGAGTACTTGTGGCACCTTAGAGACTAACAAATTTATGAGAGCATAAGCTTTCGTGGGCTACAACCCACTTCTTCGGATGCATATAGAGTGAAACATATATTGAGGAGAAATATATACACACATACAGAGAGCATGAACAGGTGGGAGTTGTCTTACCAACTCTGAGAGGCCAATTAAGTAAGAGAAAAAAACTTTGGAAGTGTTAATCAAGGTAGCTCAGTACAGACACATACACACGCACACTCACATGTGCACATACACGTACACACACGTACACATACACATATATACAGACGTACACATACACGCACACACGCTGTCCCTGGAGCGCCCCAGGATGCGACTGATGGGGTGGCTGGCTATTATGGAGGCAGAAGGGGGTTGGGAGAAAATAATCAAGAAGAACTTTTGCTGAAAATGCAAACCTAAGCTGGAAATCTGTGCAGGGCTGGGCTCAGCGAAAATGATCTTTTGAGCTGCTCTTATTAACCGTGGTCCTGTACTTCCTGGTTTGCGTCGGACCCAGGCAGGAGACTGGGCTGCTCTCAGCTGTAGAAGCCATTGGAATGAGCCAGGTCGGAATGAGCCAGGCCCTCAGAGCCTTCTGCCACCAATCGCCCCAGCAGTCACTGATCCACACCAAACCACGTCCTTCCAGTCAGGAAGTTTCGTATGCACACGTCAAACCCTTGGTTTGCCACTCAGACACCACGGTGATGGGCACAGTAAGGACCGAGAGACGCTAAACAGGCAGACAGACAAGGAAATAGTGGCCCTGCCTACAGGTGTGTGTGTGGTGCAAACGGATGAACACCAGTTGCTGGCTGAAGGCACAACCTTAATTCCCGCATCTCCTGTCTGTCAGCTATCATTCGCTTGGCAGCCTGAGCTCCGATTTCTAACGCAGCGTTTTGCTCTGGCCTATTGTGGTTCTCATGTCCGGGGGTGCCTTGGCCCCTCGTATCAGGAGCGGTGCTAAGGAGGCTGCTTTTCAAAGGTCCTTAAGTAGAGTTGTCAACTTTCTACTCGCACAAAACCAAACGCCCTTGACCCAACCCCTTTCATGCCCCTTCCCCAAGGCCCCAGCCCCACTCACTCCAGCCCACCCCACCTCCCTCAGTCGCTCGCTCTCACACCCTCACTCACTTTCACTGGGCTGGGGCTGGGGGTTGGAGTGCAGGGAGGGGTGAGGTCTCCGGTGGGGATGCGGGCTCTGCGATTGGGCTGGAGATTAGGGGTTTGGGGTGCCAGAAGGGGATCCGGGCTGGGGCAGAGGATTGGGGTGCGGACTCTGGGAGGGAGTTTGGGTGCGGGAGGGGGTTCTGACCTGGGGCCGGGTTTCTGGGTGCGAGCTCCAGCCAGGCGGCGCTTACCTCAGCCGGCTCCTGGTCAATGGCACACCGGTCCTAATGCAGGCTCCTGACCCCTGGTCTCCCTCCGCTGGCAGGCTCTGAGCAAGGCCTGCGCCGAGAACATGGATGACGAGCTCTCGATCCTGCTGACAGCACCCCCCAGCACAGACAAACTCCAGCACATCTTGGAGGTGAGCAGAATGGGGAGGGGCCGCAGGGGTTTTACCTTAGCCCTGGGGACTCCTAGAAAGAAGAGACTGGAAAATCCATGTTTCTATTGGATCCTTCCGAGTATGCATTTGTGATATAAACTCACTGGGTGACCTTGGGGTAACTCACTTCCCCCTTACGGCATCAGTCTTCTCCACTATCAAATCTACACTGGGGAAGAAGGACAGAAGCCCCGACAATCACCTTCACCTCTGGGTGTCTGGTCCTGGGAGCCGAAACCAACTGGACTATCTGCCCCATCTCCTAAACTGCCCTGTCTTTCCCTCGTAGGGCCTGGTCCTTAGTGCTCAGCCTGGCCCCTTCCTAGCTTGTCCCTGACCTTTAAAGGACTCTCCAAGCCCCTCCCATGCCTGCTTCCCTTGGGGTCTCTCTCCTGGCTGAGCACAGGCTGCCCTTCTATCTCTCTGCAGGCCTGGGTCCTAGTCACAGGCTGCGTCTTGTCACGTGACCCCCACACTTATTCCCTTCACCCTTGGGAGCTGCATCACCTGGGCCAGGTGCAGTTGAGCTCCAACCCCTTTCCTGGCCGTCTCACCCTGGGACAGGTTGAAACTGGTAACCTGTGGGTAACAGTAACTGGTTGCTCCCAAAGGTGCTGAAGACACAATGGAAGAGGAAATCCTTTGGCCTGGATTGAAATTATTCCGACTGAAAGTGAATGAGAGAAAATAGGTCCAGAGTTCTCTTCCTAGCAGCTGAAAATGTAGCGTTTGATAGAGGTTCAGGTCAGAAAGGACCATTATGTGCATCTAGTCGCCCCTCCTGTATAACTCAGGGCCTAGAATGTGACCAAGTGGTTCCTTCAGCCAACCATAGCATGGGACTGAGCCAGAACACGTCTTTTGGAACGACATCCACATGCAGGAGAGCCAACTGGCTACCAGAAAATCTCTCTTCTGCAGTGACGTGTGGTTAAGGGACATGGCGGAAAAGACATGGAGGCTGTGACTAAACTTAGAGCAGCAAGGCCAGGAAAACCAGGGTTAGGTCCCAGGCCTGGCTATCAGATCTGCTGTTTTCTATTCCTGGCTTTGGGACCATGAGCGAGTCTCTGCACCGCTGGGTGCCTCGGTTTCCCCAGCTATCAAATGGAGCTAATCAAGGTTTTGTTTGTTCTCCCCATTTTACAGGGTGGGAAATCGAGACACAGTTGGGACCTGTCTACACTACAGGTCTGTCGTGCGTTTGTAATCTGCTGACCCCCACATGTTGTTCAGAGCCTATGGACAACACAGCTCCTAAAGGTACGTTTGATCTGTGCTTATCCTCTATGTACCAGCAGGGCTGGACAGCATTTCTCACTGCGCTGTGGGGAGCAGGTCCTGGGTACTAAGGGTCTGAAGAAGCTCTCAAGGACTAATTTTTTAAAATAATTGTTATCAATGAATTGGGAGAAAACATACAATCACTGTGCATAAGATTGGGGGGTGACAAAATACAGGCAGAGTGGTAATTCCTGATGGGGAGAGGGCAGTGATACAGAGCAATCTGGCTCATTCGGCGAGCTGGACCCATTCAAAGAAAACAAGTTTGAGCAGAGCCCAATGCAAGGTCCTATGCGTGGCAACAAGGCTCGCCGGCCACACCTCCAGAATGGGGACGTGTATCCAGGAAAGCAGTGACTCTGAAAAGGATTTAGGGGCCAGAGTGGAGAAGCCACTCAACATGAGCTCCCAGTGTGATGCTGTGGTGAACAGGGCTAAAGCCATCATTAGACGAAGGAGCAGAGCCATGAGTAAGATAGGGAGGTGACACAGCAGCAGTGAGACTGCTATTGGAATACTGCCTCCAGTGTTGGTGTCCTCCTTTGAAAAAGATGGTCCTAGAAATTGGAGCTGGGGCAGCAAAGAGCCACCAAATTTTCTGAGGGCTGGAGAAAAATGCCTTCTAGTGAGCTATTGAAAGAGCTCAACCTGTTTAGCTTATCAAAAGAAGATTGAAGGGGACTTCATTGAAGTGTTGAAATGCCTTAATGGAGAGAAAATACTGGGTATTAAAGGGCTCTCTAGTCTAGCAGAGAAAGGCAGAACAAGATCCAATGGCTGGAAGGTGAAAAGAGACAAATTCCTATGACAAATAAGGCACAAATATTCAACAGCAAGGATGATTGACCACAGGAAGAAGCTACCAAGGAAAGTGGTGGATTCTCCATCTCTTGATATCATTAATAAAGACTAGCTGCCTTTCCGGAATGTGTTTGCCCCAAAAGTAGCTATTGTGGTAGACAGGAGGCCTGTGATATGCAGGGGGTCAGATTAGACGCTCTAACGGTCTCTGCTGCCCATAAAGTCTACTCATTTCTGAGAAACCGAGTGTAGCATTGGGAGCAGCTTGTGATGTTTTACTGTCTAGCTGGCTTGCTTCCTAGGTAAGAGCCTCCGAGAGGTTTGGAACCTGTTCAGTCTGATGCATCTGGCGCCAGCTGAATTCTAGGCATGGAAAACACTAGCTTAAGGTGCTCGAATTTTATTCCCCACCTGGGATTTTGTCCCTTAGAATCACTGGGGACATTAGGGTTTGTCCTTTTTGTTTTACCTTTTCCTCCATCCCTCCCTTCTTTCTCTTCATCTCTTACATCTTCTGTCCTTTCCTCTGTTCCCCTCCCACCACCAGGAGGACTCTGTGTGTGTGTCGTGGGGGGTGCTCTGCAGTGCGAACAGGGACAATTCTCCAACTTTGGGCAGTCGAGAGCCTGGGTGAGATAAGGGGCGTTAAAGCCCTTTGTGAAGGAGAAAGGGGAGTTTCACGGTGTTGAGCACCAAGGAATTGTAAACTTTGCTAAAACATCTAGTCTGCAGAAACCAGAAATGGTCGGGGCCACATTGTAACCATTTGTGACGTTATTGATATAATCTGGGACCATATAGATCATTGTTGCAACCAAGGTCCTGTAGTGGCACCCAAATCTTGTATAAAGGGGGTCAAATGGGGTGTCTAAGACAAGGTTATGGTTTACTGGTTATGATTATGCTGTCTATAGGTGTGTATCAAGTTTGTAGTTGAAGTTATAAATATTGGCTCTATACTGTCTGTATTTCAAACTTATGCTATGCTGCTGGGTGACATCCCAGACAAACTGGTGTTAGCTCTGCCTAGCCTGCTTGATGGCCCATTAAGGACCATCAGCTATACAATGGACCCATTGAGAGAAGGCAAATATGCCTTGAGACAAAGCAAAGTATGCAGGAACTTGCCCATGTGACTCCAGACTCCAATTTGCTGTAATTTTCCACAGTAAGAACAAAGAGGTGTGCTTACACCTGGAAAAGACTATATAAGGCTGATGCCTCATCTCCATCTTGTCTTCAATCCTGCTTCTTACCTCTGGAGGAACTTTGCTACAAGCTGAAGCTTTGAACAAAGGACTGAGGACCCATCCCAGCGGGGGATGTATTCCAGAGACTTGATTTGAACCTGCAGTTTATTCCATCACTGCTGCAAGCCTGAACCAAGAACTTTGCCATTACTGTATGTAATTGATTCCATTTAACCAATTCTAACTCTCATCTCTATCTTTTTCCTTTTATGAATAAACCTTTAGATTTTAGATTCTAAAGGATTGGCAACAGCGTGATTTGTGGGTAAGATCTGATTTGTATATTGACCTGGGTCTGGGGCTTGGTCCTTTGGGATCAGGAGAACCTTTCTCTTTTACTGGGGTATTGGTTTTCATAACCATTTGCCCCATAACGAGTGGCACTGGTGGGAGTACTGGGAAACTGGAGTGTCTAAGGAGATTGCTTGTGAGACTTGCGGTTAGCCAGTGGGGTGAGACCGAAGTCCTCTTTGTCTGGCTGGTTTGGTTTGCCTTAGAGGTGGAAAAAAACCCAGCCTTGGGCTGTAACTGCCCTATTTGAGCAATTTGTCCTGAGTTGGCACTCTCAGTTGGGTTCCGCCAGAACCGCATTGTCACAGTGGCGTAGTCGTGCTTGGATCCACAGAACCAGGTCAATTAAGCTTTGGATCAGAACCCCACGTTATCCAAATTTGAATTTTGGGATTGAGAGTTTGGTTGGTTAAAGAGCAGTTGCAATGGGTGAGCAAGGAGCATATGAGGGCCTTGACAAAAAAGCCCTGAAAGATTTGTGTTCAGAAAAGGGGATAAGCTTTAGAAAGAAAGCTACAAATCAAGAACTGAGAGATCTGTTAATGGCCAGTGATCAGAAGGCAGAAGCAATTGAAAAGCAAAAGGCAGCAAGTAAACTTCAACTTGAGCATGAACAAAGACTGGCAGAAATTCGATTGCAGGAACTAGAAGCTGAGGCAAAAGTGCAAAGATTTCAGCTCCAAGTCAAAAAAGCAAGGGAAGAAAAGCAGAAATTGTATCCTCTTGAAAGTCCGGTTTATAACAATGTTGGTATGTTGTATAACTCTGAGCAGTTGTCTGGGTGTAACCAAATGTACCCCAATTCTGCCACCTTTTATGTAAATGCTTTTACTGTGTGTTCAGTAAAGAGTGGCTCCATAACTTGTGCCAATGCTCTGTATGGGAGTGGTAATGAAAAATTCACAGAGAATGTAAAAGTCAATGGTAAAAGCTGTTTAGGGCAAATGATGGCTTCTAACATCACTCTGGTTAAAGCAGATCTTGTCAAAGAGGAAGATTATTTACCAAATCAGAGTGTGAATGTTGTAGTCCTCTATGAGTTTACTGTAAGCGTGCCTTTAGCCAGAATCCACCTTGAATGGAATGGTGCTAAGCATGAAGTTATAGCTGGTGTAAAAAAGTTATTGCCTAAGGATCTTTTGATTGGGGAAAATGTTAAAGCTTTGTTCAGTCCAGGTAGTCAGTCACAGGACAGGAATGATCTTAAACCTGTGTCTATTGTGGGCAATGATTTGCCTGGGGAGGGTTGCTCCAAAGGTTTGTCTGAGAAGAGCTATTTGTCTGTAAATGAAGTTTCTGAATGTCGGTCTAGTGTCTCAGAAGTGAATCTGGAGTTAAATCAAGAGCAGCAAAATCTTATTGGGCAGGAAAATGTTTCTCTGGAGCAGATTAAAGTGGCTGGTGGAAGCCCTAACTGAGGAAGGAAAGGGTGGATTTTGGATGGGTGATGCATTAGTGGCTAGTACAGCTTGCAAAAGTGAATCTGAAAAGGGTAACTGTGATTTGCTGGCAGTGGCTCAGTGTAGTAAGAAGAGCAGTTTATCTGTTGGGAGTGGCAAGGTGCCTGGTAAGGAAGCTGCCCCACTCTCCCAGTCTTTGTCTGTAATCAGCCCTGTGTGCTGGGACAAAGGAGAGGAAGGCAGGAAAAGTTTGGAGGAGCCTGGGCAGCCTTGTGAGCTGATGGCTTTGTCTAGTCAGCAGTTTGGGAAGGCAGGGATAGTGGAAGATGAATGTCCCTATACCTTACCTGTTTCCTGTGTGGAGAATAGTGACAGTGAAGGAAATGTGCCTGTATCTGTCAGGGGTATTGACTTGCCTATGGAGGAAGCTACCTCAGTCTCCAAGCAGTTGTCTGTGAACAGCCCTGTGTGCTGGGACAAGGGAAATGAAATCCCGAGCTGTGTGTCTGGTAGAAAGGGTGTCTCCAGCTCTTCTTTGTCTGTGGAGCAGACAGAAGGTGCCTTTCAGCCTGTGATGGTTGAGAATAGTGCAGTTATCTCAGAATTGGTTCTGAATTCAACTAAAGCCCAGGAAGGGAATGATCCTAAGTCTGTGTCTGCTGGGGAGAATGGCACCGTAACTAGGTTGCATCCAGTTAGTGTCTTAGCAAAATCCCAGAGACCAGACAATTCTGGTGCTTATATTTTGCCTGTTGCTAGTGTATGGTTGGTAAAGGGTGTAGCAACTCTGTCTAATCAGGGTAATACCCTAGCCAGGGCACAAGGAGAGCAGGAAGGTGATTTGGTTGTGTTACCAACTGATGGTGTGGAAACTTGTAGCAAGAAGGAAAGAATTCCTGAACTTGTGTGTGGCAAAGGGAAGGGAAATGTTTCTAACCTTTTATCTAGGAAGTCTATGGGTTTGCCTGAAAGGGGATTGTGTAGAGATCTGCCTGATGGGCCAAAGGTGATCCTGGATGTAAGTAAGACCCAGAAAAAGTCTGTTATTGCTCAGGGAAGTGTTCCTTTAGAGCAAGCCCTAGGTGAAGAGGGTAAGGGCAAAATTTCTGTGAGGGGTGATTTGCTGCTTAGAAAAGCTCCTGGGGAAAGGAATCCTCATGGTAAGCTGTGCAAGCAGTTCCCTGTAACTGAAGGATGTGAGAGTGATTTAATCAAGGAAGTTTCAGTTCCTAAGAGCCAGAAATTTTCTGTTGTGAATGGATCCACTGACTTTCCTTTCGAAAGATCCACTGTGGGTAGCTTTGAGAAGGTCTCAGATGGAGTAAGAGCTGTTAAGAAAGTTGAGCAACCCTATAACCAAGTGGCTGTGTGTGGCCAGCTTGTTGGGAAGACAATGGTGTTGGAACAGGACTGTCTCCATGCTAATTCTTTAAGTGAGCAGTCGGTGCTTCAGGGTCTGAGGACAGATTTGGTTACTGGTGTTTCAAAGCAGAACAGTTTTATGGCTAAATGCTTGGGGATGCAGGGGAGAGCAGGCAAACTCTCACCCTCAAACTCTTTGGATTTGTGTGGTATCTCTTTAAGACAGAGTCCAGTCTTGGAAATGATAGCAGTTAAGGATATGAAAACTGGTGGACTGGCTTCTGTCTGTGGTAATGCAAATTACTTGTCTGGCTGGGAGGGGAAGGACTTGCTAATAGCTGTTAGCACAGAGAGCCCACCCCATCAGCCAGTGAATTCTGGTAAGCAAGAAAAATCAGGGTTTGATCTTGCAGGACAAGGAGGAAAGAGAAAACTGCATTTTGCAAAGGGAAGCAACAGGTTAACCCTAAAATGTCCGAACTCCAATGGCATTGAGCCAAAGGTGTGGCATGACAACCATAAATGTAGATGGACACTTGCAATGGATTTGTTGTTAATGCTAATAGTGATTTTGTAACTAAGGTGTTGCTATTACCAAGAACTGTAAGAATGTACAATGTTCCTAATCGGTTGGAAAATCCCTTGAACATGTTAAAAGGAATACATGAGAACACACTTTATGTTAAAAGGCCTTGTTATACTGATGTTTCACAGTTGATGCCTATAAACAGTATTGGAACTTTTCACAGGGGAAAAGACATTCCAGACCTAATGTGCTGTATGAGAAGGGAAACTAAGGCACACTACCATATTGCTTTCACGGCTAAATGCCAAGATTCCTGTACTATGAACATCATTAATATCTGCATTTATTTGATGTTAATTGGGTTCCAAACATTTGCCCGAGCTCATGTGGATAAAGTAGCTGTTTTCTTTAGCTCTTGGCAAGGTCACATGAGACATACAGGAACCATGCTGCAAGAGCAGATCCAATCCACTATTGTTCTAACCAAGTTTTACCTTGAGTTTGTAAAGAGGTTCAATCATGTTGTTGAACACAATTTTGATAAACCATTTCTGATATGGCTTCTAACCCCAATACTAGCCGTAGTGAGATAAACCCAAGGATGGGGAGCTCTTGGGATGCAGTCAGTGATGTTTGTGTCATCCCTTCCTGCATCAATTTTGCGTTGGGGGTGTGACGTTATTGATATAATCTGGGACCATATAGATCATTGTTGCAACCAAGGTCCTGTAGTGGCACCCAAATCTTGTATAAAGGGGGTCAAATGGGGTGTCTAAGACAAGGTTATGGTTTACTGGTTATGATTATGCTGTCTATAGGTGTGTATCAAGTTTGTAGTTGAAGTTATAAATATTGGCTCTATACTGTCTGTATTTCAAACTTATGCTATGCTGCTGGGTGACATCCCAGACAAACTGGTGTTAGCTCTGCCTAGCCTGCTTGATGGCCCATTAAGGACCATCAGCTATACAATGGACCCATTGAGAGAAGGCAAATATGCCTTGAGACAAAGCAAAGTATGCAGGAACTTGCCCATGTGACTCCAGACTCCATTTTGCTGTAATTTTCCACAGTAAGAACAAAGAGGTGTGCTTACACCTGGAAAAGACTATATAAGGCTGATGCCTCATCTCCATCTTGTCTTCAATCCTGCTTCATACCTCTGGAGGAACTTTGCTACAAGCTGAAGCTTTGAACAAAGGACTGAGGACCCATCCCAGCGGGGGATGTATTCCAGAGACTTGATTTGAACCTGCAGTTTATTCCATCACTGCTGCAAGCCTGAACCAAGAACTTTGCCATTACTGTATGTAATTGATTCCATTTAACCAATTCTAACTCTCATCTCTATCTTTTTCCTTTTATGAATAAACCTTTAGATTTTAGATTCTAAAGGATTGGCAACAGCGTGATTTGTGGGTAAGATCTGATTTGTATATTGACCTGGGTCTGGGGCTTGGTCCTTTGGGATCAGGAGAACCTTTCTCTTTTACTGGGGTATTGGTTTTCATAACCATTTGCCCCATAACGAGTGGCACTGGTGGGAGTACTGGGAAACTGGAGTGTCTAAGGAGATTGCTTGTGAGACTTGCGGTTAGCCAGTGGGGTGAGACCGAAGTCCTCTTTGTCTGGCTGGTTTGGTTTGCCTTAGAGGTGGAAAAAACCCCAGCCTTGGGCTGTAACTGCCCTATTTCAGCAATTTGTCCTGAGTTGGCACTCTCAGTTGGGTTCCGCCAGAACCGCATTGTCACACCATTGTCTTTTTTAAAGCCCATTGAGGGATGTGAGTCCCACCTTTTTAGGTATCTGGGGTGCTGGGAGAAGAGAAGAGGTGCCTGTCTCCATTTTATGGCCTCAACAAACTAAGTGCTGTGCCCCAGTTCTCGTCAGAGATCCCTGAAAAAGAACGTCTTCCCATCCATTAACACTTCACAGCCAGTCGATCGCCCAGTGCTATCACATTGCCTGCTGGCTGGGCAGGGTAACTCCTCAGGTCACCACCACCCTCTCCAGCCTGCCTTGGCTTTGGGGAGTGAGGAGAAGGGCGAGGGATGACACTGAACATCCTCCATCCATCGCTCCATCAGCAGAGCAAGTGAGTGGCATTAGGGTTCCCCGTTGGCGTCCCCTGTCTGTCTGGGGAGAGGCAGAAAGAGGGAGAAAGAATCTCTCCCAAAGGAGATTGGATTTGAAAACCGCTCCCAGGAGCCCCTCACTCTCAGACCGGGGAGGGGCTTCTCCAGAGCCGTCTCCAGTGTGTTTGGAAAGGTCCCAGCAATGGGGCTCCCAGCCCTTCCCTTGTGGGAGACCGTTCCCCAGGCTGAGCGTCTCTGAGCTGGGCCAGACCCTGTGAGCTGCTGAGCATGGAAATCAATGGGAAAGGCAGGGGTCCTGGCCTTGCTCTGCCTCGGGACTTTGACGTGGGGAATCGTTTCCCAGGAGAAGTCCGGACTCCTGGGTTCTGTTCCTTCTCTAGCCTGGGGGGGAGTGTGGCCTGGGATGGCAGGAGGGAGCTGCTTGTCCAAAGTGACTGAGCCCAGTGATGGAAAAGGAGGAGACTCCCCGGGCATTGCAGCCCCAGGGGTGACGAGGGGGAACGCTGGGAGCAGATCATGCAATGAACTCTTGCCAGTGCGTGTAGATTGCATTACATGCACCCCTGTGCGGGAAGGAGGAGCTGCTCTGGCTGGGGCAGGGATGGGGAGGGACCAAACAGGCTGGTTAGTGAGCGGCTGCCTTGACCCCAGACTCACGCCCGCTCCCCGCTCCGTTCCAGGATGGCCAGGCTCCTGAGGTGGTTCAGGAAGAAGGCTCTGCAGGTGGCCCCAGAGCCTGAGGGAAGCAGCTGCCATCTTCCCCAGGAGCAGAGCGGCTCCTCCGTCCCCACTGGCGGGGAAGGAGCTCCCGGCCAGGCCAGGAGGTGGAAGTGCCCAGCCTTCTGGCGGAGAAAACCCGCTCCCAGCGCAGGCGCCGAGGTGGGAGAGGCCAGGTCGAAATGGAGCTGGGCCAGGATGCGGCTGGGCAGGCAGGACCCAGAGCAGGAGGGGAGCCGGGTCGGGTGACTCTGGGGCATGTTGTGTGGGCAGCAGCGGCCCCAGGAGCCCAGCCCTGATTCCCAGCAGGAGGCATCGACTTGCCCGGTCAGTGAGGACCTTCCAGCCTCCCCAGGGCAGGAGGTGGAGGATCCCTGTCCCACCACCAGCAGCTCGGCCCGCTCCCCATGGGACAGCAGCAGTGCCTGGGACTCAGGCAGCAGCGAGGCCGATAGGCGCAGCAGCTTTGTTCCAGGTGAGGAGTCAGGCTGGGCTCAGGGAGAGGTGAGGGCGGGGCTGTGAACTCCCTGGGCCCAGGCCCTCGATCACTGCTATGGGAGCGGGTCCCCAGACCAGGGGTCTGGCCTGAGCCACATGAACCCCACTGACACTAGATGCTGCCACTTTGGTCCTTGGTGCTCCAGTTGGGGGGAGGCACCTCTCAGGGAGTCCAGGACAGTCTGGGGGGTTCTCTTTGCTATGGGCTCCTGAAGGAGTTGGGGGCTGAAGGCATCACTGAGAGTGGGGAGTGTGGGGCCCGACCTGCCCTGGGTCCCGGTCGTGGGAAGGGGACACATTGCCCCACCGTGCCCCTGTCCTTCCCCCGAGTGGCAGCAGGCGTCACCCTGTCCCCTTCTCTCCCTGGTGCAGGGACTGCCAGGGACTCAGGGGACGAGGAGGAGGAATGGGTGGACGTGGCCACAGAGGAGGCTGCTCTCAATAACAGCCGAGAGCAGCTCCAAGGCGGAGAAAAGGTACAAACGTACCCAGCTGTGCTGGAACCGAGACTGACCTGCCCCTTCCCAGCACCTGACCCCCTGCAGAGGGTCTTGTCCCTGATGATCCACCAGCCCTAATGGGGACCTTTCTCCTCCATGATCTGGGACCCCAGAGGTGGGGGTGTCTGTCACACACCAGCCGGGTCTCCTCCCCCCACAGGCACTGTCCCAGTTCCTGACCCTGCTTGTGGTGGAGTGGTGGGTGATTTGGACAATGGGCGGGTCCCCACTAACCCCCATTCAGGCCTGAGTCCTGCAGCTGCTGTGTGGGGGCAGGGAGGTCCCTGGCTAACTGGCTCTCTCTCCCCTAACCCCACTCCTGGTGGGTGCAGGAGGAGGCCCAGCAGCTCGTGTTCCTGCACGCCATCCACCCCGCGTCTCGCTGCACAGCAGAGAGGGCAGGACACATTGGAGCCGCACTGCTGCAAGGCGGCTGTGGCGGAGGGGATTGTGGTGAGCGAGACACGGTGCCCAGCAGCTGGAGGAAAGACAGAGACATGGGAGGGGCAGGGGTCTCCCCAGGCCAATGGATGGGGGATTGTTGGTGCTGGAGGGGCAGCAGAGGACAGGGATTGCTGGGGCTGAAGACTGGGGAGAAGAGACGGGAGAAATTCGGAGAGTGGTCACTATTGGGCAGGAATCGGAGGAGTGGGGGGTAGGTGGGGGGATCCTGCTGGCTGTGTGGGGCCCTGGCTGTGTAATCTCCTCACTGAGAAGTGTCAGTGTGGCCCGAATCTCACACGCTCCTTTGTCTCCTTTGGGTCTCACAGGAGCTCATTGAGGAGCTGCCTGATAACTCTCCACCCGGCGCCGTCCTCGCTAACTCCCTGATTGCTGTGGGCAACCTCAGGTACCGAGACCCTCCGGCCCGGTTCCCCTAACCCCAGTGCTGCTCAGGCCCAGGGCTGGGAGTCACTGCCCCTCCCACTCCCAGGTCACCTCCCAAGGGTGGCTCCTCTGGCAGAGGTGCGGGGAAGGTTCACTCTCTCTTGGCTGGGCTGTTCTTTTCGCTCCAGTAACATTGCAACGGCTTTGGGGAGAGGCTCACTCCCAGGATCAGATACAGGAGGGGCAGCAGGGTCCAGGGAACAGGGGCTATTCCTGCCCTGCCACTGTCTGTCTGAGAAACCTTGGCCTTGTCATTCCCTGGCTCGGTGCCTCAGTTTCCCTTCTCGCCAGCCTGTGCCTATTTCGCTGCAGTTTCACCTGCGTGTTGGTGCCAGTCCCATCCGCACACTGCACAGTCTAATACCAGCTCCCCTCTCTTGCCAGCACCATGACACCTGCCCTGGAGCCAGAGCTGGAGACCCACCTCCTCCGAACTGCCCTGCACGCCGTCTTCACCCTGGGCACGGAGAAGGACACCACCCAAGTGCAGGTAGATCAGCTAAAGTCATGGATAGAAGAGCCAGCTGTCATCCTGCCATGAATCCTGGCTAATTGCCTGCAGTGGGATGTGAATGAGAGAGGCCAGGATATGTGTTTGGGGGTCTCACCAGTGCTTCCCAGAGACCCCACTTCCCATCCTGTGGCAGGTGTAGCCCCAGTTTCCCTAACTCTGACCCATGGCTCTCCCTTGGTTTCAGGATCTGCCTAGGGTCTTGCCAGACCTCCTGGACGCCATGCTGGGGAACGTGCTGGCAGAGTCCCCAGACACCGACAGGCTCCAGTACATCTTGGAGGTGAGCCCGATGAGAGAGGTGGGGACAATTTTACCTTCACTCTTAGATCCATTTTCCAGTCTGTCCTCCTAACCGGGCCACAAGTGGGCATCCTTGGTCAGGGCAGTCAGTGCAATGCCTCCTTTCCCCAGAGCACATTAACTACTGGATCGTGTCCACGGTGCCGCGAGAGAGAGCCAGGGCCGTTAAGAGCAGCACGGCCCTGCTCAGATTCACCATCACCCTCCCTGAGTTTGACCTAAGCGACCTCTGACCCCAGCTTCCTGACTCCAGGCGTAGGTGATCTGGCTCCGACGGGCTGTAGGATCTGCTGCTGCAGGGGCTGTGGGTTAGGAGTGTTCCTCTTGGGGAGGCAGAGTCAGAGCAGAGAGTGAGCCTGGCTTGAGTCAAGTTCTTCTTGTCCTAGTTAAGTGGTGACTCTGGGCTTTTAAGGGGACTGTGCTCCAGGTTCATGCCTCCCTGTCATCCTGGAGCATCTGGGGAAGCAAGTCCTCATGGAGGGCCCTGCCCACAGCCCTGTGCTCCAGGCTTCCTTGGGGGCAGAGGAAATTAAGGGTCTGGCTCTAGCTCCTATCCTCTAGCATCTCCTGCAGAGGGGCTGAGGGGAAGGAGAGTCCTGGCCCGGGGGGGACTGGGAGCTGACAGGAAAATTCTGATGGAGTCCCCTCTCCCTCTCCCGTCCTTTAGAACTCAGCGGAATTCCCCAGGATGGGTCACCACATGGCACAGCTAGCTCTGTCCGTCAGTGACCCAGCCAAGGACATCAGCCGGCAGGCCAGGGAGGGGGTTTACTGGCTCTACCAGCTGCTGCTGCACCAGAGGAGTAAGGAACCCAGCTGGGAAATGGCACCCGCTAGAAGAGTGAGACTGGGACCCCAGCCAATTTCTCTCAGACTGACCCTGGCTGCAGGATGAGTCTCTCTATCTCTTTCTGTGTTCCACACCACGCCCTGCAATTCTGTTGGGCCGGGCACGCAGCGAGGACTCTGCCCACTGTGCAGCCACCAATGGGATTGGAAGGACACAAGCCCTGCAACCAGAAGGACAGATGTGTGTGTGTGTCTCTCTCCCTGTCACCTACTCCCTCCTGGGGGAAACCCAGCAGCTGATGGGGGACAAGGTGAGCAGCTGCATTAGACTCAGGAGATTGGGGCGGGGCCCAGGCCTCATTCCCATCCTGTGGCCATTCTCTGGCCTGGCACAAGGAGCCTGGTGGGGAATGAAAGGGAGAGCAGGTGCTCCTGGGAAGGGAGATGAATTCACCTCCATGAGCAGGAGCAAGCCAGCTTGTCCCCGGAGCAGCTCCACCCAGCTCTTTAGCCAGGCTAATTAATGACAAGCTTTGCCTCATCCCAGACTTATGTTCTTAGGACAGGGTGCTATCGCTCTTGGGAAGGGCAGGAGAGTCCCCCAAGTGCCCTCTGCGAGACTCTCCTGTCCCACAGGGCCGCACCCAATTCCTAGTGGTCTGGTGTCTGTGTCACCCTAGCCACCACCCACAGTTGCTCCCATCACTGGCAGCCTGGGAGGCCAAGGACTGACGGGTGATGGCGTCTGACCAGGCAGGGCTGAGCACATGGGCAGGGGACACTTGTCCTACTGCTGGCAAGGCTGGCCCCGTTCTGGATAGAACAGGAGGATTCAGTCAGCAGTAGGGTTACCATGTCTAATAAATAAAAGAAGAGGACCCTCCACGGGCCCTGGCCCCGCCCATTTCCCCACACCTAGTCCCGCCCCAACTCCGCTCTTCCCCGCCCTAACTCCGCCGCCTCCTCCCTACCACTCCCAGCCATGGGGAGTGGGCTGCCCCAGCGCTACCGGCTTCACGGTTTGCCGGGCAGCCCCCAGACCCTGCGCCCCCGGCCGGCGCTTCCCCAGCTCGGGGTCCGGAGGCAGGGGGGGCTGCCCGAAGCCGGTAGCGCTGGCTCGGGCAGCTCGGCTCTTAAAGTCTGAGAGGGGAGGAGCGGAGCAGAGCAGCCGCGGGAGGGGAAGTGCCCGGCCGGCATTTTCCCGGACATGTTTGGCTTTTCGGCAATTCCCCCCGGACTGGGGTTTGATTGCCGAAAAGCAGGACATGTCCGGGGAAAAAAGGACGTATGGTAACCCTAGTCAGCAGGGGCTGCTGATCCGTCCCATTCACCAGGGCTGCCATCCTGTGGCTTCAGCATTAGTGGCTGGGGTGACTTGGGGAAAGGTCTCAACCTCCTGCTGCCAGAATCCCTCCTGCCCCGCCCCCGCTACAGTCCCCTCCCTACCCAACCTGGGTGGGGCTGGAGGAGATGGGTCTGAGAACTTGAGCTGTGGATTGGAGGTGGAACAGCTGTCAGGGGCACTGAGGGGGAAGTGGCAGGAGCTCCCCGTACAAGGAGGGGGGTTGCCACTGGAGGTCACTAGGAAGGACAACAAGACTCCATCCTGGGGGTCAGGAGGGGGAATCCATCCCTCAGAGGTGGGCAGGGGCTGGGTGGAAATGCTGCTGGTTCCAGGGGCCGTTAATCCCCCCTGATTCCTCGGAGGCATCTGAGTCTCAGACAGGTTCTCGTTCCCTTGCAGCAGGAGGACGTCACGGCCAATGTGATGCGCCAGCTCCGTATCATGCGGCACTTGCGCCAGGTGCCCGAGCCGCTGCAGGGCCTGTGCCTCTGAGGCCACCAGCAACTCCCGCTCTCTGCTGCAGGTACTTCTCTGGCTCTCTGTAAATGGGGAGCTAGTGGAAGGGGAAATGGAGCCCCATGGCACTCACAGAAACCCTCTCCCCTCTCTGTGGAGCAGGGTCCTTTCCTCTGCCCCCAAATTCCTTCATCTGGGACAGGAGCTCTTTCCCTCACACCCATTCCCCTCCCCTCTTTCCTTGATCTACCCCCATCCCATTCCCCCTGTGCCCAGGCAGAACTCTGCCTGCCCCATATGGTGCAAAAAGGCCAGTGATATGCAGGGGGTCAGATTAGATGCTCTAACTGTCTCTTCTGGCCATAAAGTCTACTCATTTCTGAGAAACCGAGTGTAGCATTGGGAGCAGCTTGTGATGTTTTACTGTCTAGCCGGCTTGCTTCCTAGAATGAACACTCATTGAGTGGGGTGATCCACAGGGAGTAGCTCAAACCTCCAAAGGGTCTGGCCTGCGGCAGGACATTAGCACTGCAGGGGAGGGGTGGGTGTGACAGTGACATCACAAAGGCCTTTTGCAGGACCTCAGCCTATTGGTCAAAGGTGCAGGGGAGGTGGTGACCTCACTGAGAGATGCTGACATCAGCCAGGCAGGACAGGGGCTCAGGGCCAGGGAAACCTCTGAGTCCCCTGTATCTTTGCTTCAGCAAGTCTCCTTCTCGAGGTCTCTCTTTGAGGACTGAGAGGGTATTAGGGGTCACGTACATGAGCACCAGGAGGAACCTCTTTTGAGTTTTCTCCTTTCTTTTTCCTGATTTCACTAGAAAACTGACGTCCCTGTTTAGAAGGTAAGAGCCTCCGAGAGGTATGGAACCTGTTCATTCTGATCCATCTGTTCCACAAGTCCTTCAGTCCAATCCACTTCCCTAACTAATTTCCTTAATTTTTTAAAGTTAGCCCTTTTGAAAAAAAAAAAAAACCCTAGTCACAGATCTATTTTTGTTTACCCTTCCATTTAGTTTAAACTGAATTAGCTCATGATCGCTCAAACCAAGGCTGTCCCCTACAACCATTTCTTCTAAGAGATCCTCACTACCCACACCAAATCTAAAATGGCATCCCCTCTTGTTGGTTCAGCAGCTACTTGGTGAAGGAATCCATCAGCTATCACATCTAGGAAAATCTGAGCCCTATTATATTACTAGCACTTGTCCTCCAGTCTATATCTGGGAAGTTAAAGTCTCCCATGATCACACAATTCCCATTAGTATTTACTTCATTAAAAACATTGAAGAGGTCTCTATCCCTATCTAAATCAGACTTCTGTTTTAACAGACAGCAACCCCCTCACCGAAAGGCAGAGATAGAGCCCAGGAATCGAGATGGTGGGGAAATTTCATTGAAACCGTTTCTGACCGAAAATCCTATTCAAACTAAACCAGTTTGTTTCTTGAAATCATAACAAGTGGCAATGAAAATTCTTTGTCAAAATGTGTTAAATTGTCTCGTCGCACTCAAAGAGGAGACACTTAGATCTCAAAAATTAGATAAGATGCTTCAGTCTGAGCTAAGTAGATGCTGATCTTAACAATTGTAAAATAATACAATACAAATAAAATAAACTATTTCAGCCATTCTATTATGTCCTAATCTGATCTGAGTAAACATGATAGGACACCTCATCTTATGCACTGCTCCTAGTGACACTCTCCAATAGACCCAGCAGTCCTTATTTCCAGGCCACTTCACTAACCACTGCTGCACACTCCCTCCCACAGCTGGCAATTACAACCAGGCCCTCATGTCCGGTCCCCCTGCTTTGAGAGGGAATGTGCTTCGCTGGAGTGATTGGAGCAGGGAACTGGGAGTCAGGACTCCTGGGTTCCATTGCTGGTTTCCTATTGACCTGTGGAATTTGGGGTAAGTTGCTGCCCCCTCTAGGCTCTGTCCCCAGCAGTCAAATGGGGATTTCATACTTTCCCACTATTGGAAAGTGCTGGGAGAATCCCCCAGCAAAAGCTGCTCTGACAGTGCTAAGCAGCATCTGTTTGCTTGTGAGAATGTCCTATGGGACTGTGTCAAAAGCCTTATTAACACCAAGATAGATCACATCTACTGTTTACCCACCTCCATTAGGCCCCTAACCCTGCCAAAGAAGGAGCTAGGATTGGTCTGGAATGATTTGTTCTTGACAAGTCCATGCTCACTAGTCCTAAGAACCAAATTGTCCTGCAGGTGCTGACAAACTGATTGTTTAATAAGCAGAGGCTGCTCCCAATGCTACACTCGGTTTCTCAGAAATGAGTAGACTTTATGGGCAGCAGAGACCGTTAGAGCATCTGATCTGACCCCCTGCATATCACAGGCCTCCTGTCTACCACAATAGCTACTTTTGGGGCAAACACATTCCGGAAAGGCATCTAGTCTTTATTAATGACATCAAGAAATGGAGAATCCACCACTTTCAATGCTAGCTTCTTCCTGTGGTCAATCATCCTCGCTGTTGAATATTTGTGCCTTATTTGTCATAGGAATTTGTCTCTTTTCACCTTCCAGCCATTGGGTCTTCTTCTGCCTTTCTCTGCTCGATTAAAGAGCCCTTTAATACCCAATATTTTCTCTTCATTAAGGCATTTCAACACTTCAGTGAAGTCACCTTTCAATCTTCTTTTGATAAGCTAAACAGGTTGAGCTCTTTCAATAGTTCACTAGAAGGCATTTTTCTCCAGCCCTCAGAACATTTGGTGGCTCTTTGCTGCCCCAGCTCCAATTTCTAGGACCATCTTTTTCAAAGGAGGACACCAACACTGGAGGCAGTATTCCAATAGCAGTCTCACTGCTGCTGTGTCACCTCCCTATCCTACTCACAGCTCTGCTCCTTTGGCTAATGATGGCTTTAGCCCTGTTCACCACAGCATCACACTGGGAGCTCATGTTGAGTGGCTTCTCCACTCTGGCCCCTAAATCCTTTTCAGAGTCACTTCTTTCCTGGATACACATCCCCATTCTGGAGGTGTGGCCGGCGTGCCTTGTGGCTACGTATAGGACCTTGCATTGGGCTCTGCTCAAACTTGTTTTCTTTGAATGGGTCCAGCTGGCCGAATGAGCCAGATCGCTGTATATCACTGCCCTCTCGCCATCAGGAATTACCACTCTGCCTGTATTTTGTCACCCCCCAATCTTATCCGCAGTGATTGTATGTTTTCTCCCAATTCATTGATAACAATTATTTTAAAAAATTAGTCCTTGAGAGCTTCTTCAGACCCTTAGTACCCAGGACCTGCTCCCCACAGCACAGTGAGAAATGCCGTCCAGCCCTGCTGGTACTTACGGGATAAGCACAGAACAAACACACTTTAGGAGCTGTATTGTCCATAGACTCTGACCAACATGTGGGGGTCAGCAGATTACAAATGCACGACAGACCTGTAGTGTAGACAGGTCCCAACTGTGTCTCGGTTTCCCACCCTGCTCTAAGTTTAGTCACAGCCGCCATGTCTTTTCCGCCATGTCCCTTAACCCCACGTCACTGCAGAAGAGAGATTTTCTGGTAGCCAGCTGGCTCTCCTGCATGTGGATGTCGTTCCAAAGGATGTGCTCTGGCTCAGTCCCATGCTATGGTTGGCTGAAGGAACCACTTGGTCACATTCTAGGCCCTGAGTTATACAGGAGGGGCGACTAGATGCACATAATGGTCCTTTCTGACCTGAACCTCTATCAATCGCTACATTTTCTGCTGCTAGGAAGAGAACTCTGGACCTATTTTCTCTCATTCACTTTCAGTCGGAATAATTTCAATGCAGGCCAAAGGATTTCCTCTTCCATTGTGTCTTCAGCACCTTTGCGAACAACCAGTTACTGTTACCCACAGGTTTCCAGTTTCAACCTGTCCCAGGGTGAGATGGCCATGAAAGGGGTTGGAGCTCAACTGCACCTGGCCCAGGTGATGCAGCTCCCTAGGGTGAAGGGAATAAGTGTGGGGGTCACGTGACAAGACGCAGCCTGTGACTAGGACCCAGGCCTGCTGAGAGATAGAAGGGCAGCCTGTGCTCAGCCAGGAGAGAGACCCCAATGGAAGCAGGCATGGGAGGGGCTTGGAGAGTCCTTTAAAGGTCAGGGACAAGCTGGGAAGGGGCCAGGCTGAACACAAAGGACCAGGCCCTAGGAGGGAAAGACAGGGCAGTTTAGGAGATGGGGCAGATTGTCCAGTTGGTTTTGGCTCCCAGGACCAGACACCCAGAGGTGAAGGTGATTGTCGTGCTACCGAGGGGAGCACGAACCAGAGGCCTTCCTGCTCCTGGGACAGAGCAGTAGGTTGATGATCTACCTGGATGTGAGCGTTGGCCTTCCCCATGCCCAGGGTCTAGACTCCATTCAGGGCAGCGCACAGGAACTGCGATTCCTATTCTGGATCTAGTGGCAGCTTCAGTTTGCTGGCAGGAGACTGTACATGAGACCTTGCAGTTGTGGGGGTGACACAGGCACTAACATGTGCATGGGAGTTTGAGCAACAGGGCAGAGGCCTGTGTGGGGCAAGGAGGGCAGGGATTTGGGAAGCAAGAGCAGAGGATCAAACCCTTTCTTAATGTGGGTCGGGATGATTCCCATTTCAAAGATGGAGAAAGTGAGGCACCAGGTGGGAGAGTGACCTGGCCAGGATCACGTTACTGGTCAGTGGCAGGACTGCAAACAACCCGTTCCCTGATCTCCTCACTGGACGCTGCTGCCCCTCCTGTATGACCCCTCCAGCCATCCTCGCCCACAGGCCATCCCCACCACTCTCCAATACCAGGCTGTTTCCACAATGGAAGCAGGATTGTAACAGAGTTCACTCACCGATAGATGGCTCTTCCTTCAAGGCCTGGGGTCACAGATTTCTTGGGCTAGCATGCCCGCCAGCAGGTTTTTGGCTGGGAACTCAGCCCTTCGGCCAGGCGACCATCTTTTAGTCCACTCCTTCCTGGGTCGCCCTCATCCCAAACTAAAAGTCAAAAAATGTCTTTAACTGAAACAAGATCCTCTGTCCCTTGGGGGCTTTTCCTCAGCCTGACTTTCGCTCGGCCTGCCCTTGCTGGCCTTGGTAGCCCTTTCTATGGCCCTGTACATCCCCTTCCGTAGAGACCGTGGGAGAACCAGTCCTACCCTGGATTCTAGGTTCTGTCCCAAGGCCCTGTACCGAACAGCTAGGCCTGCTCCTGTACCTTTGTTGTGGTTTCCCCTGGTTTCCCCTCAGCTGGAGCTCACTCTGTAATCCATTTGGCCTAGCTCCAGGCTTTATAGCCCACCGGCCAAGCCCACCATTATATACCCTCCTCCTTAGAACCTGGCCCACGCGGGGGCAAGTTCTATTCTTCTCCAAGCTTCATCCCTCGTCATCTCATCGCTGTCACCGGCTGCACGCTTGTACAGCCTGTGCGCAGTGTCTGCAGCTCCACTGCCAGCTCGCTCGGGGCAAACCTTCTCTTCTGCAGTATCCCGACGCTCTTCCTGCAGCCACTCAGTCTCATGAACAGCTGCTTGCAGAGCCTCTTCTGAAGCCTTTAGCGTCTTCTGTTGCCTTTTTCCTACTGCCGCTGCATATGCCAAAACCTTTTCGGTCAGGGTCTGAGAACCCACCATGGACTGCTCCACCCTTGTGTTTGTCCTTCCTCCAGTCTGCTTCATCTCTGGGCCAATCATTTCGTCCTTCATCTCCCTGCAGCACCCGACAGGGTGTGTTGGTGGAGGGTCTGCAAGGTCCATGGCCACCCCAGCCACCTCCACCTTGCCTGCCTCATGGGGGTTTGTGTCAGAGGACACCTTCTCCTTTCTTTCTAACTTCTTAGGGCCCTGGTCCCTCGTTCAGCCACTCAGCAATTTCCTAAGCAGGCCGTGTCTTTTGATATGGCCTGCTTCTCTGCCCCCAAAACAAAGAACTCTTGCTCCCATCTTGGCATTAGGCCACGCTTGTACACTTTCTCATGCACTTCTCCCTGGGCTAACATTCTCAGCACAGCCCAGGCATGCTCTCCTTCCCTGCTCTTTTTGTCCATGGGCATAGCAGAGCCTGGGTTGATTTCTCTTTGCAGGATCTCTCACAGGTATTGCTGCTGCTGCGTCTGTAGCTCCACCTGCACTTCCTTCTGCGTCTGTTGGTTTTCTAGGAGCTGCTGGAGAAACCCCTAGATCTGCTTTGGCTGCTTAGCCAGTCCCTGGAACTGAAGTGGGAAATCCAGCGACCAGCTTGGTCCCTTGATACACCTGCTGGGGGGAGGGATAGCTCAGTGGTTTGAGCATTGGCTTGCTAAACCCGGGGTTGTGAGCTCAATCCTTGAGGGGGCCATTTAGGGATCAGGGCAAAAAACTGTCTGGGGATTGGTCCTGCTTTGAGCAGGGCGTTGGACTAGATGACCTCCGGAGGTCCCTTCCAACCCTGATATTCTATGATTCCTTCAGCAACCAAGACTTCCCTCACGGATCACAGGGGGAACTCAATCCTGCCAACTATGCCAATCATAAATGAATCTACTCATCGTTAGGTGCCCCCCGGCGGCCAGGCATGGCATCACAGCCCTCTCGCTGGGCTAGCGTCCCCCATCCATGGTCGCTCCAGCACCACGGCAGTTTCTCTGCCTGGTAACTCCGGCCAGGTCACCACCTTTAGTCCACCCTTCTGGGGCCCAGCTTGCCTCACACTAAAAGTCCAAAGAGGTCTTTCCACAGACAGAAGTCCTTCTGCCATCGCTGGGGCACTTGCTCAGCCTGTAGCCCCCTTGCTGGGCTTGGGAACCCTCTCCAGGTGCGTGTACGCCGCCTCCTCTGGGGCCGGTAGGGGAACCCAGTCCCACCCTGACCATGATAGCATCCCAGGGCCTTGGACCCAACAGCTAGGTCTGCACCTTTCTCTTTGCTGCACTTTTCCAACCTCTCTTCTCAAGTTGCCCTCCAGGCTTTCCTTGCTGCTCTGAACTTCCTACCTCGTTCTCAATCCTGTTGCTGCCCCAGTTGGGCTGTATCACCACTGAAGTCTGGCTCTTTCCGGGGGCAGATATGGTGCCTCTCAGTTCGGGCTCATTCTGTAATCAGCTTTGCTAAGCCCCAGGCTGTGCAGCCCAGGGGAAAGCACCCTGTTACAGGGCTGCTCTGCCCACTCCTCCTGTTACTGGGCTGGGGTCCTTGCTCCCCGTTTCACACCTGGAGTCCAGAGGGGCTGAGTACGCACAGGCTCCTCTGCCTGGAACTGGAGTTTGCTCGTTCTGGTGACTCTGACATTCAGGCCCTTCATCATCAGAGGCTGACAGGTGTGGTGAGGGAACTGGAGAAACCCCACTGCTGAGCGGAAGGGGGTCAAAGAGTTGGGATTCTGGGAGCTGATGGCTTCGTTTGCCCTGCTGCGGGAAGTGGGGCTGGAGACCGGAGATGCCATGTGAACGAGACTACCTGATGCTCTCTTTATGCCCGAGGGGCCGGAGCCTCCTACTGGAAACGCTCTCAGGAGTCCAGGTTCCAGGATGTCTCTGGGGAGCCTCTTCTTAGGAACAAAACTAGGGTGGCACGATGATGGAGGCGTCGCTCTCCCAGAGCTGGGAGCCAGGGACAGGGGAAGCTCCCAGCCAGGCTGTGCATCGAGGATCCCATTTCTCCCCCAAGAGACCCACACGCCCCAAGGAGTAAGTGGCTCTTACCTCCATGAGAGAGCAGGGTCTCCCATCTAAGCCTCTCTGACCCCCAGCATTGCTCGCATGGATGGGACGAGGTGACCTGTCCCCACTGCTCCCTGACGGGGCTCAGCTGCAGGCTGTGCCCGTCTGGGAGGCTGTGCCAGATCCCAGGGCCTGGCAGACAGCTGGGAATGAGGCTCCGATTCATTTCACACCCAGAGACCCCATAGAAGGGCCAAGGGGAGAATAAAGGGCAGGAGGTGAAGCTAGCCCTGATTCTCTGTCCCACCCCCACCTCCTCAAAAGTGGAGCTTTCCGAGCTTCAGTGGGGCTAGGGGTGGGGCCCTGACACAACTGCCTTTCTGCACCATATGGGGCAGGCAGAGCTCTGCCTGGGCGCAGGGGGAATGGGATGGGGGTAGATCAAGGAAAGGGGGGAGGGGAATGGGTGTGAGGGAAAGAGCTCCTGTCCCAGATGAAGGAATTTGGGGGCAGAGGAAAGGACCCTGCTCTACAGAGAAGGGAGAGGGTTTCTGTGAGTGCCAGGGGGCTCCATTTCCCCTTCCACTAGTGCCCCATTTACAGAGAGCCAGAGCAGTACCTGCAGCAGAGAGCGGGAGTTGCTGGTGGCCTCAGAGGCACAGGCCCTGCAGCGCCTTGGGCACCTGGCACAAGTGCCGCATGATACAGAGCTGGCGCATCACATTGGCCGTGACGTCCTCCTGCTGCAAGGGAACGAGAACCTGTCTGAGACTCAGACGCCTCCGAGGAATCAGGGGGGATTAACGGCCCCTGGAACCAGCAGCATTTCCACCCAGCCCCTGCCCACCTCTGAGGGATGGATTCCCCCTCCTGACCCCCAGGATGGAGTCTTGTGGTCCTTCCTAGTGACCTCCAGTGGCAACCCCCGTCCTTATACGGGGAGCTCCTGCCACCTCCCCCTCAGTGCCCCTGACAGCTGTTCCACCTCCAATCCACAGCTCAAGTTCTCAGACCCCTCTCCTCCAGCCCCACCCAGGTTGGGTAGGGAGGGGACTGTAGCGGGGGGTCAGGAGGGATTCTGGCAGCAGTGAAGTGGGATGTGGGGAGGTTGAGACCTTTCCCCAAGTCACCCCAGCCACTAATGCTGAAGCCGCAGGATGGCAGCCCTGGTGAATGGGACGGATCGGCAGCCCCTGCTGACTGAATCCTCCTGTTCTCTCCAGCAGGGCCGGCTTTAGGAAGGGCGGGGCCCAATTTGAACATTTTTGGCGGGGCCCCGGCAGGGATGACTAACAAAAAAAAATGTAAAAAAAGCCTTTCATTTCTTCCATGTATTATTTACTTTCCATAACTATATAAATAATAAAATTATATATTATGTACATTGCATCATATATGCTGTTGATCGGTTATTAATGAGCTCCGTTTCACGTGTGTGGGTCCCCGCCACTCCCTGGGGGTGTGCTAGGGTGACCAGATGTCCTGATTTTATAGGGAAAGTCCCGAGTTTTGGGTCTTTTTCTTATAGGATCCTATTATCCCCCACCCCCTGTCCTGATTTTTCACACTTGCTGTCTGGTCACCCCAGTGGTGTGCACATGTGTGGGTCCCAGCTGCTCCCTGCCCCCCTCATTGAAGCAGGTGTGCAGGGTTACTGCCCTGGGAACTGCAGGGCACCAGTGGACATGGGGCTGGCTGGAGGCAGGGCAGGGGCACACTGGAGGTAGGGTCTGGCTGCAGGCAGGGCAAGTGGTGCGGGGCTGGCTGGAGACAGGGGTGTGTGGGGCTGGCTGGCTTTGGGCAGGGCCACAGGGGGGTGCAGCAGGGGTTGCCTGGAGACAGGGCAGAGGGTGCGGCAGAGGCTGGCTGTGGGCAGGGGGTGCAGGGCTGGTTGCAGGCAGGGCAGGGGGGCGGGGCTGGTGCGGGCAGAACAGGGGGGTGGGGCTGGAGGTAGGGCAGGGGTGCCGCAGGGGCTGGCTGCGGACAGGGGGTGCAGGGCTGGCTGGAGACGGGGCTGGCTGCGGGCAGGGCACGGGGTGCGGGGCTGGTGCGGGGACGGGGTGCAGCAGAGGCAGCTGGAGCCCCAGACCTTTAAATAGCCCCCGAGCCCCCCGCTATCCCAGGGCTCTGGGGGCTATTTAGAGGGCCCAGGGCTCCCCTGCTTCTACCGCCCCGGCCCTTTAAATAGCCGCGGGAGCCCTGGGGAAGCGGCGGGACTCCAGTGGCTATTTAAAGGGCTGGGGCGGTAGAGGCAGCGGGAGCCCCGGACTTTTTAAATAGCCCCCAGAGCCCCGCAGCCCTACCCCAGGGCTCCAGCAGTGGGGGTCTGGTAACAATTTAAAGGGCCTGGGGCTCCGGCCCCTGCTGGGAGCCCTAGGTCCTTTAAATTGCCCCCTGGGGAAGCCGGGCCACCCTGGTACTGCACACCGGCTCTTGACGGTACACCATACCGGGGCTTGGGCACGGAGCCCGATTCAGGGGAATTGATTGAATTGGCCTAAAGCCGGCCCTGGTCGGGGTATGGCCACAGAGCCGCAGGGAGGGGAACCCTGAGGTGTGGGGGCTGGGTGGGTACTGGGAGTTCCTCCTGAAGGGACGGGGGTTGGCCAAGGTGACTCAGCCCCAGGGTCTGGGAGGGGGACTGGCCAGGGGCACTCAGAGCTCGGGGGGGGCTGTCCGGGGGGGCACTCACAGCCCCAAGAGGTGGCGGGGGGAGGCACACAGGATTTCAGGAATTCCCTGGCAGTGAAGAGCTGCTGGTGGCAGGGAGGAGCCAGCCGTGACAATCCCCACTTGGGATCCCTGGCTGGCTATGGGGGCCCGTGGCCAAGCTGCAGCGGAAGGTGACCTGAAGGAAATGCTTCGGCCTCCTGCTAAGAAGGGCCTGGGCCAGACAATGACCCACCGCGCAGTGTCCCAGCTCCCTGTCCCACACCTGCGGGGCACGGCCCCTCCTCTGTAGGGAGGTTGGCATGTACCTTAGTGCTGCTTCCTCCATCCCCAAAGGCCTTCCCAGCCAGTCTCTGGCAACCCCTGCCGTTCAGTACGTACATTACCCTGCTGTGACATACCGGGGGGGGACCCCTCGGGGATGGGGGGGCTATCACACAGCTGGGCAATTTAACCCGGCTGGGCAGGAGTGACTGTCTCCCTGGAGCTGGGGTCTCAGCCCAGGTGTCTCTCTGCCCTTCCCACCAGTCGCCCCCTGGCGAGGTGGGAGCGCCCCACGTTGCGTTCCAGCCCCACATTCACACCCACAAGTGCTGGTGGGTTCCAATCCCAGCTGAACACGCCCTCCCGGCCCTAGTGCGGAGCAGAAGGGCCCAGCGCTGCCCCACAGACCCTCTGGCTCTCCGAGCCCGCTCTTACCCATCACCGCAGCACGTCTGGCCCAGGCTGAATGCTGCTGCTCTTTGCAGAGGGGCTGGCACTTCTCGCTCCTGCCGTACGAGGGGCAGGTGCTGCTACCGACTGCTCCCCCTGACCACCGCCCTGCTGCGCTCTGGGGATGCTGCCCTGCTGTGGAGCTCTCAGGTGTCTTGAACTGGAATTTGTTTGGAGAGAAAGGAGCCTTATCAGCCCCGAGCAGAGTGTACCTGGGAGCCTGCCTGGGTCGGGCGGGTCTGGTACAGCCTCCCCCCAGATAAGGCTCTTCCCTAGACCTGCCACCCATTGGAATCTGGAACGATTCCCTCCGAGGTAACACCCGGGGCAGCCAGGGCAGGGCAGGGTACGGCCTGCTCCCCTGGTGCGTTAGGGCTTTCAGGAGTCAGAGGTGTCAGCGGAGCAGGTTGTGGTTGTACGTTAAAGCAGCGAAGAAAGTTGGGGGGGCAGAGGAATTGGGTGCTGTGGCCCCCCCATGCCTGGGGCCTATTTGAAAGGCAGCTGTCACACTGTCCCCTTTATCGGGAGTGCCCACTACACCCATCTCATGTAGTCCTCGGCACGAGAAGGGGGAACATGTTCCCAGCTGAACGGCGTTCGTCCAGGACTCACCGACCCCTATTCCAGGATGGAAGAGTGAGCTGGGAGAGAGGTCACCATGTAGCCTGCAATTATCAGTGGCTTCTGGATTCCTCTGGGAAAGGGTTAACCAGGGGCTTAGTTTAGTCCACACTTGGCTTTCTCGGCAGTGCTGGACTGTGGTGGCAGGGAGGGGTCCAGCTCGCACTCTTTCACCTGGCAGGGAAAGTGCCCTAAATGTTAGGATGTTCTCACAGGCTGTCGTAGTTACTGGGACCTTGGCAGGGAGGATTGGTGGCTTGTGGGGCATCGGATACCTCCCCTCCTCCTAGAGCTGTGCAGTAACCAGAACATTACCCCCGCGAGGAGAGGGTTTCAGGGACCCTGGGATCTTGGGAGCCAGGGCTTCTCTCGGCAGCCTGGAAGCCCAGGCCCCCCATCAGCCTGTCAAGCAGGTGGGCAAGCGGGCGAGCTGGCAGGGAGCCAAGCAGCTTTCCGTGCGAAACCTGCCTGCTTTCTGTCTGAAGGTTTGTCCAAATCGAAGTGTTCCCAGGAAACGTTTGGATTTTGACAAGCTGGCAATTTCTGATGGAAAAACAGTTCCACTGGCAAATTCTGACCAGCGCCTCTCCTGACCGCACAGCTCCCTGCATCTTTGCTGAGCGTGGAATCCGAATGGACTTGACACAGGTGGTTGTGTCCTGGGATGCCATCTCAGCCCAGCTCCCCCACTGCTCCAGCGCTCACATTCTCCTAGTGGTGATGTCTGACCCTGGGGAGATGAAAGGCCTCTGCAGGTTGTTTCCTGCAGTGTGAGCTTTGGCTGCAGGCTTCTGTCCCCAGCCATGGCACGAAGGAATCTGTCTAGCCAGGCTGAGCGTCCTCCCTCATCTGTGGTCAGAGGTCTCACGGGCCCTTCCAGTGACAAGGTGGCAGCATCTGGCCCTGGGAAAACAGACATCTGCCGTGTGCTCACCCCAGAGATTTCTTTTTTTCTGAAAACTGAAGAGGCCTCTCTCCTGTAGCCTCAGCAGAGGCTGCAAGGAGGCCAGCAGGCCCGGTGGCCCCCCGCAGACTGGGGAAGGCCCTGACCAGTATCTCTAAAGGCCAGAAGACCCCACAGGACAGGTGGGGAATGGGACTGTGACGTTATGTTGCTGTTCCATGGTTCCTTTCTCCTCAGCTGAAGAAGAAACTGAGCCCTGAAGTAAGGCACCAGACTGGCTTGTCCACGCGGTGACCCAGTATTCACCAGAGGGGGGAGAAGGAACAGTGAGGCTGGTGGGTTCCTTGTTCTAAAAAGAAAACAAATCAGAGCATGTTTTTACATCCGGCTTTTGACTCCCCGGCCAAAGGGTGTGATCATCCCAGGTAGAAAAGTCAGCCTGTAATGCCCGGCTCCTGCTGGCTGCTCCGATGGAGACTCCACTTCCCCTCTCCTCCCCGTAAGGCAGGGGAACTGCCAGCCACTGCCTGGTACTGTCTGCACCCAGCAGCAACACTCCTCTGCCTCCCGCTGCCCTCTCCTCTGCTGAGGTCCCCCGTGCCCTGCCCTGGCACCCTCTCTGCTATGGGGTCAGACACGCGGGGAGAGCAGGGCAGGTCTGTGCCCTCAGCCCTGGGGCTCTTGCACATAGCTCTGCCCGCAGGCCCAGCCCTGAACATCACGGCGTCAGAGGAGCTTCTCCCACTACCACGGCAGCTCCTCCTGTTGGTGCCCAAAGCCCGGGACTCGCACTCAGCCGCTGAAAGCAGGGCCGGCTCCAGGCACCAGCCGACCAAGCACGTGCTTGGGGCGGCATCTGGTAAGGGGCGGCCAATCTTGGGGTGTGGGGGGGTTTTTGGATGGGGGGAGTTTGGTCGCTGGGGGTGGGGTGGGTTGTTTTTGTTTCATCGGCTGGGCGCATGGGGGGCACTGGGGGTGGGATTCGGCAGCAGTGCTCCGGGGGGGGTGTGGCGGCTCGGAGGGGCGCTCCGCGGGGGCGCTGTTTGGCAGCGTGGCTCGGCGGTGGGGTGTTTGGGGGCGTGACACTCCACGGGGGGTGGGGGATTCAGCGGTGTGGCGTTCCGCGGGGGTGGGGTGTGTTTGGCAGCGCACCGCGGGGGGGGTATGTGTTCAGCGGCGCTCCGCGGGAGGGGGTTGTGTTCGGCGGCGCTTCGCGGGGGGGGTAGGGGGTGTGTTCGGCTACACAGCACTCCGCGGGGGTGGGGTGTGTTCGGCGTCGCGTCGCGGAGGGGGGGTGTTCGGCTACGCAGCGCTCCGCGGGGGTGGGGTGGCGTCGCGGTGCTGAGGGCGTGTGTTATGGCGGCGCTATGGAGGGCGGCACTCTTTTTTTTTGCTTGGGGCGGCAAAAAAATTAGAGCCAGCCCTGCCTGAGAGTTGGGAACGTTGCAGCACAGCCCAGCCCCGGCTGCTGGGAGAGGAAGGCCACCCCACCTCCCTGGCTGGGAGAGCTGCCATGATCCCCCCATCTGCCAGCCCCAGCACTGTCCTCTGCGCACAAACCCTAGCCTCTCCCCTGCCCCCCACATCTCCCTGAGCCTCCCTCCTGCCTCCCTTAGCCTCCTTCCTGTCCCCATCCCCCTGTACCCCCCTCAGCCTCCCTCGGCTCCCCACACCCCGGCCCCCTTAACCTTCCCCCACATTCTTCTGCCCCCTGCCCCCACACGCCCCTGCACCTCCCTCAGCTGCTCTTATATCCCATATGATCACCTCCAACCCCCTCAGCCTCCCTTCTGCCCCATCCCCATGCCCCCCTCAGCCTTCCCCCTGCCCCCCTTACTCTCTGGCCCCCTCAGCCTTCTCCCTGCCCCCCATACTGCCTGGCCCCCTCAGCCTTCCCCCTGCCCCCCACACCCACTGCTCCTGTCAGCGTTCCCCCTGCACACTCTGTCTCCCTCATGCCCATATCCCTCTGTCCCCCTCAGCCTGCCCCCATCCCTGCCCCCACATCCCCCTGCAACCCGCTCAGCCTTCCCCCCACATCCCCTCACAGTCCCCATGCGCTGTCCAGGCCCTGAACCATGGCCTCAGCCAGTCTGCCTGTGGGCTCGGCTTCAGCCTCCTGGAGCCCAGCGGGAGGTGGCAGCCAGCGTCAGGAGGGCAGCCTGCCTGCCACATGCAGACAGAGCGTGGGGACGGGGCGGCCCTCGGGCAGGCCTCAGCCCCGCTGGCAGCAGTGGGAGATGGCGCCATTTTGATGAAGGGACAATTGGCGCCTTTGGCCACGTTTCCATGGGACAGGTGAGAAGCCCCCACAATCCCGAGTCACAATCAGAGCGTGAGGGCGGCCGCGCTGCTGCCCCTGTTGTGCATGGGGTCGGCCCAGCACGCCCAGCTGATGGGGGTGATCCTGTCATGGAGTGTGGGGGGACTCAGGGTCCTGCACCCCCGGCTTCCTGCGATTCACCATGACTCTCAGCCAGCCAGTAAAGCAGAAGGTTTATTTAGACGACAGGGACACAGTTCAAGACAGGTCCCGCAGGCACAGAAAACAGGACCCCCTCAGTTAGGTCCATCTTGGGGTCCTCGGGCACCCCAGCCCCCTTGGGAGGTCAGAGCCCTGTCTGCCTCCCAGCCATTCCACCAGCCAGCTCCTGAAACTCTCCCTTCAGCCACCCCTCCCACAGCCTTTGTTCAGTTTCCCGGGAAAAGGTGTCACCTGGCCTCTAACCCCTTCCTGGGTTCTCATGTTACATGCTCAGGTATTCTCCGGTCAGTCTCCCATCCCCCAGTGCAGACTATCCTAGCCACACTCCCCTGTCCGCATTCAAAGACCACAGTGATGTAAGCAGAATCAGGATGAGCTCTACCCTGACATCTGGTGGTGAATTATGGTGAGTGTGGAAAAGAAGTCTAGGGACTGATCTTGTTTGCATAGGCACACCCACTCGCCTGGCATGAAACAACAGCAACTGAAAGTGGTTACTTTGGCTGGTGTGGGATCCCCAGTTTTCTCTGTTATTGGGACAGGAAGAATAAAGTTTTGTTACCCTGATTCTGTGAATCAAGGCCAGTGAAACTGTTGTATGACAGAAGGACTGAGTGAGTCCTTCACCATTACCTAAGCAGCACTTGCTTGACAAGGGGCATGGGTTACAAAACCCAATGAATAGAGAGAAGATGGGGACAGTTGTTTGTACCTGATCCTATGGGTCCTCTTTGAGGGGTTGAAAGCTGCCAGAGCAGTTTGTGGGACGGTGGGAGCAGCTCACAGGACAGCTGGTGGAGGCTGTGCTAGAACCCTGTTGGCCTCGGATCACGTAAGGTGCTCCTTAACACCCTGCGTGCCCCCCCCAAACTCTGGGGCTGCACTGACCAGGGACAGAGACTTTGGGGGGTTGTTGGACTTTTGGGACTTTAGTGATCCTTGGGTTGCTTGTTTCAAGAACCCAAGGGAAAGGACACAGCCCAACTTGCTGGGGTGGGTTTTTTGCTCATGGTTTGTGTTATGAATCCTGTTTGTGGTGTTTTTCCAATTTAATGCTGATGTCGTTTACCTCATGTTAGTAAACATTTTCTGTTACACTCAGACTCCGTGCTTGCGAGAGGGGAAATATTGCCTCTTAGAGGCACCCAGGGCGTGGTATGTAATTGTCCCAGGTCACTGGGTGGGGGCTCAATCCGGTTTTGCATTGCGTTATTGAAACGGAACCCCTAGATACAGAACCCGGCCCTTGTTGCTGCCAACTTAGATGGGCAGAAGGGTTACAGTAAGAACAGTCCCAGTTCGTCACAGATGCGTAGCCAGAATCAGCCAGAATCCACTGGAAGCTGCTTTACCAGTTTGTTGGGGCAGGCAGACTTATGGGGCCGGCTGCAGCTGTCATTCGGGGTGTGCGGGTGGGGGGAGGAGGCAGCATGAATTGCATGTGGGAGATTCATTCGTTGTTTGTGTGACAGCACAAACTCCCCCTCATCCCAAAACCTGCTCCCCAAATGAGCAGACTGGAGCACATCACACTAAGCAAACTGGTGCCACATGCAACAAAATAAACAGGTCCCATCTCGTGTCCTTTGTTGCACATTTCAATGGCGTGTGCCAGGTGCTGGCAGGTTGCAGGGTCGAGAAGCGTGCATGCGGGTGTACCGCCTGGGTGCTCTTTTCCATAACTATACGGACGTGGAGCTGTTCCCTCTAATGCACCAGTTCCTGCCCTCTGTATCCCAGCCAGAGAGCTGGGACACAGAGAGCAGCTGCCTTGACAGTCGCTGAATGAATCCAGTTTGATCCTCTTCCCTGTGGGACAGATGCAGCAGCAGCGCAGTCTCGCTCCTGCCCATCCCACTCAGGGATCTCCTCACCCGGCCGTGACCTGTCGGGACAATGGCGGGAGCGGGGGTTCAGTCTCTGTAACCCCACGTGCTAAGCAGGGGTTAGTGATACCAAATGGAACTGAAAGTCCGAGGGGGGTGGGGAGAGGGGTTCCCACCGGGTGTGTGGGTTTGGTGAAAGGCGCCTACAAAACGTTGGGTCTGCCCAGTGCTTAAAGACAGAGCTGACTGGACTCAGCTGGAAGTCCTGGTTTCTTCTCAGTGATCCCTAGAGCTGAAAACACTGTGAAGCCAGTTTGCCTGGGCACCATAGAGCCGGTGCTGCGGTGAAAGACAGTACAGGGGGGAGCAGCAGCGAGGTTCCCCCTAGCCAGAGAAGTCACTAAGAGCTGGACTCACTCCGGGCTGGAGGCCCCTCACAGCATGGCATCGCAGCTCCAGGCAGAGACGGCAGCATGGAGCAGCAGCGGTGCAGAGCAGAGGCATCCCTGGCCCACCCCTTCTCTCCCTGGGGCAGGAGGCGAACCCCCCTCCCCCCCAAACACCCCCTGAACTCTCAAACTCTGCTGAGCTGGGCCCGTAAACTGGGTAAGGGGACAGCAGAGGGAAAATGGGAGGGGTGTGCCAAAGAGACATTCGTCCATTGGACTCTCTCATCCTAAGCTGGGAAACTGAGGCAAGGGGCTGCTGCCCAATGGATTGTAGAGCGGGCGTTTCTTTCTCCTCTAAATAAAAGTTCTCCGGTGTTAGACACAGACTCAGCGCTCGCGACGGAGGAACAGCTGCCTGTTAGGGGCGTGCTGGTCAGTTTCCCAGATTTCTGGGAGGGCGCTCCAGCTGGTTCTGCTTTGCAATGCTAAGAGGAACCCCGAGATCCTGATTCTCGTCCTTGTCACTGCCAATACCACCTGGCACAAGCGTTACACCCCCATCGCGTTCTGCACAACCCCCGTTCCTGCCATCTCCTCTGGCTTGATCCTCTCCATTTAGTGCGTCCTTCGTCTGGAAGGCCGATGATACGGTAATGCCGCAGAGTCCCACTGAGAAATTAAATCCCTGGCTCACACCTGCCCGGCTTCAGAAATGTTGGCATTCTTGGGGAGGAGGGAGGGAGCCCAAGAAATCTGGTATCTGCGGTAAATAAAGGATGGGCAGACGTTCCGGACGGGGCTCCCTCCCTGCCCACAGGCCAGGCTTGAGGTCAGCAGTTGAAAAAGCAAGATAAGCTGGGTGTGGAGTGGTGCTTTCCCCATAAAGGCATGGAGCCCCGGCTCTGGTTTCTGATGTAGAAGTGGGACACTTCAGGTTGCTAACTCGCCCGCTCAGCTGCAGCGTCGGGATGGTTGAGTTTTATTGAAATGCCCAGTATTTCACACAGCCTGGAGATGTAGGGCCAGAGCCTTGTGGTGGGCACCAGAGCCCCAGGCGGTGTGGGCACGTGGGGGAGGTGCAGTGGCAGGGCATGCTATGTGGCCCCTGTGGGACACCATGTGCCCTGAGTGCCCGGGCACAGGAAGGAACGTGCCCAGACAGACGCAGTAACTACCGCATAGAGAGGGGCAGCCTGCACTCCTCTCAGTGCCGCCCCTCAGCCCGGGCAGGTGCACAACGGGGAGGGGAGCCCTGGTGCATTGTCTGCTTTCCTGACCCTGCCTGGCCGAGGCACAAGGGATGGGGGCGCATTGAGGTACATGCTGCTTTTCCTTTGAAACGGAGCAGCATTTCCCCCAGCAAGTGCATGCTGCAGCATGAGCCTGGCTAGCTAGGAGTCTGGCAGTGCCTCCTGGTGGGTAAAGCCATGTTTTAAAAATGGGGAAACTGAGGTATGGTGCAGTGTAATGAGTTTTCCAAGGTCACAGGTCGAACTCAGGCCCTCTGTGTCTTAGACTATTAGAGTGTGTGAACGGCTGCTAGCTGGCAGCGTCCCCGCTCCTCTGGGGCGTCAGGAGACGGGGAGGCGTGTTTTCAAGGATGAGTGACTCCAGATTGTTATTTCACTTCAGTTCCAAACGTTGTAGTTCTGGCTTTGCCTGCCATGGGGTTACGCCTCTCTCCTCCCTCTCACAAGGATACCTGAGATTGCTGGCAGTGTGTCACAGTTACTTGGGCTGTGACATTGTCTGAAGAATTTGGGGTCCAGGCAGCTCCAAAAAGAATGAAATCTGTCTGGGGATCATGTCTGGGCAAAGTGTTTCCATTGCAGCAGTGTGTTTCCGTGTGTCGTTTACACGGTGTTCTCTCTCTCTCTCTCCAATTCATTTGCACGTTTGTATCACGGTCACTTTTGGGGTTAGTTGAGGACTTTCTAATTTTGCAACAGCACATGAATACAATGATGGCTGACAGAAAGCACGGTGGCGGATTCCAGTGCGGCTTTAGCCGGTTCTGGTTTGACACACACACACACACCCTGCCCGCCCCACCCCGCCCCACCCCACAAAAAGCTGCCATTTTGCAACTGTCATGGGCCGGCAGCAGCTATAATCAAACTTGGGACCTCTGGAGCTTCACACATGAGCCTCTGCTGTAGGGTTCTCAACCTATTTCCCATTGGGGGCTGCATATGCCGTGCTCTGCGTTCTGTGGGCTGTAGCTACACAAGATGTAATACCAGGGCCGGGATAGATATACGTGGGGGGGGCGGGGTGAATGAGCCGGTTTCTGTCCAAGAGTCTGGATTGCTCTGGGCTGCTGATCCCGGCAAGGTCATTGTGAATCCCTGTGCTGAGTGCTGAAGGTGGCCTGGGAAAAGCATGTGTGGGGACGGGGAGTAGGGTTACCATTCGTCCGGATTTACCCGGACATGTCCTCCTTTTTGTGCTAAAAATAGCGTCCGGGGGGAATTTGTAAAGCACTCAAAATGTCCGGGATTTCCCCCCTTCCCCGGCAGAGTAGAGCGAGCGGCTGGGAGGGCTGCAGGAAAGTCCCGGGCTGGACTCTGGAGCAGCTGTAGAGGAGCCGGATCCGCCCTGCATTCTTAGCCGGCAGCTCCTCCTCCCCGGCAGCCCCGCACCCCACTCCGGCAGCACTGTGCAGGGGCAGGGACCGGGTTGTGTGTTGTGCTGGGGAGCGCAGCCACGTGTCTGGCTCGCACAGAGCCCAACACCCTGTTCTGAGCAGCAGTGTAAGGGGGCCAGGGGGCAGGAGAAGGGGCAGGGAGGTTCTGGAGGGGGAGTCAAGAGGGTGGGGGGGTCGGGTGTTCAGGGGTTTTTTTTGGGGGGAGTGGAGAAAGTTTTGGGTAGTCAGGGTACAGGTAGGGGGTAGGGTCCTGGGAGGCAGTTGGGGGGGTCTTAGGAGGGGGCAGTTAGGAGACAAGGAACAGGGAGTCTTAGGTGGGGGGTGGGGTTCTGGGGGGCAGTTAGGAGCAGGGGTCCCAGGAGGGGGCAGTCAGGGGACAAGGAGCGAGGGGGGGGTGCTTGGGAGTTCTGGGGGGGAGCTGTCGGGGCAGGAGTGGGGAGAGGGATCGGAGCAGTCAGGGGACAGGGAGCAGAGGGGTTTAGATGGGTTGGGAGTTCTGGGGGGGGGGCTGTCAGGGGGTGGGGAGTGGTTGGATGGGGCGTGGGAGTCCCAGGGGTCTGTCTGGGGGCGGGGGTGTGGATAAGGGTTGGGGCAGTCAGGGGACACGAGGCAGGGAGGCTTAGATAGGGGGTGGAGTCCTGGGGGGCAGTTAGGGGCAGGGGTCCCAGGAGGGGGCAGTCAGGGGACAAGGAACGGGGGGAGGGTTAGGGGTTCTGGGGGGGGCGGGAAGTGGGAGGGGCGGGGCTAGGGCGGGGCTCCTCCCGTCCTCTTTTTTGCTTGCTGAAATATGGTAAACCTAAGGGGGAGGGGTGTCTATGTTAATCCCGGCTGAAATAAATGGCCATGCCCTTGCTAGGGCAGCGCTTACAGTGCACCCCTCAGAGACCCGGCTCCATTTTGAACTCTTTTGGGCCAGGACTGTGGCCCCTGGTGACTCTGCCCACTTTAAGCCTGGCCTGAGCTGGGCCCACAGAACAGCTGCAGTGTCAGCAGCGTGTCCACCTCTGGGCTGCAGTGCAGGGGGCAGCATGCCTGGCGTGGGGCACACAGCAGCTCTGTGCCCTGGGCCCCTCTCACCTGGAGCTCATCTGAGGGGGGGCAGAGCCCTGCCGGAGGCTGCCAGCTGCTGTCTCTGTGTGGGTGAGCGGGCACTGCCCTCTGGCTGGTGGTAGTGACTGTGGACGGGGGGCAGCTGGGACAGAGGGGGTTGCTCCGAGCAGCACTCCCCTTGCAGCGGTGCAGCGGGGGAGAGAGGAGGCAGCTCCTTCCCCACCACAGGGAGCGCTCCAGCCGGCCCTGACCCGCCCGGGACCCGGGAGCCAGGCCATCGGAGCCGCAATCTTTGAATGGTTTTTACCATGCAGCTGGGTCCCAGCTGTGTGCTAATCGGGCCGGCTGCAGAGACGGAGACAGTGGCCGGGCCGGGGGAGAGGTGAATGGTGGGCTTCACCCCGTCTCCAGAGACTTGGGCCCACCCCTCCACCCCCATGCTGAGCCCCTTTGAACATCCAGCCATGTCCTGCGGTGCCTACCTGGGAGCTGAGCTCTTCTGAAAATCTGACCCAGTAGTTGAGCCCTCTGAAAACTCTGGCCTTAGCGTCTAAGGGTAACATTTTCAAGAGTGGCTAAGTCACTTAAGTGCCTAAATCCCAGTGACTTCTAGTGGGATTTAGGCACTTGTGAAACTCTCTCCTGGTCTCATGTCCAGCGGTTTCTGTCCCCTGCAGGGTTCCAGTACAGCTCTCTCATGCTTCTGTCTGCGCTGTCCATGATGGCTCCTTTGTGTAGTCCCCGTGCAGGGCAACGGGGCCCTGGCCCACAAGAAGGTCAAGAGGGGTGAGTAGAGAACCCGTCGGAGAGCTTCTATCATCTGCCATATCCGAGATCAGGGTATCGTGGGCCTGATTCTGCTCCTCTCCCCCATGCCGGGGTCACCCCTAGATCCACTTATCCACTGAATGCACCTTCCAGCCCCCCCGCCAGCGGTGGGCCCAAAGAAACGCTGAGTTCTCCGAAGGGTACGCAAGGCCGGCCTGCACTAGTGAGCCCACTACTCCCATTCGGAGGCATCCAGGGCCTGGGAATGGGCCAGCCGGGGTGGGGGAGGTGCTGCTCGACTGGCTGTTTGCTTTACACAGCTTCGTTATCCCTTTCTCCGGTAACGGCTGCCAAGCCCCCGGCAGTGACTGAAGAGCGCTGGTGCCAACCGCAGGGCAGCGTGTGGGAACCAGGCACCCCCCCCAAATTGGCTGGGAGTTCTACCCTTCCATCTCACCAACTCCTATACTAGGGCTAGCCCCGGCTAACAGCTGGGGATCTCTCGCTCATGCCTAGAAGCCTTGCCCCCAGAGTCCAGGCAGCAGGGAGAGCCAGTTCCTCCTTGTCAGGGGTTTTCATTCCCTTCTCCCCACACCTCCAGCGGCTCTGGGAGCTGCTCAGGGGCTTGCCCAGGCATGCCAGGGGCTGAACCAGCTCCAGAGGTGGCCCTGAGCCCCTGCCCCCGCAGTGCTCAGCAGCTCCTCCCCCTTGGCTCAGCTATGGGGGAGGGGCACACAGGGGGATTGTCTGGGGGGTAGGGGAGCTGGGGGGCTCAGGCTCGAGGGAGGACCCTGGGGAGGGGAGGGGCAGTATAACCACAGTGCTCTCATTCTACCAGGATAGTTCGGGACAATTTCTGCCCCAAAGACAAGCCCCTCGATAGGATGTCTGGAATTTTCAAAGGCGCCACAGGGAGTTGGGTGCCTAAATCCCACTGAATTCCAATCACAGTCGGGTGTCAAACTCCCTTAGGCTCTTTGAAAACTCCCATTTAAATTGTCACTGATGGGTTTCATAATTGACATTCGCTGAGATGGATCTGGCAGCGTCTCCCCCACCCTCCCCAAACCATTTCTTCAGCAGTACGGACTCAGGAAGGATACAGAGCCTTGGTTTACACTTGATTCATCTCTTCAAGGTTTCTTCAAAACCAGCAGAGCAAGAAACTATTCTTATTTTATTTTATTGGTAAAATGAAAGTGTAAGATCTGGAGCGGGATTCTGTGGCCAGGAATGGCCGGGGCGGATTCTGTGGCTGTAGTATTGTGAAATACACAGGACCTGCCTCTAAAAACCCAGCCTCCAGTTACTCCAGGCTGATTTGATCGAGCTAGCTAGCGCTCACTCCCCCACCCTCACCTGCCCCCTTAACCTGATGTTCGTGGCATTTCAGGGTTCCCCAAAGACTGCAGCAACATTCCCAGGGACAGTCCCAGCGGGGTCCATGTCATCCAGCCGGCAGGCTCTCCCCCTCGAGTGGTGTGGTGTGACATGGACACCGAAGGCAAAGGCTGGACCGTTGTCCAAAGAAATTCTTACAACACAGAGATCACCTGGAAGGAGTCCTGGAGCACCTACAAGTACGGCTCTGGGAACGTGCAGCAGGATTACTGGCTGGGCAACGAGTACCTGTCCCTGCTCACGCGACAGAACACCTACAAGGTCCGCTTTGTGGTGGAGGACAAATCCAACAACACCCGCTACGCAGAGTATGACATCTTCAGTGTCGAGGATGAGCCCAGCGGGTACCCGCTGAGGCTGGGCAGGTACTCTGGGGACGGCGAGGACTATGTCACCACCTACCTACTCCGGCCTGGGGGGCATACACGACAACATGAAGTTCAGCACAAGTGACAAGGATCAGGACCAGGCCAGTGGGAATTGCGCAAGTAGCTATGGAGGCTGGTGGTACGACAAGTGTCAGAACGTCCTGCTCAATGGGAAAGGCTACATCTACTGGGCAGGGTTCTGTAAGAGTGGGGAGTGCAAGTCTTCCCTCATCCTGGTTAAGCCAACAGACGTGTGCTGGGTCCGGCAGGAGGAGCCCATCCTCCTTGGGAGCTGGCGCCGCTGAGACAATATTAGATCAGACACGGAGCGCCATCCCCCACCTAATCAGTGCAGTCCCTGCAATGCCTCCATTCTGCTCACCCCCTTCCCTGTTGGCTTCTGCACGGTAAATCCCCTGGAATAAACGCTGAGAGCTGACCCCGCCGGTGCGTTCGAATGACAGGAAGAGTGTGATTGGTGTGTATAACTGGACCCCCACTTCCACTCTGCCTCGCTGGAAGCCATGTCACTCACTACGACTTTAGACCCACATTAACCTCTGCTTCTCCCAGCCCTGCCACTGCCCCTTGGCATTAGTGATCAATGAATCATGACACTGGATTTCTAGCAACTGTCATTGAGCATTTAAATGGGGGATGACTCAAAGCCAGGACTTTACATCTGAATCCTGCATGTATTAGCAGTGGTGAGTTTGGGTTCAAAAACCTGCCCTCTGTGTTTTTAATAAATATGGTTATTACATGAGAAAACATTGCAACAGTAATTAGTTGCTGATAAACCACTGAGATTAGATAGACGTGCAACGAAACCACACAATAAAGATATTGGTGTCCCTCTTCAACCCAAGGGGCTAGTCAAAGTTTGGGGCCCTGGGGATGTTCCAGTGGGGAGCAGAAATTGGCAGTGGAGTCTGGTAATTTTTTGATGTGTTGTTTATTTACAAGGAACATACAGAGTCCTGCTTCTCCAAACACAGCAGGAACCAACAGCAGGGATTAGCCTCCCTGCTCTCAGCTCCAAGCCTCTTTAGCCAGCACCTGGCCCAAAACCTCTCTATGCTCCTCCCAAGATGTAGTCCTGGCTGGTCCACTGGCAGGGGTGAAGATGGGGGGGGGGGAATTGTGAAGGGGCGTTGCCCCCCCCCAAAACTGCATCTTTCCATTCCCCTCCTGACCATGGCTCTTCAGTGCATCCCCAGGACACAAGGCCCTGTCCAATTGGCCTTCCTGACAGAGCCTGCATGGAGAGCGTGGGTAGGGGAGAGTTTGGGGGGCAGGTTTGGAAAGAGGGATTTTTTCAGGGGGAGGGAAGCTGGAAGCCCTACCGGTGCTGAATTTCCATAGTGCAGAGGTTCAGCTGGGACAGGCGTCCAAACTGTTGGTACTTGTCTCAAGATAAGTAGGATGTGGGTGGTCTGGAAATCTTATCATAGAATATCAGGATTGGAAGGGACCTCAGGAGGTCATCTAGTCCCACCCCCTGCTCAAAGCAGGGCCAATCCCCAGACAGATTTTTGCCCCAGATCCCTAAATGGCTCCCTCAAGGATTCAACTCACAACCCTGGGTTTAGCAGGCCAGTGTTCAAACCACTGAGCTATCCCTCTCCCCTTGTAAAGTCAGCCCTTCTCACCAATTACGGACGTATCTGGGGTTTGGCCTTAATGGAAATCCTGGGAGAAAGCCTCATGCTACTGCTGCTTCTGGGTTCGATACAAACCAGGAAATACAGGACCATGGTTAATCAGAACAGCTCAAAAGATCATTTTCGCTGAGCCCAGCCCTGCACAGATTTCCAGCTTAGGTTTGCATTTTCAGCAAAAGTTCTTGTTGATTATTTTCTCCCAACCCCTTTGTGCCTCCATAATTGCCAGCCACCCCGTCAGTCGCATCCTGGGGCGCTCCAGGGACAGGGGTCAGGGATAGAGGAGCAGATACACGACACACCTGTCTTCAGTTCCTTTGGGTGGAAGTTCCTGATTGCATGGATGAATCCCGTTCAGATGGGCGGGTTTCGTGTGTCTGTGGTGAGAACTGGGGCTGTCAGGGCCAGCAGGCAGGTGAGGACAGGGCTGGTGCAACCCATTAGGCAACCTAGTCGGTTGCCTAGGGCGCTAACATTTTGGGGGGCGGCGACTGTGACAGCCGGATCTTCGGCTGTGTGATGTTTTTTATATAATCTGGGACCATATAGAACATGGTTGCAACCAAGGTCCTGTAGTGGCACCCAAATCTTGTATAAAGGGGGTCAAATGGGGTGTCTAGGACAAGGTTATGGTTTACTGGTTATGATTATGTTGTCTATATGTGTGTATCAGTTTTGTAGTTAAAGTTATGAATATTGGCTCTATACTGTCTGTATGGCAAACTTATGCTATGCTTCTGGGTGACATCCCAGACAAGCTGAGATTAGCTCTGCCTAGCCTGCTTGATGGCCCATTAAGGACCATCAGCTATACAATGGACCCATGGAGAGAAGGCAGATATGCCTTGTAACTCAGCAAAGTATGCAGGGACTGGCCCATGTGACTCCAGACTCCATTGGGCTGTAATTTTCCACAGTAAGAACAAGGAGGTGTTCTTACACCTGGAAAAGACTATATAAGGCTGATGCCTCATCTCCATCTTGTCTTCAATCCTGCTTCTTACCTCTGGAGGAACTTTGCTACAAACTGAAGCTCTGACAAAGGACTGAATGACCCATCCCAGCTGGGGATGTATTCCAGAGACTTAATTTGAACCTGCAGTTTATTCCATCGCTGCTGCAAGCCATGAACTAAGAACTTTGCCATTACTGTATGTAATTAATTCCATTTAACCAATTCTAACTCTCATCTCTATCTTTTTCCTTTTATGAATAAACCTTTAGATTTTAGATTCTAAAGGATTGGCAGCAGCGTGATTTGTGGGTAAGATCTGACTTGTATATTGACCTGGGTCTGGTGCTTGGTCCTTTGGGATCAGGAGAACCTTTTTCTTTTACTGGGGTATTGGTTTTCATAACCATTCATCCCCATAACAAGTGGCACTGGTGGTAATACTGGGAAACTGGAGTGCCTAAGGAGATTGCTTGTGAGACTTGCGGTTAGCCAGTGGGATGAAACCGAAGTCCTCCTAGTCTGGCTGGTTTGGTTTGCCTTAGAGGTGGAAAACCCCCAGCCTTGGGCTGTAACTACCCTGTTTTAAAACAACAAGGAGTCTGGTGGCACCTTAAAGACTAACAGATTTATTTGGGCATAAGCTTTCGTGAGTAAAAACCTCACTTCTTCGGATGCATCCGAAGAAGTGAGGTTTTTACTCACGAAAGCTTATGCCCAAATAAATCTGTTAGTCTTTAAGGTGCCACCAGACTCCTTGTTGTTTTTGTAGATACAGACTAACACGGCTACCCCCTGATACTTGCCCTGTTTTAGCAATTTGTCCTGAGTTGGCACTCTCAGTTGGGTTCCACCAGAACTGCATTGTCACAGGGGGTTGGAGAAGGGCATGAAAGGGGTTGGGTCAAGGACGTTTGGTTTTGTGCAAGTAGAAAGTTGACAACTCTACTTAAGGACCTTTGAAAAGCAGCCTCCTTAGCACCGCTCCTGATACCAGGGGCCAAGGCGCCCCTGGACATGAGAACCACAGTAGGCCAGAGCAAAACGCTGCGTTAGAAATCGGAGCTCAGGCTGCCAAGCGAACGATAGCTGACAGACAGGAGATGCGGGAATTAAGGTTGTGCCTTCAGCCAGCAACTGGTGTTCATCCGTTTGCACCACACACAAACCTGTAGGCAGGGCCACTATTTCCTTGTCTGTCTGCCTGTTTAGCGTCTCTCGGTCCTTACTGTGCCCATCACCGTGGTGTCTGAGTGGCAAACCAAGGGTTTGACGTGTGCATAAGAAACTGCCTGACTGGAAGGACGTGGTTTGGTGTGGATCAGTGACTGCCGGGGCGATTGGTGGCAGAAGGCTCTGAGGGCCTGGCTCATTCCGACCTGGCTCATTCCAATGGCTTCTACAGCTGAGAGCAGCCCAGTCTCCTGCCTGGGTCCGACGCAAACCAGGAAGTACAGGACCACGGTTAATAAGAGCAGCTCAAAAGATCATTTTCGCTGAGCCCAGCCCTGCACAGATTTCCGGCTTAGGTTTGCATTTTCAGCAAAAGTTCTTCTTGATTATTTTCTCCCAACCCCCTTCTGCCTCCATAATAGCCAGCCACCCCGTCAGTCGCATCCTGGGGCGCTCCAGGGACAGCGTGTGTGCGTGTATGTGTACGTCTGTATATATGTGTATGTGTACGTTTATGTGCACATGTGAGTGTGCGTGTGTATGTGTCGGTACTGAGCTACCTTGATTATCACTTCAAAGTTTTTTTTCTCTTAATTAATTGGCCTCTCAGAGTTGGTAAGACAACTCCCACCTGTTTATGCTCTCTGTATGTGTGTATATATATCTCCTCAATATATGTTCCATTCTATATGCATCCGAAGAAGTGGGCTGTAGTCCACGAAAGCTTATGCTCTCATAAATTTGTTAGTCTCTAAGGTGCCACAAGTACTCCTGTTCTTTTTGAGGATACAGACTAACACGGCTGCTACCCTGAAACCTGTGTATGTGTGTACATGTACCCCAGTCAGATGTATACATCTGGATTTCCTTTGAAAGAATTTTCAAATTGAGCTGATCAAGTGCAATGGCAAAGCACCCAATTCCTCTGCCCCCCAACTGCCTTCGCTGCTTTAATGTACAACCTGCTCCGCTGACACCTCTGACTCCTGAAAGCCCTAATGCTCCAGGGGAGCAGGCCATGCCCTGCCCTGCCCTGGCTGCCCCGGGTGTTACCTCGGAGGGAATCGTTCCAGATTCCAATGGGTGGCAGGTCCAGGGAAGAGCCTTATCTGGGGGGAGGCTGTACCAGACCCGCCCGACCCAGGTAGGCTCCCAGGTACTCTCTGCTCGGGGCTGATAAAGCTCCTTAGCAGTTTCTCTCCAAACAAATTCCAGTTCAAGACACCTGAGAGCTCCACAGCAGGGCAGCATCCCCAGAGCGCAGCAGGGCGGGGGTTAGGGGGAGCAGTCGGTAGCAGCACCTGCCCCTCGTACGGCAGGAGCGAGAAGTGCCTGCCACGTGCTGCCTCCAGCCCCAGAGGCCAGGTAAGAGTGAATTCCCACGTCCCCGCACAATTGGTTCCGTCACTCTTCTACACTTACATGGATTTCCAATTTCAATGTTTCTAACATCAGCTTTGCCAGCTCTCCTTACACCTTTGTCTGCTAGAGCAAAAACCTGAAATGCAGCTACCGCCTCCTGCTGGGTGACTATAGACCTTAATGACAGAACTCGGAACTGCTTAGTCAAGCTGACTAGCTGCAGCCCCTCGGGTTGCCTGCTCGAAGGTGCGCTGGCCAGGCCACAAGTCATTTCTGTGCCTCTTCCCTGCTCCTTCTCAGCATTTGAACATCATTTGACTAGTGTGAACAAGAGTCTATACTGAGGAGAGCCCAGGGTGCGAGAGTCACTAGATCCTGGTTATACAGTGCTCTGTCACGGCTCTGAGGTGCAGTTAACTTCACTTGCTGCACAAGGAACCAGTCCCAGAATCTGAACCAATTGTCCATCAGTGAGTATTTGACTCCCTTTGTCCGGGATGGATGAATTGGGATTCTTGGCCCCTGCATTTGTGTTTCAAGTTTCACTCCGGCTCATCCCTTTTCAGCTGCCCCGTGCGCTCATCTCCTGCTCCTCACCCAGGAGCGCCACCAACTTTTTTGCCGCCCTAGGCGGCGGAAGGTCCCGCCCCCTAAATGCCACCCCCGACAGAGGCGGCGGAAAGTCTCGCCCCCGAAATACTGCCGATGACCGGGGCGGCCTGTAACGATGCTGGTTCTGGTGGGACCCAACTGAGAGTGCCAATTCAGGACAAATTGCTCAAACAGCAGTTACAGCCCAAGGCTGGGGGTTTTCCACCTCTAAGGCAAACCAAACCAGCCAGACAGTGAAGTCTTGGGTCTCACCCCACTGGCTAACCACAAGTCACACAAGCAATTCCCTTAGACACTCCAGTTTCCCAGTATCACCACCAGTGCCACTCGATATGGGGACAAATGGTTATGAAAACCAATAACCCAGGAAAAGGGGAAAAAAGGTTCTCTCGATCCCGAAGGACAAAACCCCAGACCCAGGTCAATATACAAATTAGATCTTACCCACAAATCAAGCTGTTGCCAATCCTTTAGAATCTAAAGGTTTATTCATAAAAGGAAAAAGATATAGATGAGAGTTAGAATTGCTTAAATGGAATCAATTACATACAGTAATAGCGAAGTTCTTGGTTCAGGCTTGCAGCAGCGATAGAATAAACTGCAGGTTCAAATCAAGTATCTGGAACATCCCCAGCTGGGATGGGTCATCAGTCCTTTGTTCAGAGCTTCAGTTTGTAGCAAAGTCCCTCCAGAGGTAAGAAGCAGGATTGAAGACAAAATGGAGATGAGGCATCGGCCCTTTTATAGTCTTTTCCAGGTGTAAGAACACCTCTTTGTTCTTACTGTGGAAAATTACAGCAAAATGGAGTCTGGAGTCACATGGGCACGTTCCTGCATACTTTGCTGAGTTACAAGGCGTAACTGCCTTCTCTCCATGGGTCAGTTGTATAGCTGATGGTCCTTAATGGGTCATCAAGCAGGCCAGGCAGAGCTAACACCAACAATGATCTAGACGGTCCCAGTTTATGTCAATAACGTCACACCCCCACTCACTCCAGCCCAGCCCACCTCCCTCAGTCGCTCGCTCTCACACCCTCACTCACTTTCACTGGGCTGGAGCTGGGGGTTGGAGTGCAGGGAGGGGTGAGGGCTCCGGTGGGGATGTGGGCTCTGGGATTGGGTTGGAGATTAGGGGTTTGGGGTGCCAGAGGGGGATCCGGTCTGGGGCAGAGGGTTGGGGTGCGGACTCTGGGAGGGAGTTTGGGTGCAGGAGGGGGCTCAGGGCTGGGGTAGGGGATTGGGGTGCGGGTGGGGGTGTGGGGTCTGGGAGGGATTAGGGTACAGGAGGGGGTTCCGACCTGGGGCAGGGGGTTGGGGTGCCGGGTGTGAGGTCTGGGAGGGAATTTGGGTGTGGGAGGGGGTTCCGACCTGGGGCAGGGTTTCTGGGTGCGAGCTCCGGCCAGGCGGCGCTTACCTCAGCCAGCTCCTGGTCAATGGCACACCGGTGCTAATGCAGGCTCCTGACCCCTGGTCTCCCTCCGCTAGCAGGCTCTGAGCATGGCCTGCGCCGAGAACATAGATGACGAGCTCTCGATCCTGCTGACAGCACCCCCCTGCACAGACAAACTCCAGCACATCTTGGAGGTGAGCAGAATGGGGAGGGGCAGTAGGGGTTTTACCTTAGCCCTGGGGACTCCTAGAAAGAAGAGACTGGAAAATCCATGTTTCTATTGGATCCTTGCGAGTATGCATTTGTGATATAAACTCACTGGGTGACCTTGGGGTAACTCACTTCCCCCTTACGGCATTAGTCTTCTCCACTATCAAATCTACACTGGGGAAGAAGGACAGAAGCCCCGACAATGACGTTCACCTCTGAGTGTCTGGTCCTGGGAGCCGAAACCAACTGGACTATCTGCCCCATCTCCTAAACTGCCCTGTCTTTCCCTCCTAGGGCCTGGTCCTTAGTGCTCAGCCTGGCCCCTTCCCAGCTTGTCCCTGACCTTTAAAGGACTCTCCAAGCCCCTCCCATGCCTGCTTCCCATCATAAGACGTAGGAGCAGAGCCGTGAGTAGGATAGGGAGGTGACACAGCAGCAGTGAGACTGATATTGGAATACTGCCTCCAGTCCTGGTGTCCTCCTTTGAAAAAGATGGTCCTAGAAATTGGAGCTGGGGCAGCAAAGAGCTACCAAATGTTCTGAGGGCTGGAGAGAAATGCCTTCTAGTGAGCTATTGAAAGAGCTCAACCTGTTTACCTTATCAAAAGAAGATTGAAGGGGACTTCATTGAAGTGTTGAAATGCCTTAATGGAGAGAAAATACTGGGCATTAAAGGGCTCTCTAGTCTAGCAGAGAAAGGCAGAACAAGACCCAATGGCTGGAAGGTGAAAAGAGACAAATTCCTATGACAAATAAGGCACAAATATTCAACAGCGAGGATGATTGAACACAGGAAGAAGCTACCAAGGAAAGTGGTGGATTCTCCATCTCTTGATGTCATTAGTAAAGATTAGATGCCTTTCTGGAATGTGTTTGCCCCAAAAGTAGCTATTGTGGTAGACAGGAGGCCTGTGATATTCAGGGGGTCAGATTAGATGCTCTAACTGTCTCTTCTGGCCATAAAGTCTACTCATTTCTGAGAAACCGAATGTAGCATTGGGAGCAGCTTGTGATGTTTTACTGTCTAGCCGGCTTGCTTCCTAGAATGAACACTCATTGAGCGGGGTGATCCACAGGGCGTAGCTCAAACCTCCAAAGTGTCTGCCCTGTGGCAGGACATTAGTACTGCAGGGGAGGGGTGGGTGTGGCAGTGACATCACAAAGGCATTTTGTAGGACCTCAGCCTATTGGCCAAAGGTGCATGGGAGGTGGTGACCTCACAGAGGGATGCTGACATCAGCCAGGCAGGACAGGGGCGCAGGGCCAGGGAAACCTCAGAAACCCCTGTGGCTTTGCTTCAGCAAGTCTTCTTTTCGAGGTCTCTCTTTGAGGACTGAGAGAGTATTACGGGTCACGTATATGAGCGCCAGGAGGAACCTCTTTTGAGTTTTCTCCTTTCTTTTTCCTGATTTCACTAGAAAACTGACATCCCTGTTTAGAAGGTAAGAGCCTCCGAGAGGTTTGGAACCTGTTCAGTCTGCTGCATCTGGCGCCAGCTGAATTTTAGGCATGGAAAACACTAGCTTAAGATGGCCAAATTTTATTCCCCACCTGGGATTTTGTCCCTTAGAATCTCTGGGGACATTAAGGTTTGTCCTTTTTCTTTTACCTTTTCCTCCATCCCTCCCTCCTTTCTTTTCATCTCTTACGTCTTTTGTCCTTTCCCTGTTCCCCTCCCACCACCAGGAGTGGTGTGTGTGTGTCGTGGGGGGTGCTCTACAACTCCCATTGTGGGAGGTCCACCGAAAAATGTGGGGCTGAAATAGTGCTCAGACCGTGATCCCCAGCGGTGACCTGGGGTATCCTTTGGGCTCTCTGGTGAGAACCCTCATCCTCCCGCCCCTTGGTCTCTACCCTGATTGGCTGAGCAGGGGGTTATTGACAGGGAGGAGACTCAGGTCCCTGTTGTTTTCTTTTAACACCAAGTAAATAGTCATAACCAGTCATATGTTCGACAAATTTTGCTGCGTCTCTGCAGTTCATTATTTTCTCTACTATTCCAGTTCTCCTAAAATACTTGCTGAATAATTACTATGAACTCTTGCTGGTCTGGAACTCACTTGAGAGCACTTTATTCAGGTCATTCAATGTCTGAAATTCAAGATCCGATGGTTAGTTTGAAAATCAGGGCTCTTGGGTCCTATTCCCAACTCTGCCACGGACTGGCTGTGTGACCTAAGACAAGTCAATTCTCCTTTCTCAGCCTCAGCTTCTCCCTCTGTCAGGGCTGGATCCCCACTTTGAACTTTAGGGTACAAATGTAGGGGCCTGCATGAAAACTTCTAAGCTTAACTACCAGCTTAGCTCTGGTTCGGCTGCCACCATTTCAATGGATTCCCTTCCTGGGAAGCCTTGAAAAACCTTCTCCAAATCCCTGGTGAAAACAAATCTAAACCCCTTGGATCTTAAAACAAGGAGAAATTAACCATCCCCCCTCCTTCCTCCCACCAACTCCTGGTAAATCAAGATCCAAAACCCTTGGATCTTAAAACAAGGAAAAATCAATCAGGTTCTTAAAAAGAATGCTTTTAATTAAAGAAAAAGGTAAAAATCATCTCTGTAAAATCAGTATGGAATTTAACCTTACAGGGTAATCAAACTTAAAGAGCTCAGAGGACTCCCCTCTAGTCTCAGGTTCAAAGTACAGCAAACAAAGATAAACACTCTAGTAAAAGGTACATTTACAAGTTGAGAAAAACAAAGGAAAACTAACACGCCTTGCCTGGCTATTTACTTACAAGTTTGAAATAGGAGAGACTTGTTTAGAAAGATGTGGAGAACCTGGATTGATGTCTGGTCCCTCTCAGTCCCGAGAACGAACACACACTCAAACAAAGAATACAAACAAAAGCCTTCCCCCCTCAAGATTTGAAAGTATCTTGTCCCCTTATTGGTCCTTTAGGTCAGATGCCAGCCAGGTTACCTGAGCTTCTTAACCCTTTACAGGGAAAAGGATTTTGGAGTCTCTGGCCAGGAGGGATTTATAGTACTGTACACAGGACAGCTATTACCCTTCCCTTTATAGTTATGACACGCCCCCCAAATCACAGATAGTGTCTGATGTTCGGTTCCACACTGGCTGTGATTTCTTCCTGGAGTTCTAGGAGAAAACAGAGTTAATAAGACACATGTACCTTTAGACATACTACTGATTATATAAAAACTAACAATATGTTTCATTCCAAAAACAATTGTTAACCAGTTAACTCTGGGAAACTTTCCCGGGAGAGTGCATCAGCCACTTTGTTAGAAGCTCCCGAAATGTGTTGTATTTCAAAATCAAAATCTTGGAGAGCTAAACTCCACCGAAGAAGTTTTTTGTTATTTCCCTTGGCAGTATGAAGCCACTGTAGCGCAGCATGGTCTGTTTGTAGTTGGAAACGCCGTCCCCAAACATATGGGCGTAGCTTTTCCAGCGCGTACACAATGGCATAGCATTCCTTTTCGCTGATTGACCAATGGCTTTGCCTCTCAGACAGTTTCTTACTGAGAAATACGACAGGATGGAATTCTTGATCCGGTCCTTCCTGCATTAAAACTGCTCCCACGCCTCGCTCGGACGCATCTGTGGTTACTTGGAACGGTTTGTCAAAGTCTGGGGCCCTTAGCACAGGGTCAGACATGAGTGTTGCCTTAAGCTGGTTAAAGGCCTTTTGACACTCATCAGTCCACTGAACTGCATTTGGCTGTTTCTTTCTGGTTAGGTCTGTCAGCAGGGCGGCGATTTGGCTGTAGTGGGGTACAAATCGCCTATAATATCCAGCCAAGCCTAAGAAGGATTGGACCTGTTTCTTAGACTTTGGAACCGGCCACTTTTGGATAGCATCCACTTTGGCCTGTAGGGGATTTATGGTTCCTTGACCCACCTGGTGCCCCAGGTAAGTCACTCTGTTTTGGCCTATTTGACACTTTTTAGCCTTAACAGTTAGTCCTGCCTGCTGGATGCGCTCGAAAACTTTTTCCAGGTGCTCCATGTGCTCTGCCCATGAATCAGAAAAAATGGCCACATCATCGAGGTAGGCAACTGCAGATTCTCCCAATCCCGCTAGGAGACCATCTACAAGTCTTTGGAAGGTGGCGGGTGCATTTCGCAACCCGAAAGGGAGTACATTGAATTCATACACCCCTGCCTGGGTGACGAAGGCTGACCTTTCCTTAGCGGGTTCGTCTAGTGGTACTTGCCAGTACCCCTTGGTTAAGTCCAAAGTAGAGATGAATTGGGCATGTCCCAATTTCTCCAATAGCTCATCTGTGCGTGGCATTGGATAGTTGTCAGGACGAGTTACAGCATTTAGCTTACGGTAGTCCACGCAAAAGCGTATTTCCCCATCTGGTTTGGGAACTAGAACCACTGGAGATGCCCATGCACTCTTAGAGGGGCGGATTATACCCATCTGTAGCATGTCCTGGATCTCCCTTTGTATAGCAGTTTTGGCATGAGGTGACTCCCGGTAGGGTGGGGTTCTAATAGGGTGAGCATTACCTGTGTCAATGGAGTGGTATGCCCGTTTGGTCCATCCTGGAGTGGCTGAGAAAATTGGTGCAAAGCTTGTGCACAGCTCCTTGATCTGCTGTTGCTGCAGACGTCCAAGGGTCGTGGAGAGGTTCACCTCTTCCATGCCACCATCCTTTTTTCCTTCGTAGTAGACACCTTCAGGCCACTCCGCGTCATCTGCTTCCTGGGCTGTAAACTGGCAAACGTTTAATTCTCTGGAATAAAAGGGCTTAAGAGAATTAACATGGTATACCTTAGGCTTTATGTTGGAGGTGGGGGAGGCTATGAGATAGTTAACAGCTCCTAGGCGCTCCTGGACCGTGAATGGTCCTTCCCACGACGCTTCCATTTTATGGGCCTGGAGCGCCTTTAAGACCATGACTTGGTCTCCTACTTTGAAGGACCGTTCTCTGGAATGTTTATCATACCAGGCCTTTTGCTCTTCCTGAGCATCCTTTAGGTTTTCTTTAGCAAGGGCTAAAGAATGTCGGAGGGTGTTTTGTAGGTTGCTTACAAAGTCTAGAATGTTAGTTCCTGGAGAAGGCGTAAACCCCTCCCATTGCTGCTTCACCAACTGTAATGGCCCCTTAACCTCACGGCCATACACAAGTTCAAATGGTGAAAACCCTAAACTGGATGTGGTACAGCCCTGTAGGCAAAAAGCAACTGCTGCAACACGAGGTCCCAATCATTGGAGTGTTCATTTACAAATTTACGTATCATGGCCCCCAAAGTTCCATTAAACCTCTCCACCAGGCCATTGGTTTCATGGTGGTAAGGGGTGGCAACCAAGTGATTCACCCCATGAGCTTCCCACAGGTTTTCCATGGTCCCTGCCAGGAAATTAGTTCCCGAATCTGTAAGGATGTCGGAGGGCCAACCTACCCTGGCAAAAATGTCTGTTAATGCCTGGCACACACTTTTAGCCCTGGTGTTGCTTAAGGGTACTGCTTCTGGCCATCGGGTAGCAAAATCCATGAAAGTCAGTACGTACTGCTTTCCTCTGGGTGTCTTCTTTGGGAAAGGACCCAGAATATCCACAGCTACGCGCTGAAATGGGACCTCAATTATGGGTAGTGGCTGGAGAGGGGCTTTAACCTGGTCTTGGGGCTTTCCCACTCGTTGGCACACCTCACAAGACCGGACATAATTAGCAACGTCCTTGCCCATTCCCTCCCAGTGGAAGGACTTCCCCAACCGGTCCTTGGTTCTGTTCACCCCAGAATGGCCACTGGGATGATCATGGGCTAAGCTCAAGAGCTTTACCCGATACTTAGTGGGAACTACCAACTGTCTTTGAGGATGCCAGTCTTCCTGGTGCCCACCAGAAAGAGTCTCCTTGTATAAAAGTCCTTGTTCTACAACAAACCGGGATCGGTTAGAAGAGCTGAGAGGTGGTGGGGTGCTCCGCGCCGCCGCCCAAGCTTTCTGAAGGCTGTCATCTGCTTCCTGCTCGGCCTGGAACTGTTCCCTTGATGCTGGAGACATCAGTTCCTCCTTGGACTGTGGACTGGGGCTTGGTCCCTCTGGAAGCGGTGCAGGTGCTGGGGCTGTTTCCATTGACTGTGAACCGCTGTCCGCTGGTGCACTATGTGGTAACTCAGGCTCTGGCTGAGCCTCTTGGGTAGGGTTATCTGCTGCTTCCGCCAGTTCAGGCTCGCTGGTGCCCTCTGGCGTTGGAGTTGTAGACGGGTTTGCAAGCGCTGGACTCAGGGCTGGCAATGGTTCTGGTGCTGGTTGCGTTGCCAGTTCCGGTTCTGGGACTGGCTTTGGCTGGGTCTCTGGGATTGGATCCACTACGGCAGTTGCAGTTGTTGGCAGGGGATCCAGTTCCACCACCTTTGTCTGGGTCTCCGGTAACACAGACGGGGCCCTGGTGGACGGCTCAGGAACAGGGATGGGGGTGAAAGCTTGCTTAGCCTTTGCTAGTTCCAGTTCATGTTTCCTTTCTTTTTCTCTCTCCTCCATCTCTTTTTCTTTCATCTCCATCTCTTTTTTTTTTTTCAGCTCCATCTCTTTTTCTTTCAGCTCCATCTCTCTCTTGTGGGCCTTCTCTCTGGCTTTTTCTTCTCTTTCTCTCTGCTCTGTCTCGAGTTTTGTTAATTGAAGCAGACTCTGATGTTTTCTTTCATTTTCTTCTGCTTCTAGTTTGGCCAGTTCTATTTTGTTAGCTACTTCTTTGGTAGTCATTTTCCTGTTTTCTTGTGCTGGGTATCCCCCTCTGCAGTTGTCTGAAACTGGGAAGCTCTCAGCTCTGGCTGCTGCTGAGTTAACAGAAACTTTCTAACTAGCTACTCCCGAGGATGTAAAAAGAAAAAAAAACAATTCAGCTTGTAAATTCCCTTTAGCTTTGTTTGCTCATTTGAACACTTCTCTTAACAAAGGACCTCTTAAAAAAACTTAACACCTCTGCCTTCAGGCAAGGAGAGATAAGATATGCATCTATCTACTTCCAGCTCGGCTTTCCAAGCAGCTAGAGGGAAAAAAAATCTCACTGGCTTTTGGGTTTAAAATGATCCCACCGCTACCACCATGTCAGGGCTGGATCCCCACTTTGAACTTTAGGGTACAAATGTAGGGGCCTGCATGAAAACTTCTAAGCTTAACTACCAGCTTAGCTCTGGTTCGGCTGCCACCATTTCAATGGATTCCCTTCCTGGGAAGCCTTGAAAAACCTTCACCAAATCCCTGGTGAAAACAAATCCAAACCCCTTGGATCTTAAAACAAGGAGAAATTAACCATTCCCCCTCCTTCCTCCCACCAACTCCTGGTGAATCAAGTTCCAACCCCCCTGGGATCTACAACAGAGATAAATTAACCATCCCCCCTCCTTCCTCCCACCAACTCCTGGTAAATCAAGATCCAAAACCCTTGGATCTTAAAACAAGGAAAAATCAATCAGGTTCTTAAAAAGAAGGCTTTTAATTAAAGAAAAAGGTAAAAATCATCTCTGTAAAATCAGTATGGAAATTAACCTTACAGGGTAATCAAACTTAAAGAGCTCAGAGGACTCCCCTCTAGTCTCAGGTTCAAAGTACAGCAAACAAAGATAAACACTCTAGTAAAAGGTACATTTACAAGTTGAGAAAAACAAAGGAAAACTAACACGCCTTGCCTGGCTATTTACTTACAAGTTTGAAATAGGAGAGACTTGTTTAGAAAGATGTGGAGAACCTGGATTGATGTCTGGTCCCTCTCAGTCCCGAGAACGAACACACACTCAAACAAAGAATACAAACAAAAGCCTTCCCCCCCCAAGATTTGAAAGTATCTTGTCCCCTTATTGGTCCTTTAGGTCAGATGCCAGCCAGGTTACCTGAGCTTCTTAACCCTTTACAGGGAAAAGGATTTTGGAGTCTCTGGCCAGGAGGGATTTATAGTACTGTACACAGGACAGCTATTACCCTTCCCTTTATAGTTATGACACCCTCTTTCAAGTAGGGATAACAATCCGCCCCTACCTACCTCCCGGCAGGTGGAGGATGGGGATCTATTGGAGAGTGTCACTAGGAACAGTGCATAAGAAGAGGTGTCCTATCATGTTTACTCAGAGCAGATTAGGACATAATAGAATGGCTGAAATAGTCTATTTTATTTGTATTTTATTATGTTCCTATTGTTAAGAGCAGCAACTACTTAGCTCAGACTGAAACATCTTATCTAATTTTTGAGATCCAAAGTGTCTGCCCTGTGGCAGGACATTAAAACTGCAGGGGAGGAGTGGGTGTGGCAGTGACATCACAAAGGCCTTTTGCAGGAGCTCAGCCTATTGGTCAAAGGTGCTGGGGAGGTGGTGACCTCACAGAGAGATGCTGACATCAGCCAGGCAGGACAGGGGCGCAGGGCCAGGGAAACCTCAGAGTCCCCTGTAGCTTTGCTTCAGCAAGTCCCTTCTCGAGGTCTCTCTCTGAGGACTGAGAGAGTATTTAGGTTCACATACATGAGCGCCAGGAGGAACCTCTTTTGAGTTCTCTCTTTTCTTTTTCCTGATTTTACTAGAAAACAGACGTCCCTGTTTAGAAGGTAAGAGCCTCCGAGAGGTTTGGAACCTGTTCAGTCTGATGCATCTGGCGCCAGCTGAATTCTAGGCATGGAAAACACTAGCTTAAGGTGGTCGAATTTTATTCCGCACCTGGGATTTTGTCCCTTAGAATCACTGGGGACATTAGGGTTTGTCCTTTTTGTTTTACCTTTTCCTCTATCCTTCCCTCCTTTCTCTACATCTCTTACGTCTTCTGTCCTTTCCTCTGTTCCCCTCCCACCACCAGGAGGACTCTGTGTGTGTGTCGTGGGAGGTGCTCTGCAACGGGAACAGGGACAATTCTCCAACTTTGGGCAGTCGAGAGCCTGGGTGAGATAAGGGGCGTTAAAGCCCTTTGTGAAGGAGAAAGGGGAGTTTCACGGTGTTGAGCACCAAGGAATTGTAAACTTTGCTAAAACATCTAGTCTGCAGAAACCAGAAATGGTCGGGGCCACATTGTAACCATTGTCTCTTTTAAAGCCCATTGAGGGATGTGAGTCCCACCTTTTTAGGTATCTGGGGTGCTGGGAGAAGAGAAGAGGTGCCTGTCTCCATTTTATGGCCTCAACAAACTAAGTGCTGTGCCCCAGTTCTCGTCAGAGATCCCTGAAAAAGAACGTCTTCCCATCCATTAACATACCTGGAAAGATACTGGAACTCCTTACTAAACAATCAGTTTGTCAGCACCTACCGGACAATTTGGTTCTTAGGACTAGTGAGCATGGACTTGTCAAGAACAAATCATTCCAAACCAATCCTAGCTCCTTCTTTGGCAGTGTTACGGGCCTAGTGGAGGTGGGTAAACAGTAGATGTGATCCATCTTGGTGTTAATAAGGACATTCTCACAAACAAACTAGGGAGATGTGGTCTAGATGCAATTAGTATAATATGTGTGCACAGATGGTTGCAAGCCCGTACTCCAACAGCCCAGAACCAAACACTCCTCCTCCTGGGCAGTGCGCTCCGACCTCTAATGGTCAGATGCTGCTTAGCACTGTCAGAGCAGCTTTTGCTGGGGGATTCTCCCAGCACTTTCCAATAGTGGGAAAGTATGAAATCCCCATTTGACTGCGGGGGACAGAGCCTAGAGCGGGGAGCAACTTACCCAAAGTCCCACAGGTCAATAGGAAACTAGCAATGGAACCCAGGAGTCCTGACTCCCAGTTCCCTGCTCCAATCACTCCAGCGGAGCACACTCCCTCTCAAAGCAGGGGGACCGGATATGAGGGCCTGGTTGTAATTGCCAGCTGTGGGAGGGAGTGTGCAGCAGTGGTTAGTGAAGGGGCCTGGAAATAAAGACAGCTGGGTCCCATCTCTGGCTCTGACACTTGGTGTGACCCTGAGCCAGTAGCTTCCCCACCCCAGGCCTGGTTCTCATCAGTGGGGTTGGGGTCGCAGCCCCTGCAGACCAGGGGGGTTGGGAGGCTCCAGGAAGGTGTGTAAAGTGTCGGGATGTCAGTATCCCGGAGGCGCTGTCACCCCCGCACTAGGCCAGTGTTCTGCACCCCCTGCTGCTGGCCGAGTTTCTCTGTCCCTTGGCAATAAGACAGACTCTTGTTTTCACAGCCAGTCGATCGCCCAGTGCTATCACATTGCCTGCTGGCTGGGCAGGGTAACTCCTCAGGTCACCAGCACCCTCTCCAGCCTGCCTTGGCTTTGGGGAGTGAGGAGAAGGGCGAGGGATGACACTGAACATCCTCCATCCATCGCTCCGTCAGCAGAGCAAGTGAGTGGCATTAGGGTTCCCCGTTGGCGTCCCCTGTCTGTCTGGGGAGAGGCAGAAAGAGGGGGAAAGAATCTCTCCCAAAGGAGATTGGATTTGAAAACCGCTCCCAGGAGCCCCTCGCTCTCAGACCGGGGAGGGGCTTCTCCAGAGCCGTCTCCAGTGTGTTTGGAAAGGTCCCAGCAATGGGGCTCCCAGCCCTTCCCTTGTGGGAGACCGTTCCCCAGGCTGAGCGTCTCTGAGCTGGGCCAGGCCCTGTGAGCTGCTGAGCATGGAAATCAATGGGAAAGGCAGGGGTCCTGGCCTTGCTCTGCCTCGGGACTTTGACGTGGGGAATGGTTTCCCAGGAGAAGTCCGGACTCCTGGGTTCTGTTCCTTCTCTAGCCTGGGGGGGAGTGTGGCCTGGGACGGCAGGAGGGAGCGGCTTGTCCAAAGTGACTGAACCCAGTGATGGAAAAGGAGGAGACTCCCCGGGCATTGCAGCCCCAGGGGTGACAAGGGGGAACGTTGGGAGCAGATCATGCAATGAACTCCTGCCAGTGCGTGTAGATTGCATTACATGCACCCCTGTCATGGAGGAGGAGCTGCTCTGGCTGGGGCAGGGATGGGGAGGGACCAAACAGGCTGGTTAGTGAGAGGCTGCCTTGACCCCAGACTCATGCCCGCTCCCCGCTCGGTTCCAGGATGGCCAGGCTCCTGAGGAAGTTCAGGAAGAAGGCTCTGCAGGTGGCCCCAGAGCCTGAGGGCCGCAGCTTTGTTCCAGGTGAGGAGTCAGGCTGGGCTCAGGGAGAGGTGAGGGTGGGGCCGTGAACTCCCTGGGCCCAGGCCCTCGATCAGGGCTATGGGGGCGGGTCCCCAGCCCAGAGGTCAGGCCTGAGCCACATGAACCTCACTGACACTAGATGCTGCCACTTTGGTCCTTGGTGCTCCAGTTGGGGGGAGGCACCTCTCAGGGAGTCCAGGATAGTCTGGGGGGGTCTCTTTGCTATGGGCTCCTGAAGGAGTTGGAGGCTGAAGGCATCACTGAGAGGGGGGAGTGTGGGGCCCGATCTGCCCTGGGTCCCGGTGGTGGGAAGGGGACACATTGCCCCACCGTGCCCCTGTCCTTCCCCCGAGTGGCAGCAGGCGTCACCCTGTCCCCTTCTCTCCCTGGTGCAGGGACTGCCAGGGACTCAGGGGACGAGGAGGAGGAATGGGTGGACGGGGCCACAGAGGAGGCTGCTCTCAATAACAGCCGAGAGCAGCTCCAAGGCAGAGAAAAGGTACAAACGTACCCCAGCTGTGCTGGAACCGAGACTGTCCTGCCCCTTCCCAGCACCTGACCCCCTGCAGAGGGCCTTGTCCCTGATGATCCACCAGCCCTAATGGGGACCTTTCTCCTCCATGATCTGGGACCCCAGAGGTGGGGGTGTCTGTCACACACCAGCCGGGTCTCCTTCCCCACAGGCACTGTCCCAGTTCCTGACCCTGCTTGTGGTGGAGTGGTGGGTGATTTGGACAATGGGCGGGTCCCCACTATCCCCCATTCAGGCTGTGGGCAACCTCAGGTACCGAGACCCTCCGGCCCGGTTCCCCTAACCCCAGTGCTGCTCAGGCCCAGGGCTCAGAGTCACTGCCCCTCCCACTCCCAGGTCACCTCCCAAGGGTGGCTCCTCTGGCAGAGGTGCGGGGAAGGTTCACTCTCTCCTGGCTGGACTGTTCTTTTCACTCCAGTAACATTGCAACGGCTTTGGGGAGAGGCTCACTCCCAGGATCAGATACAGGAGGGGCAGCAGGGTCCAGGGAACAGGGGCTATTCCTGCCCTGCCACTGTCTGTCTGAGAAACCTTGGCCTTGTCATTCCCTGGCTCGGTGCCTCAGTTTCCATTCTCGCCAGCCTGTGCCTATTTCGCTGCAGTTTCACCTGCGTGTTGGTGCCAATCCCATCCCCGCACTGCACAGTCTAATGCCGGCTCCTCTCTCTTGTCAGCACCATGACACCTGCCCTGGAGCCAGAGCTGGAGACCCACCTCTTCCGAGCTGCCCTGCACGCCGTCTTCACCCTGGGCATGGAGAAGGACACCACCCAAGTGCAGGTAGATCAGCTAAAGTCATGGATTGAAGAGCCAGCTGTCATCCTGCCATGAATCCTTGCTAATTGCCTGCAGTGGGATGTGAATGAGAGAGGCCAGGATATGTGTTTGGGGGTCTCACCAGTGCTTCCCAGAGACCCCACTTCCCATCCTGTGGCAGGTGTAGCCCCAGTTTCCCTAACTCTGACCCATGGCTCTCCCTTGCTTTCAGGATCTGCCTAGGGTCTTGCCAGACCTCCTGGACGCCATGCTGGGGAACCTGCTGGCAGAGTCCCCAGACACCGACAGGCTCCAGTACATCTTGGAGGTGAGCCCGATGAGAGGGCTGGGGGCAATTTTACCTTCACTCTTAGATCCATTTTCCAGTCTGTCCTCCTAGCCGGGCCCCCAGTGGGCATCGTTGGTCAGGGCAGTCAGTGCAATGCCTCCTTTCCCCAGAGCACATTAACTACTGGATCGTGTCCACGGTGCCGCGAGAGAGAGCCAGGGCCGTTAAGAGCAGCACGGCCCTGCTCAGATTCACCATCACCCTCCCTGAGTTTGACATAAGTGCCCTCTGACCCCAGCTTCCTGACTCCAGGCGTAGGTGATCTGGCTCCGACGGGCTGTAGGATCTGCTGCTTCAGGGGCTGTGGGTTAGGAGTGTTCCTCTTGGGGAGGCAGAGTCAGAGCAGAGAGTGAGCCTGGCTTGAGTCAAGTTCTTCTTGTCCTAGTTAAGTGGTGACTCTGGGCTTTTAAGGGGACTGTGCTCCAGGTTCATGCCTCCCTGTCATCCTGGAGCATCTGGGGAAGCAAGTCCTCATGGAGGGCCCTGCCCACAGCCCTGTGCTCCAGGCTTCCTTGGGGGCAGAGGAAATTAAGGGTCTGGCTCTAGCTCCTATCCTCTAGCATCTCCTGCAGAGGGGCTGAGGGGAAGGAGAGTCCTGGCCCGGGGGGGACTGGGAGCTGACAGGAAAATGCTGATGGAGTCACCTCTCCCTCTCCTGTCCTTTAGAACTCAGCGGAATTCCCCAGGATGGGTCACCACATGGCACAGCTAGCTCTGTCCGTCAGTGACCCAGCCAAGGACATCAGCCGGCAGGCCAGGGAGGGGGTTTACCGGCTCTACCAGCTGCTGCTGCACCAGAGGGGTAAGGAACCCAGCTGGGAAATGGCACCCGCTAGAAGAGTGAGACTGGGACCCCAGCCAATTTCTCTCAGACTGACCCCGGCTGGAGGATGAGTCTCTCTATCTCTTTCTATGTTCCACACCATGCCCTGCAATTCTGTTGGGTCGGGCACGCAGCGAGGACTCTGCCCACTGTGCAGCCACCAATAGGATTGGAAGGACACAAGGCCTGCAACCAGAAGGACAAATGTGTGTGTGTCTCTCTTCCTGTCACCTACTCCCTCCTGGGGGAATCCAGCAGCTGATGGGGGACAAGGTGAGCAGCTGCATTAGACTCAGGAGATTGGGGCGGGGCCCAGGCCTCATTCCCATCCTGTGGCCATTCGCTGGCCTGGCACAAGGAGCCTGGTGTGGAATGAAAGGGAGAGCAGGTGCTCCTGGGAAGGGAGATGAATTCACCTCCATGAGCAGGAGCGAACCAGCTTGTCCCCGGAGCAGCTCCACCCAGCTCTTTAGCCAGGCTAATTAATGACAAGCTTTGCCTCATCCCAGACTTATGTTCTTAGGACAGGGTGCTATCGCTCTTGGGAAGGGCAGGAGAGTCCCCCAAGTGCCCTCTGTGAGACTCTCCTGTCCCACAGGGCCGCACCCAATTCCTAGTGGTCTGGTGTCTGTGTCACCCGAGCCACCACCCAGAGTTGCTCCCATCACTGGCAGTCTGGTAGGCCAAGGACTGACGGGTGATGGCGTCTGACCAGGCAGGGCTGAGGCACATGGGCAGGGGACGCTTGTCCTGCTGCTGGCAAGGCTGGACCCGTTCTGGAGAGAACAGGAGGATTCAGTCAGCAGTAGGGTTACCATGTCTAATAAATAAAAAAAGAGGACCCTCCACGGGCCCTGGCCCCGCCCATTTCCCCACCCCTAGCCCCGCCCCAACTCCGCTCCTTCCCCGCCCTAACTCCGCCCCCTCCTCCCTCCCACTCCCAGCCACGCGAAAAGGGCTGCCCCAGCGCTACCGGCTTCACGGTTTGCCGGGCAGCCCCCAGACCCTGCACCCCCGGCCGGCGCTTCCCCAGCACAGCTAGAGCCCGGGAGGGGAAGTGTCTGGCCCGTGGCTCAGGGTCCGGAGGCAGGGGGTGCTGCCCGGAGCTGGTAGCGCTGGCTCGGGCAGCTCGGCTCTTAAAGTCTGAGAGGGGAGGAGCGGAGCAGAGCAGCCGCGGGAGGGGAAGTGCCCGGCCGGCATTTTCCCGGACATGTTTGGCTTTTCAGCAATTCCCCCTGGACGGGGTTTTGATTGCCGAAAAGCAGGACATGTCCAGGAAAAAACGGACATATGGTAACCCTAGTCAGCAGGGGCTGCCGATCCATCCCATTCACGAGGGCTGCCATCCTGTGGCTTCAGCATTAGTGGCTGGGGTGTCTTGGGGAAAGGTCTCAACCTCCCCACATCCCACTTCACTGCTGCCAGAATCCTTCCTGCCCCCCGGCTACAGTCCCCTCCCTATCCAACCTGGGTGGGGCTGGAGGAGAGGGGTCTGAGAACTTGAGCTGTGGATTGGAGGCGGAACTACTGTCAGGGGCACTGAGGGGGAAGTGGCAGGAGCTCCCCGTACAAGGAGGGGGGTTGCCACTGGAGGTCACTAGGAAGGACCACAAGACTCCATCCTGGGGGTCAGGAGGGGGAATTCATCCCTCAGAGGTGGGCAGGGGCTGGGTCTAAATGCTGCTGGTTCCAGGGGCCGTTAATCCCCCCTGATTCCTCGGAGGCGTCTGAGTCTCAGACAGGTTCTCGTTCCCTTGCAGCAGGAGGACGTCATGGCCAATGTGATGCGCCAGCTCCGTATCGTGCGGCACTTGCGCCAGGTGCCCGAGGCGCTGCAGGGCCTGTGCCTCTGAGGCCACCAGCAACTCCCGCTCTCTGCTGCAGGTACTGCTCTGGCTCTCTGTAATCAGAATGAGCCCGAACTGAAAGGCACCATATCCGGCCCCGTAAAGAGCCAGACTTCAGTGGTGATACAGCCCAGCTGGGGTAGCAACAGGATTGAGAACGAGGTAGGAAGTTCAGAGCAGAAAGGAAAGCCTGGAGGGGAACTTGAGAAGAGAGGTTGGAAAAGTGCAGCAAAGAGAAAGGTGCAGACCTAGCTGTTGGGTCCAAGGCCCTAGGCTGCTATCATTGTCAGGGTGGGACTGGGTTCCCCTACCGGCCCCACAGGAGGCGGCGTACACGCACCTGGAGAGGGTTCCCAAGCCCAGCAAGGGGGCTACAGGCTGAGCAAGTGCCCCAGCGATGGCAGAAGGACTTCTGTCTGTGGAAAGACCTCTTTGGACTTTTAGTGTGAGGCAAGCTGGGCCCCAGAAGGGTGGACTAAAGGTGGTGACCTGGCCGGAGTTACCAGGCAGAGAAACTGCCGTGGTGCTGGAGCGACCATGGATGGGGGACGCTAGCCCAGCGAGAGGGCTGTGATGCCATGCCTGGCCGCCGGGGGCCACCTAACGATGAGTAGATTCATTTATGATTGGCATAGTTGGCAGGATTGAGTTCCCCCTGTGATCCGTGAGGGAAGTCTTGGTTGCTGAAGGAATCATAGAATATCAGGGTTGGAAGGGACCTCCGGAGGTCATCTAGTCCAACCCCCTGCTCAAAGCAGGACCAATCCCCAGACACTTTTTTGCCCCGATCCCTAAGTGGCCCCCTCAAGGACTGAGCCTTTACATCGAAATAAATAGCGTCGTTGTGTGGACGGTTGCAGGGTAAATCCGAATTAGTCCTAGTGTAGACCAGGCCTCAGTCTCATGATCAGCTGCTTGCAGAGCCTGTTCTGAAGCCTTTAGCGTCTTCTGTTGCCTTTTTGCTACTGCCGTTTCATATGCCAAAACCTTTTCGGTCAGGGTCTGAGAACCCATCATGGACTGCTCCACCCTTGTGTTTGTCCCTCCTCCAGTCTGCTTCATCTCTGGGCCAATCATTTCGTCCTTCATCTCCCTGCAGCACCCGATAGGGTGTGTTGGTGGAGGGTCTGCAAGGTCCATGGCCACCCCAGCCACCTCCACCTTGCCTGCCTCATGGGGGTTTGTGTCAGAGGACACCTTCTCCTTTCTTTCTAACTTCTTAGGGCCCTGGCCCCTCGTTCAGCCACTCAGCAATTTCCTAAGCAGGCCGTGTCTTTTGATATGGCCTGCTTCTCTGCCCCCAAAACAAAGAACTCTTGCTCCCATCTTGGCATTAGGCCACGCTTGTACACTTTCTCATGCCCTTGCTCCCCGTTTCACACCTGGATTCCAGAGGGGCTGAGTACGCACAGGCTCCTCTGCCTGGAACTGGAGTTTGCTCGTTCTGGTGACTCTGACATTCAGGCCATTCATCATCAGAGGCTGACAGGTGTGCTGAGGGACCTGGAGAAACCCCACTGCTGAGGGGAAGGGGTCAAAGAGTTGGGATTCTGGGAGCTGATGGCTTCGTTTGCCCTGCTGCGGGAAGTGGGGCTGGAGACCGGAGATGCCATGTGAACGAGACTACCTGATGCTCTCTTTATGCCCGAGGGGCCGGAGCCTCCTACTGGAAACGCTCTCAGGAGTCCAGGTTCCAGGACGTCTCTGGGGAGCCTCTTCTTAGGAACAAAACCAGGGTGGCACGATGATGGAGGCGTCGATCTCCCAGAGCTGGGAGCCAGGGACAGGGGAAGCTCCCAGCCAGGCTGTGCATCGAGGATCCCATTTCTCCCCCAAGAGACCCACACGCCCCAAGGAGTAAGTGGCTCTGACCTCCATGAGAGAGCAGGGTCTCCCATCTAAGCCTCTCTGACCCCCAGCATTGCTTGCTTGGATGGGACGAGGTGACCTGTCCCCACTGCTCCCTGACGGGGCTCAGCTGCAGGCTGCGCCCGTCTGGGAGGCTGTGCCAGATCCCAGGGCCTGGCAGACAGCTGGGAATGAGGCTCCGATTCATTTCACACCCAGAGACCCCATAGAAGGGCCAAGGGGAGAATAAAGGGCAGGAGGTGAAGCTAGCCCTGAGTCTCTGTCCCACCCCCACCTCCTCAAAAGTGGAGCTTTCCGAGCTTCAGTGGGGCTAGGGGTGGGGCCCTGACACAACGGCCTTTCTGCACCATATGGGGCAGGCAGAGCTCTGCCTGGGCGCAGGGGGAATGGGATGGGGGTAGATCAAGGAAAGAGGGGAGGGGAATGGGTGTGAGGGAAAGAGCTCCTGTCCCAGATGAAGGAATTTGGGGGCAGAGGAAAGGACCCTGCTCCACAGAGAGGGGAGAGGGTTTCTGTGAGTGCCATGGGGCTCCATTTCCCCTTCTACTAGCGCCCCATTTACAGAGAGCCAGAGCAGTACCTGCAGCAGGGAGCGGGAGTTGCTGGTGGCCTCAGAGGCACAGGCCCTGCAGCGCCTCAGGCACCTGGGGCAATTGCCGCACGATACGGAGCTGGCGCATCACATTGGCCGTGACGTCCTCCTGCTGCAAGGGAACGGGAACCTGTCTGAGACTCAGACGCCTCCGAGGAATCAGGGGGGATTAACGGCCCCTGGAACCAGCAGCATTTCCACCCAGCCCCTGCCCACCTCTGAGGGATGGATTTCCCCTCCTGACTCCCAGGATGGAGTCTTGTTGTCCTTCCTAATGACCTCCAGTGGCAACCCCCCTCCTTGTACGGGGAGCTCCTGCCACTTCCCCCTCAGTGCCCCTGACAGCTGTTCCACCTCCACTCCACAGCTCAAGTTCTCAGACCCCTCTCCTCCAGCCCCACCCAGGTTGGGTAGGTAGGGGACTGTAGCGGGGGGCAGGAGGGATTCTGGCAGCAGTGAAGTGGGATGTGAGGAGGTTGAGACCTTTCCCCAAGTCACCCCAGCCACTAATGCTGAAGCCGCAGGATGGCAGCCCTGGTGAATGGGACGGATCGGCAGCCCCTGCTGACTGAATCCTCCTGTTCTCTCCAGCAGGGCCGGCTTTAGGAAGGGCGGGGCCCAATTCGAACATGTTTGGCGGGGCCCCGGCAGGGATGACTAAAAAAAAAAAAAAATGTAAAAAAAAGCCTTTAATTTCTTCCATGTATTATTTACTTTCCATAACTATATAAATAATAAAATTATATATTATGTACATTGCATCATATATGCTGTTGATTGGTTATTAATGAGCTCCGTTTCATGTGTGTGGGTCCCCGCCACTCCCTCGGGGTGTGCTAGGGTGACCAGATGTCCTGATTTTATAGGGACAGTCCCGATTTTTGGGTCTTTTTCTTATAGGATCCTATTATCCCCCACCCCTGTCCCGATTTTTCACACTTGCTGTCTGGTCACCCTAGTTGTGTGCACATGTGTGGGTCCCAGCTGCTCCCTGCCCCCCTCATTGAAGCAGGTGTGCAGGGTTACTGCCCTGGGAACTGCAGGGTACCAGTGGACATGGGGCTGGCTGGAGGCAGGGCAGGGGCTCACTGGAGGTAGGGTCTGGCTGCAGGCAGGGCAAGGGGTGCGGGGCTGGCTGGAGACAGGGGTGTGTGGGGCTGGCTGGCTTTGGGCAGGGCCGGAGGGGAGTGCGGCAGGGGTTGCCTGGAGACAGGGCAGGGGTGCTGCAGGGGCTGGCTGCGGACAGGGGGTGCAGGGCTGGCTGGAGATGGGGCTGGCTGCGGGCAGGGCAGGGGGTGCGGGGATGGTGCGGGGACGGGGTTCAGCAGAGGCAGCTGGAGCCCCGGCCCTTTAAATAGCCCCCGAGCCCCCCGCTATCCCAGGGCTCTGGGGGCTATTTAAAGGGCCCAGGGCTCCCCTGCTTCTACCGCCCCGGCCCTTTAAATAGCCGCGGGTGCCCTGGGGAAGCAGCAGAGCTACAGTGGCTATTTAAAGGGCCGGGGTGGTAGAGGCAGCGGGAGCCCCGGACTTTTTAAATAGCCCCCAGAGCCCCGCAGCCCTACCCCAGGGCTCCAGCAGTGGGGGTCTGGTAGCAATTTAAAGTGCCTGGGGCTCCGGCCCCTGCTGGGAGCCCTAGGTCCTTTAAATTGCCCCCTGGGGAAGCCGGGCCACCCTGGTACTGCACACCGGCTCTTGCCGGTACACCGTACCGGGGCTTGGGCCCGGGGCCCGATTCAGGGGAATTGGTTGAATTGGCCTAAAGCCGGCCCTGGTGGGGGTATGGCCACAGAGCCGCAGGGAGGGGAACCCTGAGGTGTGGGGGCTGGGTGGGTACTGGGAGTTCCTCCTGAAGGGACGGGGGTTGGCCAAGGTCACTCAGCCCCGGGGTGTGGGAGGGGGACTGGCTGAGGGCACTCAGAGCCCAAGGAAGTGGGGGGGGGGGCTGAGGGGATGGACTGGCCAGGGGCACTCAGAGCTCGGGGGAGGGGCTGTCCGGGGGGGGCACTCACAGCCCCAGGAGGTGGGTGGGGGAGGGGCACACAGGATTTCAGGAATTCCCTGGCAGTGAAAAGCTGCTGGCGGCAGGGATGAGCCAGCTGTGACAATCCCCACTTGGGATCCCTGGCTGGGCTAGTGGCTATGGGGGCCCGTGGCCAAGCTGCAGCGGAAGGTAACCTGAAGGAAATGCCTCGGCCTTGGCCTCCTGCTAGGAAGGGCCTGGGCCAGACAATGACCCACCGCGCAGTGTCCCAGCTCCTTGCCACACACCTGCGGGGCACGGCCCCTCCTCTGTAGGGAGGTTGGCATGTACCTTAGTGCTGCTTCCTCCATCCCCAAAGGCCTCTCCCAGCCGGTCTCTGGCAACCCCTGCCGTTCAATACGCAAATTACCCTGCTGTGACATACCGGGGGGGGGGACCCTCGGGGATGGGGGGGCTGTCACACAGCTGGGCAATTTAACCCGGCTGGGCAGGAGTGACTGTCTCCCTGGAGCTGGGGTCTCAGCCCAGGTGTCTCTCTGCCCTTCCCACCAGTTGCCCCCGGGCGAGGTGGGAGCGCCCCACGTTGCGTTCCAGCCCCACATTCACACCCACAAGTGCCGGTGGGTTCCAATCCCAGCTGAACACACCCACCCGGCCCTAGTGCGGAGCAGAAGGGCCCAGCGCTGCCCCACAGACCCTCTGGCTCTCCAAGCCCGCTCTTACCCATCACCGCAGCACGTCTGGCCCAGGCTGAACGCTGCTCCTCTGTGCAGAGGGGCTGGCACTTCTCGCTCCTGCCGTAGGAGGGGCAGGTGCTGCTACCGACTGCTCCCCCTAACCCCCGCCCTGCTGCGCTCTGGGGATGCTGCCCTGCTGTGGAGCTCTCAGGTGTCTTGAACTGGAATTTGTTTGGAGAGAAACTGCTAAGGAGCCTTATCAGCCCCGAGCAGAGAGTACCTGGGAGCCTGCCTGGGTCGGGAGGGTCTAGTACAGCCTCCCCCCAGATAAGGCTCTTCCCTAGACCTGCCACCCATTGGAATCTGGAACGATTCCCTCCGAGGTAACACCCGGGGCAGCCAGGGTAGGGCAGGGCATGGCCTGCTCCCCTGGAGCGTTCGGGCTTTCAGGAGTCAGAGGTGTCAGCGGAGCAGGTTGTGATTGTACGTTAAAGCAGCGAAGAAAGTTGGGGGGGCAGAGGAATTGGGTGCTGTGGCCCCCCCATGCCTTGGGCCTATTTGAAAGGCAGCTGTCACACTGTCCCCTTTATCGGGAGTGCCCACTACACCCATCTCATGTAGTCCTCGGCACGAGAAGGGGGAACATGTTCCCAGCTGAACGGCGTTCGTCCAGTACTCACCGACCCCTATTCCAGGATCGGGGAGTGAGCTGGGAGCGAGGTCACCATGTAGCCTGCAATTATCAGTGGCTTCTGGATTCCTCTGGGAAAGGGTTAACCAGGGGCTTAGTTTAGTCCACACTTGGCTTTCTCGGCAGTGCTGGACTCTGGTGGCAGGGAGGGGTCCAGCTCGCACCCTTTCACCTGGCAGGGAAAGTGCCCTAAAGGTTAGGATGTTCTCACAGGCTGTCGTAGTTACTGGGACCTTGGCAGGGAGGATTGGTGGCTTGTGGGGCATCGGATACTTCCCCTTGTGACGATGCGGTTCTGGCGGAACCCAACTGAGAGTGCCAACTCAGGACAAATTGCTCAAATAGGGCAGTTACAGCCCAAGGCTGGGGTTTTTTCCACCTCTAAGGCAAACCAAACCAGCCAGACTAAGAGGACTTCGGTCTCACCCCACTGGCTAACCGCAAGTCTCACAAGCAATCTCCTTAGACACTCCAGTTTCCCAGTATTACCACCAGTGCCACTCGTTATGGGGACAAATGGTTATGAAAACCAATACCCCAGTAAAAGAAAAAGGTCCCAAAGGACCAAGCCCGAGACCCAGGTTAATATACAAATCAGATCTTACCCACAAATCACACTGTTGCCAATCCTTCAGAATCTAAAATCTAAAGGTTTATTCATAAAAGGAAAAAGATAGAGATGAGAGTTAGAATTGGTTAAATGGAATCAATTACATACAGTGATGGCAAAGTTCTTGGTTCAGGCTTGCAGCAGCGATGGAATAAACTGCAGGTTCAAATCAAGTCTCTGGAATACATCCCCCGCTGGGATGGGTCCTCAGTCCTTTGTTCAAAGCTTCAGCTTGTAGCAAAGTTCCTCCAGAGGTATGAAGCAGGATTGAAGACAAGATGGAGATGAGGCATCAGCCTTATATAGTCTTTTCCAGGTGTAAGAACACCTCTTTGTTCTTACTGTGGAAAATTACAGCAAAATGGAGTCTGGAGTCACATGGGCAAGTTCCTGCATACTTTGCTGAGACTCAAAGCATATTTGCCTTCTCTCAATGGGTCCATTGTATAGCTGATGGTCCTTAATGGGCCATCAAGCAGGCTAGGCAGAGCTAACACCAGTTTGTCTGGGATCAGAGTAACAGCCGTGTTAGTCTGTATCCGCAAAAAGAAGAACAGGAGTACTTGTGGCACCTTAGAGACTAACAAATTTATTAGAGCATAAGCTTTCGTGGACTACAGCCCACTTCTTCGGATGCATCCGAAGAAGTGCGCTGTAGTCCACGAAAGCTTATGCTCTAATAAATTTGTTAGTCTCTAAGGTGCCACAAGAACTCCTGTTCTTCTTTTTGTCTGGGATGTCACCCAGCAGCATAGCATAAGTTTGAAATACAGACAGTATAGAGCCAATATTTATAACTTCAATTACAAAACTGATACACACATATAGACAGCATAATCATAACCAGTAAACCATAACCTTGTCTTAGACACCCCGTTTGACCCCCTTTATACAAGATTTGCATGCCACTACAGGACCTTGGTTGCAACAATGATCTATATGGTCCCAGATTATATCAATAACGTCACACCCCTCCTCCTAGAGCTGTGCAGTAACCAGAACATTACCCCCGCGAGGAGAGGGTTTCGGGGACCCTGGGATCTTGGGAGCCAGGGCTTCTCTCAGCAGCCTGGAAGCCCAGGCCCCCCCATCAGCCTGTCAAGCAGGTGGGTAGGCGGGCGAGCTGGCAGGGAGCCAAGCAGCTTTCCGTGCGAAACCTGCCTGCTTTCTGTCTGAAGGTTTGTCCAAATCGAAGTGTTCCCACGAAACGTTTGGATTTTGACAAGCTGGCAATTTCTGATGGAAAAACAGTTCCACTGGCAAATTCTGACCAGCGCCTCTCCTGACCGCACAGCTCCCTGCATCTTTGCTGAGCGTGGAATGCGAATGGACTTGACACAGGTGGTTGTGCCCTGGGACGCTATCTCAGCCCAGCTCCCCCAGTGCTCCGGCGCTCACATTCTCCTAGTGGTGACATCTGACCCTGGGGAGATGAAAGGCCTCTGCAGGTTGTTTCCTGCAGTGTGAGCTTTGGCTGCAGGCTTCTGTCCCCAGCCATGGCACGAAGGAATCTGTCTAGCCAGGCTGGGCGTCCTCCCTCATCTGTGGTCAGAGGTCACACGGGCCCTTCCAGTGACAAGGTGGCAGCATCTGGCCCTGGGAAAACAGACATCTGCCGTGTGCTCACCCCAGAGATTTCTTTCTTTCTGCAAACTGAAGAGGCCTCTCTCCTGTAGCCTCAGCAGAGGCTGGGAGGAGGCCAGCAGGCCCTGTGGCCCCCCGCAGACTGGGGGAGGCCCTGACCAGTAGCTCGCAGGGCCGGCTCCAGGCACTAGCCGACCAAGCACGTGCTTGGGGCGGCATCTGGTAAGGGGCGGCCAATCTTGGGGTGGTGTGGTTTTTTTGGATGTGGGGAGTTTGGTCGCTGGGGGTGGGGTGGGTTGTTTTTGTTTCATCGGCTGGGCACATGGGAGGCACTGGGGGGTGGGATTCGGCAGCAGTGCTCCGGGGGGGTGTGGCGGCGCGGCGGGGTGCTCCGCGGGGGCGGGGGCGCTGTTTGGCAGCGTGGCTCGGCGGTGGGGTGTTTGGGGGCGTGGCGCTCCGTGGGGGTGGGGGATTCGGCGGTGTGGCGTTCCGCGGGGGTGGGGTGTGTTTGGCAGTGCACCGCGGGGGGGGGTGTTCGGTGGCACTTCGCGGGAGGGGGTTGTGTTTGGCGGCGCTTCCCGGGGAGGTGGGGGGTGTGTTCGGCTACGCAGCGCTCCGCGGGGGTGGGGTGGCGTCGCGGTGCTGAGGGCGTGTGTTATGGCGGCGCTATGGAGGGCAGCACTCTTTTTTTTTGCTTGGGGCGGCAAAAAAATTAGAGCCAGCCCTGCCTGAGAGTTGGGAATGTTGCAGCACGGCCCAGCCCCGGCTGCTGGGAGAGGAAGGCCACCCCACCTCCCTGGCTGGGAGAGCTGCCATGATCTCCCCATCTGCCAGCCCCAGCACTGTCCTCTGCGCACAAACCCTAGCCTCTCCCCTGCCCCCCACATCTCCCTGAGCCTCCCTCCTGCCTCCCTTAGCCTCCTTCCTGTCCCCATCCCCCTGTACCCCCCTCAGCCTCCCTCGGCTCCCCACACCCCGGCCCCCTTAACCTTCCCCCACATTCTTCTGCCCCCTGCCCCCACATGCCCCTGCACCTCCCTCAGCCGCTCTTATATCCCACATGATCACCTCCAACCCCCTCAGCCTCCCCTCTGCCCCATCCCCATGCCCCCCTCAGCCTTCCCCCTGCCCCCCACACTCCCTGGCCCCCTCAGCCTTCTCCCTGCCCCCCACACCCACTACCCCTGTCAGCGTTCCCCCTGCACACTCTGTCTCCCTCATGCCCATATCCCTCTGTCCCCCTCAGCCTGCCCCCTATCCCTGCCCCCACATCCCCCTGCAACCCGCTCAGCCTTCCCCCCACATCCCCTCACAGTCCCCATGCGCTGTCCAGGCCCTGAACCATGGCCTCAGCCAGTCTGCCTGTGGGCTCGGCTTCAGCCTCCTGGAGCCCAGCGGGAGGTGGCAGCCAGCGTCAGGAGGGCAGCCTGCCTGCCACATGCAGACAGAGCGTGGGGATGGGGCGGCCCTCGCGCAGGCCTCAGCCCCGCTGGCAGCAGTGGGAGATGGCGCCATTTTGATGAAGGGACAATTGGTGCCTTTGGCCACGTTTCCATGGGACAGGTGAGAAGCCTCCACAATCCCGAGTCACAATCAGAGCGTGAGGGCGGCCGCGCTGCTGCCCCTGTTGTGCATGGGGTCGGCCCAGCACGCCCAGCTGATGGGGGTGATCCTGTCATGGAGTGTGGGGGGACTCAGGGTCCTGCACCCCCGGCTTCCTGCGATTCACCATGACTCTCAGCCAGCCAGTAAAGCAGAAGGTTTATTTAGACGACAGGGACACAGTTCAAGACAGGTCCCGCAGGCACAGAAAACAGGACCCCCTCAGTTAGGTCCATCTTGGGGTCCTCGGGCACCCCAGCCCCCTTGGGAGGTCAGAGCCCTGTCTGCCTCCCAGCCATTCCACCAGCCAGCTCCTGAAACTCTCCCTTCAGCGACCCCTCCCACAGCCTTTGTTCAGTTTCCCGGGCAAAGGTGTCACCTGGCCTCTAACCCCTTCCTGGGTTCTCATGTTACATGCTCAGGTATTCTCCGGTCAGTCTCCCATCCCCCAATGCAGACTATCCTAGCCACAATCCCCTGTCCGCATTCAAAGACCACAGTGATGTAAGCAGAATCAGGATGAGCTCTACCCTGACATCTGGTGGTGAATTATGGCGAGTGTGGAAAAGAAGTCTAGGGAGTGATCGTGTTTGCATAGGCACACCCACTCACATGCCACATGCCTGGCATGAAACAACAGCAACTGAAAGTGGTCACTTTGGCTGGTGTGGGATCCCCAGTTTTCTCTGTTATTGGGACAGGAAGAATAAAGTTTTGTTACCCTGATTCTGTGAATCAAGGCCAGTGAAACTGTTGTACGACAGAAGGACTGAGTGAGTCCTTCACCATTACCTACGTAGCACTTGCTTGACAAGGGGCATGAGTTACAAAACCCAATAAATAGAGAGAAGATGGGGGACAGCTGTTTGTACTTGATCCTATGGGCCCTCTTTGAGGGGTTGAAAGACCAATTGCACTATTTCCTCTCTCCACTATTGAATGTCAGAGCTAACTTTGATTCCATTAGGAGTCTAGTTACAGACTGCTGAGCTGAATTCACTTTGGGCCAATGGTGCACCAGCACTGGGTTTCCCCAGTTGAAATTGCCAAGAGCTGAGATCACAAAAGAGCTAAAGTTATTAAGAGCTGAGATCACTGAGGCTGTGTTAACTAGTGGGGGAGCCTGAAGCTATATTGCTAAGCAGCTGGCGGAGCAGCTAGCCGAGTGGAGTCTTGCGGGGATGGTTGGAGTGGAGCTGAGCGACTCACAGGTCCGTGAGCAGAGCAGAGCAGAGCGGAGCCTTGTGGGAGCAGCCCAAGGGACGGTTGGAGTGGAGCTGAGCGACTCACAGGTCAGTGAGCGGAGCAGAGCGGAGCCTTGTGGGAGCGGCCCAAGGGACAGCTGAAGTGGAGCAGAGCTGAGCGGCTCACAGGTCGGTGAGCAGAGTGGAGCAGCTGCCAGAGCAGTTCGTGGGACGGTGGGAGCAGCTCACGGGGCAGCGGGTGGAGTGGAGCGGCTCGTGGTGAAGGCTGTGGCAGAACCCCGTCGGCCTCGGATCACGTAAGGTGCCCCTTAACACCCTGCGTGCCCCCCCCAAACCCTGGGGCTGCACTGACCAGGGACAGAGACTTTGGGAGGTTGTTGGACTTTTGGGACTTTGGTGATCCTTGGATTGCTGGTTTCAAGAACCCAAGGGAAAGGACACAGCCCAACTTGCTGGGGTGGGTTTTTTGCTCATGGTTTGTGTTATGAATCCTGTTTGTGGTGTTTTTCCAATTTAATGCTGATGTCGTTTACCTCATGTTAGTAAACATTTTCTGTTACACTCAGACTCCGTGCTTGCGAGAGGGGAAATATTGCCTCTTAGAGGCACCCAGGGCGTGGTATGAAATTGTCCCAGGTCACTGGGTGGGGGCTCAAGCCGGTTTTGCATTGCGTTATTGAAACGGAACCCCTAGATACAGAACCCGGCCCTTGTTGCTGCCAACTTAGATGGGCAGAAGGGTTACAGTAAGAACAGTCCCAGTTCGTCACAGATGCGTAGCCAGAATCAGCCAGAATCCACTGGAAGCTGCTTTACCAGTTTGTTGGGGCAGGCAGACTTATGGGGCCGGCTGCAGCTGTCATTCGGGGTGTGTGGGTCGGGGGAGGAGGCAGCATGAATTGCATGTGGGAGATTCATTGGTTGTTTGTGTGACAGCACAAACTCCCCCTCATCCCAAAACCTGCTTCCCAAATGAGCAGACTGGAGCACATCACACTAAGCAAACTGGTGCCACGTGCAACAAAATAAACAGGTCCCATCTCGTGTCCTTTGTTGCACATTTCGATGGCGTGTGCCAGGTGCTGGCAGGTTGCAGGGTCGAGAAGCGTGCATGCGGGTGAACCGCCTGGGTGCTCTTTTCCAGAACTATATCGACGGAGCTGTTCCCTCTAATGCACCAGTTCCTGCCCCCTGTATCCCAGCCAGAGAGCCTTGACAGTCGCTGAATGAATCCAGTTTGATCCTCTTCCCTGTGGGACAGATGCAGCAGCAGCGCAGTCTCGATCCAGCCCATCCCACTCAGGTATCTCCTCACCCGGCCGTGACCTGTGGGGACAATGGCGGGGGGAGGGAGGGTTCAGTCTCTGTAACCCCACGTGCTAAGCAGGGGTTAGTGATACCAAATGGAACTGAAAGTCCGAGGGGGGTGGGGAGAGGTGTTCCCACCGGGTGTGTGGGTTTGGTGAAAGGCGCCTACAAAACGTTGGGTCTGCCCAGTGCTTAAAGACAGAGCTGACTGGACTCAGCTGGAAGTCCTGGTTTCTTCTCAGTGATCCCTAGAGCTGAAAACACTGTGAAGCCAGTTTGCCTGGGCACCATAGAACCGGTGCTCTGGTGAAAGACAGTACAGGGGGGAGCAGCAGCGAGGTTCCCCCTAGCCAGAGAAGTCACTAAGAGCTGGACTCACTCCGGGCTGGAGGCCCCTCACAGCATGGCATCGCAGCTCCAGGCAGAGACGGCAGCATGGAGCAGCAGCGGTGCAGAGCAGAGGCAGAGGCATCCCTGGCCCACCCCTTCTCTCCCTGGGGCAGGAGGTGAACACCCCTCCTGAACCCTCCCTGAACTCTCAAACTCTGCTGAGCTGGGCCCGTAAACTGGGTAAGGGGACAGCAGAAGGAAAATGGGAGGGGTGTGCCAAAGGGACATTCGTCCATTGGACTCTCTCATCCCAAGCTGGGAAACTGAGGCAAGGGGTTGCTGCCCAATGGATTGTAGAGCGGGCGTTTCACTCACAGTTCACATACTGCTGAGTCACTCTTGTGATGGTTTCCCCAGTTCATGCTGCGTTTCTTTCTCCTCTAAATAAAAGTTCTCGTGTGTTAGACACAGACTCAGCGCTCATGACGGGGGAACAGCTGCCTGTTAGGGGCGTGCTGGTCAGTTTCCCAGATTTCTGGGAGGGCGCTCCAGCTGGTTCTGCTTTGCAATGCTAAGAAGAACCCCGAGATCCTGATTCTCGTCCTTGTCACTGCCAATACCACCTGGCACAAGCGTTACACCCCCATCGCGTTCTGCATAACCCCCGTTCCTGCCATCTCCTCTGGCTTGATCCTCTCCATTTAGTGCGTCCTTCGTCTGGAAGGCCGATGATACAGTAATGCCGCAGAGTCCCACTGAGAAATTAAATCCCTGGCTCACACCTGCCCGGCTTCAGAAACGTTGGCGTTCTCGGCGAGGAGGGAGGGAGCCCAAGAAATCTGGTATCTGCGGTAAATAAAGGATGGGCAGACGTTCCGGAGGGGGCTCCCTCCCTGCCCACAGGCCAGGCTTGAGGCCAGCAGTTGAAAAAGCAAGATAAGCTGGGTGTGGAGTGGTGTTTTCCCCATAAAGGCATGGAGCCCCGGCACTGGTTTTTGATGTAGAAGTGGGACGCTTCAGGTTGCTAACTCAGCTGCAGCGTCGGGATTGTTGAGTTTTATTGAAATGTCCAGTATTTCACACAGCCTGGAGATGTAGGGCCAGAGCCTTGTGGTGGGCACCAGAGCCCCAGGCAGTGTGGGCACGTGGGGGAGGTGCAGTGGCAGGGCATGCTAGGTGGCCCCTGTGGGACACCATGTGCCCTGAGTGCCCGGGCACAGGAAGGAACGTGCCCAGACAGACACAGTAACTACCGCATAGAGAGGGGTGTGGGGTTCCAGGCGGAGCGGATAAAACACACAACCACTGTGGTTGCAGGCTGAATCTGAATCCTGTTTATTGCAAGCTTTCTTTTATAGTTTTTCTCAACATTACATAGCACAATTAGGCTATAATCACACATCTACGGATTGGACAAGAAGGAGAATCATGTGTTTATCACATGTATAGCCCCACACCGATTGGTTCAACCGTTCCTTACATAAGGCCATGATTTGTTTACCTCATCTTATATAATCCTAGACCACCAGGGGGCCTTACATAAGGCCATGATCATCTTATATAATCCTAGACCACCAGGGGGTCTTACATAAGGCCATGATCATCTTATATAATCCTAGACCACCAGGGGGTCTTACATAAGGCCATGATCATCTTATATAATCCTAGACCACCAGGGGGTCTTACATAAGGCCATGATTTGTTTACCTGGCAAGTGTCCCATCGTGACCCTTACCTTCTTATGGAACTTTTCATTAGGTTGGTGTAGGGATGATACATCCCCACACCTCCCCCCTTTTTCTTAAATAAGGCCTATAGGAGGGTCCAACTAACATTAGGACAATTACTAGCCACCTGACTACTTTTTTTGAACCTATAAAACTGACGACAGGTGACATTTAACAACTGGGAAATATATAGAGAACTATTAAAAAACATAACATTACATAAATACCCACGAAAACCATTGGGGTGTAAATAAGGATAGCCAATAAGACATGTTCTAAAGGGATCCGATGGGGTGGCCATGGACAAGCAAAAAGGGCTTCTTGGCCAGTCTGGTTTGCCCAGGTGATCCAAACATTTTGTCGTGGGTTAACAAAAGGTACAGAGTTTGGACATACAAAGACCCCTGCTCCTATAATAAGGAGTCCGAACAAACAGAAGCACAGCATTATTAGGTGTTTAGGCTGTGACAAACAACAAGTGCAAGTCCGGTGCCGCGGGGTTTTGTGTATCCGGTGTCACTACTGGATAAGCCTTGGGCGCAAATTCCCCCTCTATATGGGCTTTCCTAATAAGTCCATGCCAACGCCTTACGGGGTCCGGGGGGGCCCGAGCCGCCCGGGATATTGTCCGAAGCATGTCGCAGGGTGGAAACATCGGATGAGTATGCCGGAGGCTTTGGAGCAAACGGGTTGGTGACATCCAGTGGCCGGTGCGTGGACACGTTATCCCGTCCAGTGCACCCAATCACGCAGCCCCACAAACCACAACGAGGCCAGGGGGTAGCTACATCATCCGCCGGAGGGATCTTATCCGGTGGTTTTTTCCTATATGTCCTTTCAAAGTTAGATAAGCCTGGCTTTGCACCATATTTGGCTCAATGACACGACCTTTTTGTTGCCGTGAGAGACCGACTTCCAGAGGTCAGAGCCTAGACTTTCCCAGACTGCCTTATTAAAGACAGTATCAGGAGTAACAAAAAACCCGCGTCTCTGCCCCCATTTCAACAAACGGGACAACGTGTCAGAGGGAAGCTTCTCTCCCCGCTGTTTAGCGATGCATAATAAAAAATCATGCACCGTCTCCTCCTCTGCAGACAAAGCAGAGCCCATTTTATTAAATGCAGCCGCTTACCTGTGAGCTCACGAACGTCTCTCTCGGACGACCAGGAGCCGGTATCCTCCGGTACCTCCTGCCGCGGCTGCCACCTCCGCCTTTTCTTAAACCATGTTTAGTTTTTGGTCGTGCTCCAGTTGACACTGAGCTTGGCAAACCATCTAAATCTTGGTAGCCTGCCCTCTTATTCCCACAGATTCCCTTTCTCTGATGATCTTTGTGAAGAAGGCCTGTCTCCACCTTAACAGGGCATGGCTGTTTGTGCTTTTTGGTAGAAGGAGTGCTGGAAGGAGAAGAGCCAGCACTGAGAGCCTCTTCAATATCTAAATTCAATTGTTCCAGTTTCTTCATGAGAGATGACATAGAGTCTGACCACTCAGATCCTTTTTCTGGTTGGATCTGCTTTCTCTTTGCTCAGCTTTTGAGACAACACCTGTTGGGTCTACTGTCTGAGAACATTGATCCCTGCTCCACTGGCGGCTGTGTCTAGTATGATCTCTGCTAGCTCACTTTGGGCAAAGTCCTAGCTGCCTTGATGTCCAAGCCGAATCACGTCGGGGTCACCATTTGTGGCGTCCCAGGCGGAGCGAATAAAGCGCACGACCAATGTGGTTGCAGGCTGAATCTGAATCCTGTTTATTGCAAGCTTTCTTTTATAGTTTTTCTCAACATTACATAACACAATTAGGCTATAATCACATATCTACGGATTGGACAAGAAGGAGAATCATGTGTTTATCACACGTATAGCCCCACACCGATTGGTTCAACCGTTCCTTACATAAGGCCATGATTTGTTTACCTCATCTTATATAATCCTAGACCACCAGGGGGTCTTACATAAGGCCATGATCATTTTATATAATCCTAGACCACCAGGGGGGTCTTACATAAGGCCATGATCATCTTATATAATCCTAGACCACCAGGGGGTCTTATATAAGGCCATGATTTGTTTACCTGGCAAGTGTCCCATCGTGACCCTTACCTTCTTATGGAACTTTTCATTAGGTTGGTGTAGGGATGACACATCCCCACAGAGGGGCAGCCTGCACTCCTCTCAGTGCCGTCCCTCAGCCCGGGCAGGTGCACAAGGGCGAGGGGAGCCCTGGTGCATCCTCTGCTTTCCCGACCCTGCCTGGCCGAGGCACAAGGGATGGGGGCACAGTGAGGTACATGCTGCTTTTCCTTTGAAACGGAGCAGCATTTCCCCCAGCAAGTGCATGCTGCAGCATGAGCCTGGCTAGCTAGGAGTCTGGCAGTGCCTCCTGGTGGGTAAAGAGTGCCCCCGGGGCCATGGGGTACCAGGAGCCTGGCGGGGATCCCCTGCCCAGCGCTCTGCTGGACCCTAGGCAGGAATCCTCCCGCCCTGCCCCAGGTACCTTTAGGCATTGGGGCCAAAGTACTTTAGAACACAAAGGGACTAGCATAAACCATGTTTTAAAAATGGGGAAACTGAGGAATGGTGCAGTGTAATGAGTTTTCCAAGGTCACAGGTCGAACTCAGGCCCTCTGTGTCTTAGACTATTAGAGTGTGTGAACGGCTGCTAGCTGGCAGCGTCCCCGCTCCTCTGGGGCGTCAGGAGACGGGGAGGCGTGTTTTCAAGGATGAGTGACTCCAGATTGTTATTTCACTTCAGTTCCAAACGTTGTAGTTCTGGCTTGTCAGACTCACTGAAATCCTTCTCCTTTAAAGTGTTAACCCTTTGCCTGCCATGGGGTTACGCCTCTCTCCTCCCTCTCACAAGGATACCTGAGATTGCTGGCAGTGTGTCACAGTTACTTGGGCTGTGACATTGTCTGAAGAATTTGGGGTCCAGGCAGCTCCAAAAAGAATGAAATCTGTCTGGGGATCATGTCTGGGCAAAGTGTTTCCATTGCAACAGTGTGTTTCCGTGTGTCATTTACACGGTGTTCTCTCTCTCTCTCTCTCTAATTCATTTGCACGTTTGTATCACGGTCACTTGTGGAGTTAGTTGTGGACTTTCTAATTTTGCAACAGCACATGAATACAATGATGGCTGACAGAAAGCACGGTGCCAGACTCCAGTGCGGCTTTAGCCGGTTCTGGTTTGACACACACACACACACACACACACCCTGCCCGCCCCACCCCGCCCCACCCCACAAAAAGCTGCCATTTTGCAACTGTCATGGGCCGGCAGCAGCTATAATCAAACAGCTGTAGAGGAGCTCCGCCCTGCATACTGAGCCGGCAGCTCCTCCTCCCCGGCAGCCCCGCGCCCCGCTCCGGCAGCACTGTGCAGGGCCAGGGACCGGGTTGTGTGTTGTGCCGGGGAGCGCAGCCACGTGTCCGGCTCGCACAGAGCCCAACACCCTGTTCTGAGCAGCAGGGTAAGGGGGCCAGGGGGAAGGAGAAGGGGCAGGGAGATTTTGGAGGGGGCAGTCAAGAGGGTGGGGGGTCGGGAGTTCGGGGGGGGGCTTTTTGGGGGGAGTGGAGAAAGTTTTGGGCAGTCAGGGTACAGATAGGGGGTAGGGTCCTGGGGGGCAGTTGGGGGGGGTCCCAGGAGGGGGCAGTCAGGGGACAAGGAGCGGGGGGGGTGGGGGGTTGGGAGTTCTGGGGGGGCTGTCAGGGGGCAGGAGTGGGGAGAGGGATCAGAGCAGTCAGGGGACAGGGAGCAGAGGGGGTTAGATGGGTTGGGAGTTCTGGGGGGGGGCTGTCAGGGGGTGGGGAGTGGTTGGATGGGGCGTGGGAGTCCCAGGGGTCTGTCTGGGGGTGGGGGTGTGGATAAGGGTTGGGGCAGTCAGGGGACACGAGGCAGGGAGGCTTAGATAGGGGGTGGAGTCCTGGGGGGCAGTTAGGGGCAGGGGTCCCAGGAGGGGACAAGGAACGGGGGGAGGGTTAGGGGTTCTGGGGGGGCGGGAAGTGGGAGGGGCGGGGCTCCTCCCATCCTCTTTTTTGCTTGCTGAAATATGGTAAACCTAAGGGGGAGGGGTGTCTATGTTAATCCCGGCTGAAATAAATGGCCATGCCCTTGCTAGGGCAGCGCTTACAGTGCACCCCTCAGGGACCCGGCTCCATTTTGAACTCTTTTTGGCCAGGACTGTGGCCCCTGGCGACTCTGCCCACTTTAAGCCTGGCCTGAGCTGGGCCCACAGAACAGCTGCAGTGTCAGCAGCGTGTCCCCCTCTGGGCTGCTGGGCTGCAGTGCAGGGGGCAGCATGCCTGGCGTGGGGCACACAGCAGCTCTGTGCCCTGGGCCCCTCTCACCTGGAGCTCATCTGAGGGGGGGCAGAGCCCTGCCGGAGGCTGCCCAGCTGCTGTCTCTGTGTGGGTGAGCGGGCACTGCCCTCCGGCTGGTGGTAGTGACTGTGGATGGGGGGAGCTGGGACACAGGGGGTTGCTCCGAGCAGCACTCCCCTTGCAGCGGTGCAGCGGGGGAGAGAGGAGGCAGCTCCTTCCCCACCACAGGGAGCGCTCCAGCCGGTCCTGAGCCGCCCGGGACCCGGGAGCCAGGCCATCGGAGCCGCAATCTTTGCATGGTTTTTACTATGCAGCTGGGTCCCAGCTGTGTGCTAATCGGGCCGGCTGCAGAGACTGAGACAGTGGCCAGGCTGGGGGAGAGGTGAATGGTGGGCTTCACCCCGTCTCCAGAGACTTGGGCCCACCCCCCCATGCTGAGCCCCTTTGAACATCCAGCCATGTCCTGCGGTGCCTACCTGGGAGCTGAGCTCTTCTGAAAATCTGGCCCAGTAGTTGAGCCCTCTGAAAACTCTGGCCTTAGCATCTAAGGGTAACATTTTCAAGAGTGGCTAAGTCACTTAAGTGCCTAAATCCCAGTGACTTCTAGTGGGATTTAGGCACTTGTGAAACTCTCTCCTGGTCTCATGTCCAGCGGTTTCTGTCCCCTGCAGGGTTCCAGTCCAGCTCTCTCCTGCTTCTGTCTGCGCTGTCCATGATGGCGCTCCTTTGCGTAGCCCCCGTGCAGGGCAACGGGGCCCTGGCCCACAAGAAGGTCGAGAGGGGTGAGTAGAGAACCCGTCGGAGAGCTTCTATCATCTGCCATATCCGAGATCAGGGCATCGTGGGCCTGATTCTGCTCCTCTCCCCCATGCCGGGGTCACCCCTATATCCACTTATCCACTGAATGCACCTTCCCGCCCTCCGCCAGCTCTGGGCCCAAAGAAACGCTGAGTTCTCCGAAGGGTACGCAAGGCCGGCCTGCGCTAGTGAGCCCACTACTCCCATTCGGAGGCCTCCAGGGCCTGGGAATGGACCAGCCGGGGTGGGGGAGGTGCTGCTCGACTGGCTGTTTGCTTTACGCAGCTTCGTTATCCCTTTCTCCGGTAACGGCTGCCAAGCCCCCGGCAGTGACTGAAGAGCGCTGGTGCCCACCGCAGGGCAGCATGTGGGAATCAGGTACCCCCCCCAAATTGGCTGGGAGTTCTACCCTTCCATCTCACCAACTCCTATACTAGGGCTAGCCCCGGCTAACAGCTGGGGATCTCTCGCTCATGCCTAGAAGCCTTGCCCCCAGAGTCCAGGCAGCAGGGAGAGCCAGTTCCTCCTTGTCAGGGTTTTCATTCCCTTCTCCCCACACCTCCAGCGGCTCTGGGAGCTGCTCAGGGGCTTGCCCAGGCAGGCCAGGGGCCGAACCAGCTCCAGAGGTGGCCCTGAGCCCCTGCCCCCGCAGTGCTCAGCAGCTCCTCCCCCTCGGCTCAGCTATGGGGGAGGGGGGCAGAGCTGGTGGGGCACACAGGGGGATTGTCTGGGGGGTAGGGGAGCTGGGGGGGCTCAGGCTCGAGGGAGGACCCTGGGGAGGGGAGGGGCAGTATAACCACAGTGCTCTCATTCTACCAGGATAGTTCAGGACAATTTCCGCCCCAAAGACAAGCTCCTCGATAGGATGTCTGGAATTTTCAAAGGCGCCACAGGGAGTTGGGTGCCTAAATCCCACTGAATTCCAATCACAGTCGGGTGTCAAACTCCCTTAGGCTCTTTGAAAACTCCCATTTAAATTGTCACCGATGGGTTTCATAATTAACATTCGCTGAGATGGATCTGGCAGCGTCTCCCCCACCCTCCCCAAACGATTTCTTCAGCAGTACGGACTCAGGAAGGATACAGAGCCTTGGTTTACACTTGATTCATCTCCTCAAGGTTTCTTCAAAACCAGCAGAGCAAGAAACTATTCTTATTTTATTTTATTGGTAAAATGAAAGTGTAAGATCTGGAGCGGGATTCTGTGGCCAGGAATGGCCGGGGCGGATTCTGTGGCTGTAGTATTGTGAAATACACAGGACCTGCCTCTAAAAACCCAGCCTCCAGTTACTCCAGGCTGATTTGATCGAGCTAGCTAGCGCTCACTCCCCCACCCCCTTAACCTTGTGTTCGTGGCATTTCAGGGTTCCCCAAAGACTGCAGCAACATTCCCAGGGACAGCCCCAGCGGGGTCCCTGTCATCCAGCTGGCAGGCTCTCCCCCTCGAGTGGTGTGGTGTGACATGGACACCAAAGGTAAAGGCTGGACCGTTGTCCAAAGAAATTCTTACAACACAGAGATCACCTGGAAGGAGTCCTGGAGCACCGACAAGTACGGCTCTGGGAACGTGCAGCAGGATTACTGGCTGGGCAACTAGTACCTGTCCCTGCTCACGCGACAGAACACCTACAAGGTCCGCTTTGTGGTGGAGGACAAATCCAACAACACCCGCTACGCAGAGTATGACATCTTCAGTGTCGAGGATGAGCCCAGCGGGTACCCGCTGAGGCTGGGCAGGTACTCTGGGGACGGCAAGGACTATCTCACCACCTACCACTCTGGCCTGGGGGGCATACACGACAACATGAAGTTCAGCACGACTGACAAGGATCAGGACCAGACCAGTGGGAATTGCGCAAGTAGCTATGGAGGCTGGTGGTACGACAAGTGTCAGAACGTCCTGCTCAATGGGAAAGGCTCCATCTACTGGGCAGGGTTCTGTAAGAGTGGGGAGTGCAAGTCTTCCCTCATCCTGGTTAAGCCAACAGACGTGTGCTGGGTCCGGCAGGAGGAGCCCATCCTCCTTGGGAGCTGGCGCCGCTGAGACAATATTAGATCAGACACGGAGCGCCATCCCCCACCTAATCAGTGCAGTCCCTGCATGGCCTCCACTCTGCTCACCCCCTTCCCTGTTGGCTTCTGCATGGTAAATCCCCTGGAATAAATGCTGAGAGCTGACCCCGCCGGTGCGTTCGAATGACATGAAGAGTGTGATTGGTGTGTATAACTGGACCCCCGCTTCCACTCTGCCTCGCTGGAAGCCATGTCACTCACTACGACTTTAGACCCACATTAACCTCTGCTTCTCCCAGCCCTGCCACTGCCCCTTGGCATTAGTGATCAATGAATCATGACACTGGATTTCTAGTAACTGTCACTGAGCATTTAAATGGGGGATGACTCAAAGCCAGGACTTTACATCTGAATCCTGCATGTATTAGCAGTAGTGAGTTTGGGTTCAAAAACCTGCCCTCTGTGTTTTTAATAAATATGGTTATTACATGAGAAAACATTGCAACAGTAATTAGTTGCTGATAAACCACTGAGATTAGATAGACGTGCAATGAAACGAAACAATAAAGATATTGGTGTCCCTCTTCAACTCAAGGGGCTAGTCAAAGTTTGGGGCCCTGGGGATGTTCCAGTGGGGAGCAGAAATTGGCAGTGGAGTCTGGTAATTTTTTGATGTCTTGTTTATTGACAAGGAACATACAGAGTCCTGCTTCTCCAAACACAGCAGGAACCAACAGCAGGGATTAGCCTCCCTGCTCCCTGCTCTCAGCTCCAAGCCTCTTTAGCCAGCACCTGGCCCAAAAGCTCTCTATGCTCCTCCCAAGATCACACCATGCTCACAGGCTCTGCTCGGCTTTCCTGCTCTGCCTCCGTGTCCTGGCTGCACTGCCCGGCTTGTCTCTGTCACACACGCACCAGCTCAGAACGACACTCGGTCGCATCCTCTGCCCACCTGGGGCTAGTTTCTGGCCACACGCCATCATGGCTTGTTCTACACGAGGCCCCCCTTACCTGTTGCTTCCAGCTGTCTTAAATGAAGAGTGCATCCTCACAGCTGTGTCAATGAGATTTTAACTCCCCCCATAACATGGTATAATCCAGCTCCTAGCAGTGTATTTATCTGTCAGGCTGACGTCCTCTGAGCATCTCTGAGCATTTCCTGCCTGTTTGGCTTCAGTCACTTCAATCAAAGTTCATTGTGACCAGATGCTGAACACCAATAATGCTAACAGCCAGGGGCAGGAGCACCCCCCCGCCCCCTGAACACGGAAAGAACAGGCTAAAGAACAAGTCAGCTGGGCCTGATGAAGTTCACCCTCGGGCAGGGCTCCCAAATCTTGGGCTGTAGCCCAAAGATGGGCCGTGAGGTAGTCCTGGCTGGTCCACTGGCAGGGGTGAAGATGGGGGGGAATGTGAAGGGGCATTGCCCCCCCCAAAACTGCATTTTTCCAGTCCCCTCCTGACCATGGCCCTTCAGTGCATCCCCAGGACACAAGGCCCTGTCTAATTGGCCTTCCTGACAAAGCCTGCATGGAGAGCGTGCGTAGGGGGGAGTTTGGGGGGCAGGTTTGGAAAGAGGGCTGTTTTCAGGGGGAGGGAAGCTGGGAGCCGCTGAGGTGCAGCTGGAAGGTTTCCTCCTCCCTCCTCAGCAGCTGGGATGCAGACAGGGGGGAGGGGGTTGCTATTTTGCAGTTGGGAGTATCAGGGACCCCGCCCCCCCCATGCACTAAGCTGTCCCCTCCATCTCGGTTGCTGGTGGTGAGGTGGGGGTGTGCTGTTTTGCAGTGGGGGAGCGGGGGATCCCCCTGCCCAGGGCACTGACCTCTCCCCTTCCCGCCTCCCATCTCCACTGTCCGTGCTGGGAGCCACCCCCACACCCCACTCTGCCCATTGCAGGCTGCGCTTGGTGCCCTCCTGAGCCACCTATCCCTCGCCAGGCTGGAGCATGACGCTGCAAGCGGGGACATCCTCAGCCTGTCCTGGGCAACCAGCTCGCTCAGCCGTTTTGCTGCCTGGGGGCTCGCTGCCAAACCCAGGGTTCCCCTGCACCATTCCCCCCAGCACATGTATACAGAGCACTGTATAACCAGAGTTGTCATAACTATAAAGGGAAGGGTAACAGCTCTCCTGTGTACAGTACTATAAAATCCCTCCTGGCCAGAGACTCCAAAATCCTTTTCCCTGTAAAGGGTTAAGAAGCTCAGGTAACCTGGCTGACACCTGACCCAAAGGACCAATAAGGGGACAAGATACTTTCAAATCTTGGTGGGGGGAAGGCTTTTGTTTGTGCTCTTTGTTTGGGAAGTCATTCGCTCTTGGGACTGAGAGGGACCAGACATCAATCCAGGTTCTCCAAATCTTTCTGAACAAGTCTCTCATATTTCAAACTTGTAAGTAAACAGCCAGGCAAGGCGTGTTAGTTTATCTTTGTTTTCTCAACTTGTAAATGTACCTTTTACTAGAGTGTTTACCTCTGTTTGCTGTACTTTGAATCCGATTTCTAACGCAGCGTTTTGCTCTGGCCTATTGCTCTTTAAGTTTGATTACCCTGTAAAGTTATTTTCCATCCTGATTTTACAGAGATGTTTTTTACCTTTATTCTTTAATTAAAAGCCTTCTTTTTAAGAACCTGATTGATTTCTCCTTGTTTTAAGATCCAAGAGGTTTGGAACTTGATCCATCAGGAGTTGGTGGGAGGAAGGAGGGGGATGGTTAATTTCTTCTTGTTTTTAGATCCAAGGGGGTTGGATCTGTATTCACCAGGGAATTGGTGAAAGGTTTCTCAAGGCTTCCCAGGGAAGGGAATCCACTTGGGAATGGTGGCAGTGGACCAGATCTAAGCTGGTAGTTAAGCTTCGCAGTTTTCATGCAGGCCCCCACATTTGTACCCTAAAGTTCAGAGTGGGGAAGCACCCTTGACAAGAGTCTAGTGACTCTCTCACCCTGGGCTCTCCCCAGTATAGACTCTTGTTCACACTAGTCAAATGATGTTCAAATGCTGAGAAGGAGCAGGGAAGAGGAACAGAAATGACTTGTGGCCTGGCCAGCACACCTTCGAGCAGGCAACCCGAGGGGCTGCAGCTAGTCAGCTTGACTAAGCAGTTCCGAGCTCTGTCATTAAGGTCTATAGTCACCCAGCAGGAGGAGGTAGCTGCATTTCAGGTTTTTGCTCTAGCAGACAAAGGTGTAAGGAGATCTGGCAAAGCTGATGTTAGAAACATTGACATTGGAAATCCATGTAAGTGTAGAAGAGTGACGGAACCAACCGTGCGGGGACGTGGGAATTCACTCTCACCTGGCCTCTGGGGCTGGAGGCAGCACATGGCTGGCACTTCTCGCTCCTGCCGTACGAGGGGCAGGTGCTGCTACTGACTGCTCCCCCTAACCCCCGCCCTGCTGCGCTCTGGGGATGCTGCCCTGCTGTGGAGCTCTCAGGTGTCTTGAACTGGAATTTGTTTGGAGAGAAACTGCTAAGAAGCCTTATCAGCCCCGAGCAGAGAGTACCTGGGAGCCTGCCTGGGTCGGGCGGGTCTGGTACAGCCTCCCCCAGATAAGGCTCTTCCCTGGACCTGCCACCCATTGGAATCTGGAACGATTCCCTCCGAGGTAACACCCGGGGCAGCCAGGGCAGGGCAGGGCACGGTCTGCTCCCCTGGAGCGTTAGGGCTTTCAGGAGTCAGAGGTGTCAGCGGAGCAGGTTGTACGTTAAAGCAGCGAAGGCAGTTGGGGGGCAGAGGAATTGGTTGCTTTGCCATTGCACTTGATCAGCTCAATTTGAAAATTCTTTCAAAGGAAATCCAGATGTATACATCTGACTGGGGTACATGTACACACATACACACGTGCACACACTCGTGCACATACACGTACACACATGTACACATACATATATATATAGACGTGCACATACGCTGTCCCTGGAGCGCCCCAGGATGTGACTGACGGGGTGGCTGGCTATTATGGAGGCAGAAGGGGGTTGGGAGAAAATAATCAAGAAGAACTTTTGCTGAAAATGCAAACCTAAGCTGGAAATCTGTGCAGGGCTGGGCTCAGCGGAAATGATCTTTTGAGCTGCTCTTATTAACCGTGGTCCTGTACTTCCTGGTTTGCATCGGATCCAGGCAGGAGACTGGGCTGCTCTCAGCCGTAGAAGCCATTGGAATGAGCCAGGTCGGAATGAGCCAGGCCCTCAGAGCCTTCTGCCATCAATCGCCCCAGCAGTCACTGATCCACACCAAACCACGTCCTTCCAGTCAGGCAGTTTCATATGCACACGTCAAACCCTTGGTTTGCCACTCAGACACCATGGTGATGGGCACAGTAAGGACCTAGAGACGCTAAACAGGCAGGGAAGGGAATAGTGGCCTTGGCTACAGGTGTGTGTGTGGTGCAAACGGATGAACACCAGTTGCTGGCTGAAGGCACAACCTTAATTCCCGCATCTCCTCTCTGTCAGCTATCGTTCGCTTGGCAGCCTGAGCTCCGATTTCTAACGCAGCGTTTTGCTCTGGCCTATTGTGGTTCTCATGTCCGGGGGCGTCTTGGCCCCTGGTCTCAGGAGCGGTGCTAAGGAGGCTGCTTTTCAAAGGTCCTTAAGTAGGGTTGTCAACTTTCTACTTGCACAAAACCAAACGCCCTTGACCCAACCCCTTTCATGCCCTTCCCCAAGGCCCCACCCCCACTCACTCCAGCCCAGCCCACCTCCCTCAGTCGCTCGCTCTCACACCCTCACTCACTTTCACTGGGCTGGGGCTGGGGGTTGGAGTGCAGGGAGGGGTGAGGGCTCCGGTGGGGATGTGGGCTCTGGGATTGGGCTGGAGATTAGGGGTTTGGGGTGCCAGAGGGGGATCCGGGCTGGGGCAGAGGGTTGGGGTGCGGACTCTGGGAGGGAGTTTGGGTGCGGGAGGGGGCTCAGGGCTGGGGTAGGGGATTGGGGTGCGGGTGGGGGTGGGTGTGTGGGGTCTGGGAGGGATTAGGGTACAGGAGGGGGTTCCGACCTGGGGCAGGGTTTCTGGGTGCGAGCTCCGGCCAGGCGGCGCTTATCTCAGCCAGCTCCTGGGCAATGGCACACCGGTTCTAATGCAGGCTCCTAACCCCTGGTCTCCCTCCGCTAGCAGGCTCTGAGCAAGACCTGCCCAGAGAACATGGATGACGAGCTCTCGATCCTGCTGACAGCACCCCCCAGCACAGACAAACTCCAGCACATCTTGGAGGTGAGCAGAATGGGGAGGGGCCGCAGGGGTTTTACCTTAGCCCTGGGGTCTCCTAGAAAGAAGAGACTGGAAAATCCATGTTTCTATTGGATCCTTCCGAATATACATTTGTGATATAAACTCACTGGGTGACCTTGGGGTAACTCACTTCCCCCTTACGGCATCAGTCTTCTCCACTATCAAATCTACATTGGGGAAGAAGGACAGAAGTCCCGACAATCACCTTCACCTCTGGGTGTCTGGTCCTGGGAGCCGAAACCAACTGGACAATCTGCCCCATCTCCTAATCTGCCCTGTCTTTCCCTCCTAGGGCCTGGTCCTTAGTGCTCAGCCTGGCCCCTTCCCAGCTTGTCCCTGATCTTTAAAGGACTCTCCAAGGCCCTCCCATGCCTGCTTCCCTTGGGGTCTCTCTCCTGGCTGAGCACAGGCTGCCCTTCTATCTCTCAGCAGGCCTGGGTCCTAGTCACAGGCTGCATCTTGTCACGTGACCCCCACACTTATACCCTTCACCCTAGGGAGCTGCATCAACTGGGCAAGGTGCAGTTGAGCTCCAACCCCTTTCCTGGCCCTCTCACCCTGGGACAGGTTGAAACTGGAAACCTGTGGGTAACAGTAACTGGTTGCTCCCAAAGGTGCTGAAGACACAATGGAAGAGGAAATCCTTTGGCCTGCATTGAAATTATTCCAACTGAAAGTGAATGAGAGAAAATAGGTCCAGAGTTCTCTTCCTAGCAGCAGAAAATGTAGCGATTGATAGAGGTTCAGGTCAGAAAGGACCATTATGTGCATCTAGTCGCCCCTCCTGTATAACTCAGGGCCTAGAATGTGACCAAGTGGTTCCTTCAGCCAACCATAGCATGGGACTGAGCCAGAGCACGTCTTTTGGAACGACATCCACATGCAGGAGAGCCAGCTGGCTACCAGAAAATCTCTCTTCTGCAGTGACGTGGGGTTAAGGGACATGGGGGAAAAGACATGGAGGCTGTGACTAAACTGACAGCAACAAGGCCAGGAAAACCAGGGTTACGTCCCAGGCCTGGCTTTCAGATCTGCTGTTTTCTATTCCTGGCTTGGGGACCATGAGCGAGTCTCTGCACCGCTGGGTGCCTCGGTTTCCCCAGCTATCAAATGGAGCTAATCAAGGTTTTGTTTGTTCTCCCCATTTTACAGGGTGGGAAACCGAGACACAGTTGGGACCTGTCTACACTACAGGTCTGTCGTACGTTTGTAATCTGCTGACCCCCACATGTTGTTCAAAGCCTATGGACAAGACAGCTCCCAAAGGTACGTTTGTTCTGTGCTTATCCCCTATGTACCAGCAGGGCTGGACAGCATTTCTCACTGTGCTGTGGGGAGCAGGTCCCGGGTACTAAGGGTCTGAAGAAGCTCTCAAGGACTAATTTTTTAAAATAATTGTTATCAATGAATTGGGAGAAAACATACAATCACTGCGGATAAGATTGGGGGGTGACAAAATACAGGCAGAGTGGTAATTCCTGATGGGGAGAGGGCAGTGATACAGAGCGATCTGGCTCATTCGGCCAGCTGGACCCATTCAAAGAAAACAAGTTTGAGCAGAGCCCAATGCAAGGTCCTATACGTAGCCACAAGGCACGCCGGCCACACCTCCAGAATGGGGACGTGTATCCAGGAAAGCAGTGACTCTGAAAAGGATTTAGGGGCCAGAGTGGAGAAGCCACTCAACATGAGCTCCCAGTGTGATGCTGTGGTGAACAGGGCTAAAGCCATCATTAGACGAAGGAGCAGAGCCGTGAGTAGGATAGGGAGGTGACACAGCAGCAGTGAGACTGCTATTGGAATACTGCCTCCAGTCCTGGTGTCCTCCTTTGAAAAAGATGGTCCTAGAAATTGGATCTGGGGCAGCAAAGAGCCACCAAATGTTCTGAGGGCTGGAGAAAAATGCCTTCTAGTGAGCTATTGAAAGAGCTCAACCTGTTTACCTTATCAAAAGAAGATTGAAGGGGACTTCATTGAAGTGTTGAAATGCCTTAATGGAGAGAAAATACTGCGTATTAAAGGGCTCTCTAGTCTAGCAGAGAAAGGCAGAACAAGACCCAGTGGCTGGAAGGTGAAAAGAGACAAATTCCTATGACAAATAAGGCACAAATATTCAACAGCGAGGATGATTGAACACAGGAAGAAGCTACCAAGGAAAGTGGTGGATTCTCCATCTCTTGATGTCATTAGTAAAGATTAGATGCCTTTCTGGAATGTGTTTGCCCCAAAAGTAGCTATTGTGGTAGACAGGAGGCCTGTGATATTCAGGGGGTCAGATTAGATGCTCTAACTGTCTCTTCTGTCCATAAAGTTTACTCATTTCTGAGAAACCGAATGTAGCATTGGGAGCAGCTTGTGATGTTTTACTGTCTAGCCGGCTTGCTTCCTAGAATGAACACTCATTGAGTGGGGTGATCCACAGGGAGTAGCTCAAACCTCCAAAGTGTCTGCCCTGTGGCAGGACATTAGCACTGCAGGGGAGGGGTGGGTGTGGCAGTGACATCACAAAGGTCTTTTGCAGGTCCTCAGCCTATTGGCCAAAGGTGCAGGGGAGGTGGTGACCTCACAGAGGGATGCTGACATCAGCCAGGCAGGACAGGGGCGCAGGGCCAGGGAAACCTCAGAGTCCCCTGTAGCTTTCCTTCAGCAAGTCTCCTTCTCGAGGTCTCTCTTTGAGGACTGAGAGAGTATTTAGGTTCACGTACATGAGCGCCAGGAGGAACCTCTTTTGAGTTTTCTCCTTTCTTTTTCCTGATTTCACTAGAAAACTGACATCCCTGTTTAGAAGGTAAGAGCCTCCGAGAGGTTTGGAACCTGTTCAGTCTGCTGCATCTGGCGCCAGCTGAATTTTAGGCATGGAAAACACTAGCTTAAGATGGCCAAATTTTATTCCCCACCTGGGATTTTGTCCCTTAGAATCTCTGGGGACATTAAGGTTTCTCCTTTTTCTTTTACCTTTTCCTCCATCCCTCCCTCCTTTCTTTTCATCTCTTACGTCTTTTGTCCTTTCCCTGTTCCCCTCCCACCACCAGGAGGGGTGTGTGTGTGTCGTGGGGGGTGCTCTACAACTCCCATTGTGGGAGGTCCACCGAAAAATGTGGGGCTGAAATAGTGCTCAGACCGTGATCCCCAGCGGTGACCTGGGCTATCCTTTGGGCTCTCTGGTGAGAACCCTCATCCTCCTGCCCCTCGGTCTCTACCCTGATTGGCTGAGCAGGGGGTTATTGACAGGGAGGAGACTCAGGTCCCTGTTGTTTTCTTTTAACACCAAGTAAATAGTCATAACCAGTCATATGTTCGACAAATTTTGCTGCGTCTCTGCAGTTCATTATTTTCTCTACTATTCCAGTTCTCCTAAAATACTTGCTGAATAATTACTGTGAACTCTTGCTGGTCTGGAACTCACTTGAGAGCACTTTATTCAGGTCATTCAATGTCTGAAATTCAAGATCCGATGGTTAGTTTGAAAATCAGGGCTCTTGGGTCCTATTCCCAACTCTGCCACGGACTGGCTGTGTGACCTAAGACAAGTCAATTCTCCTTTCTCAGCCTCAGCTTCTCCCTCTTTCAAGTAGGGATAACAATCCGCCCCTACCTACCTCCCGGCGGGTGGAGGATGGGGATCTATTGGAGAGTGTCACTAGGAGCAGTGCATAAGAAGAGGTGTCCTATCATGTTTACTCAGAGCAGATTAGGACATAATAGAATGGCTGAAATAGTCTATTTTATTTGTATTTTATTATGTTCCTATTGTTAAGAGCAGCAACTACTTAGTTCAGACTGAAACATCTTATCTAATTTTTGAGATCTAAGTGTCTCCTCTTTGTGTAGCTCAAACCTCCAAAGTGTCTGCCCTGTGGCAGGACATTAAAACTGCAGGGGAGGAGTGGGTGTGGCAGTGACATCACAAAGGCCTTTTGCAGGAGCTCAGCCTATTGGTCAAAGGTGCTAGGGAGGTGGTGACCTCACAGAGAGATGCTGACATCAGCCAGGCAGGACAGGGGCGCAGGGCCAGGGAAACCTCAGAGTCCCCTGTAGCTTTGCTTCAGCAAGTCTCCTTCTCGAGGTCTCTCTCTGAGGACTGAGAGAGTATTTAGGTTCAGGTACATGAGCGCCAGGAGGAACCTCTTTTGAGTTTTCTCTTTTCTTTTTCCTGATTTTACTAGAAAACTGACGTCCCTGTTTAGAAGGTAAGAGTTTCCGAGAGGTTTGGAACCTGTTCAGTCTGATGAATCTGGCGCCAGCTGAATTCTAGGCATGGAAAACACTAGCTTAAGGTGGTCGAATTTTATTCCCCACCTGGGATTTTGTCCCTTAGAATCACTGGGGACATTAGGGTTTGTCCTTTTTGTTTTACCTTTTCCTCTGTCCCTCCCTCCTTTCTCTTCATCTCTTACGTCTTCTGTCCTTTCCTCTGTTCCCCTCCCACCACCAGGAGGACTCTGTGTGTGTGTCGTGGGGGGTGCTCTGCAGTGGGAACAGGGACAATTCTCCAACTTTGGGCAATCGAGAGCCTGGGTGAGATAAGGGGCGTTAAAGCCCTTTGTGAAGGAGAAAGGGGAGTTTCACGGTGTTGAGCACCAAGGAATTGTAAACTTTGCTAAAATATCTAGTCTGCAGAAACCAGAAATGGTCGGGGCCACATTGTAACCATTGTCTTTTTTAAAGCCCATTGAGGGATGTGAGTCCCACCTTTTTAGGTATCTGGGGTGCTGGGAGAAGAGAAGAGGTGCCTGTCTCCATTTTATGGCCTCAACTAACTAAGTGCTGTGCCCCAGTTCTCGTCAGAGATCCCTGAAAAAGAATGTCTTCCCATCCATTAACATACCTGGAAAGATACTGGAACTCCTTATTAAACAATCAGTTTGTCAGCACCTACCGGACAATTTGGTTCTTAGGACTAGTGAGCATGGACTTGTCAAGAACAAATCATTCCAAACCAATCCTAGCTCCTTCTTTGGCAGGGTTACGGGCCTAGTGGAGGTGGGTAAACAGTAGATGTGATCCATCTTGATGTTAATAAGGACATTCTCACAAACAAACTAGGGAGATGTGGTCTAGATGCAATTAGTATAATATGTGTGCACAGATGGTTGCAAGCCCGTACTCCAACAGCCCAGAACCAAACACTCCTCCTCCTGGGCAGTCCGCTCCGACCTCTAATGGTCAGATGCTGCTTAGCAATGTCAGAGCAGCTTTTGCTGGGGGATTCTCCCAGCACTTTCCAATAGTGGGAACTTATGAAATCCCCATTTGACTGCTGGGGACAGAGCCTAGAGCGAGGAGCAACTTACCCAAAGTCCCACAGGTCAATAGGAAACCAGCAATGGAACCCAGGAGTCCTGACTCCCAGTTCCCTGCTCCAATCACTCCAGCGGAGCACACTCCCTCTCAAAGCAGGGGGACCGGACATGAGGGCCTGGTTGTAATTGCCAGCTGTGGGAGGGAGTGTGCAGCAGTGGTTAGTGAAGGGGCCTGGAAATAAAGACAGCTGGGTCCCATCTCTGGCTCTGACACTTGGTGTGACCCTGAGCCAGTAGCTTCCCCGCCCCAGGCCTGGTTCTCATCAGTGGGGTTGGGGTTGCAGCCCCTACAGCCCAGGGGGGTTGGGAGGCTCCAGGAAGGTGTGTAAAGTGCCGGGATGTCAGGATCCCGGAGGCGCTGTCACCCCCGCACTAGGCCAGTGTTCTGCACCCCCGGCTGCTGGCCGAGTTTCTCTGTCCCTTGGCAATAAGACAGACTCTTGTTTTCACAGCCAGTCGATCGCCCAGTGCTATCACATTGCCTGCTGGCTGGGCAGGGTAACTCCTCAGGTCACCAGCACCCTCTCCAGCCTGCCTTGGCTTTGGGGAGTGAGGAGAAGGGCGAGGGATGACACTGAACATCCTCCATCCATCGCTCCATCAGCAGAGCAAGTGAGTGGCATTAGGGTTCCCCGTTGGCGTCCCCTGTCTGTCTGGGGTGAGGCAGAAAGAGGGGGAAAGAATTTCTCCCAAAGGAGATTGGATTTGCAAACCACCCCCAGGAGCCCCTCACTCTCAGACCGGGGAGGGGCTTCTCCAGAGCCGTCTCCAGTGTGTTTGGAAAGGTCCCAGCAATGGGGCTCCCAGCCCTTCCCTTGTGGGAGACCGTTCCCCAGGCTGAGCGTCTCTGAGCTGGGCCAGACCCTGTGAGCTGCTGAGCATGGAAATCAATGGGAAAGGCAGGGGTCCTGGCCTTGCTCTGCCTCGGGACTTTGACGTGGGGAATGGTTTCCCAGGAGAAGTCCGGACTCCTGGGTTCTGTTCCTTCTCTAGCCTGGGGGGGAGTGTGGCCTGGGACGGCAGGAGGGAGCTGCTTGTCCAAAGTGACTGAACCCAGTGATGGAAAAGGAGGAGACTCCCCGGGCATTGCAGCCCCAGGGGTGACAAGGGGGAACGTTGGGAGCAGATCATGCAATGAACTCCTGCCAGTGCGTGTAGATTGCATTACATGCACCCCTGTCGGGGAGGAGGAGCTGCTCTGGCTGGGGCAGGGATGGGGAGGGACCAAACAGGCTGGTTAGTGAGAGGCTGCCTTGACCCCAGACTCACGCCCGCTCCCCGCTCGGTTCCAGGATGGCCAGGCTCCTGAGGAAGTTCAGGAAGAAGGCTCTGCAGGTGGCCCCAGAGCCTGAGGGCCGCAGCTTTGTTCCAGGTGAGGAGTCAGGCTGGGCTCAGGGAGAGGTGAGGGCGGGGCCGTGAACACCCGGGGCCCAGGCCCTCGATCAGTGCTATGGGGGCGGGTCCCCAGCCCAGAGGTCAGGCCTGAGCCACATGAACCCCACTGACACTAGATGCTGCCATTTTGGTCCTTGGTGCTCCAGTTGGGGGGAGGCACCTCTCAGGGAGTCCAGGACAGTCTGGGGGGGTCTCTTTGCTATGGGCTCCTGAAGGAGTTGGGGGCTGAAGGCATCACTGAGAGGGGGGAGTGTGGAGCCCGATCTGCCCTGGGTCCCGGTCGTGGGAAGGGGACACATTGCCCCACCGTGCCCCTGTCCTTCCCCCGAGTGGCAGCAGGGGTCACCCTGTCCCCTTCTCTCCCTGGTGCAGGGACTGCCAGGGACTCAGGGGACGAGGAGGAGGAATGGGTGGACGTGGCCACAGAGGAGGCTGCTCTCAATAACAGCCGAGAGCAGCTCCAAGGCGGAGAAAAGGTACAAACGTACCCCAGCTGTGCTGGAACCGAGACTGTCCTGCCCCTTCCCAGCACCTGACCCCCTGCAGAGGGCCTTGTCCCTGATGATCCACCAGCCCTAATGGGGACCTTTCTCCTCCATGATCTGGGACCCCAGAGGTGGGGGTGTCTGTCACACACCAGCCGGGTCTCCTTTCCCACAGGCACTGTCCCAGTTCCTGACCCTGCTTGTGGTGGAGTGGTGGGTGATTTGGACAATGGGCGGGTCCCCACTATCCCCCATTCAGGCCTGAGTCCTGCAGCTGCTGTGTGGGGGCAGGGAGGTCCCTGGCTAACTGGCTCTCTCTCCCCTAACCCCACTCCCGGTGGGTGCAGGAGGAGGCCCAGCAGCTCGTGTTCCTGCACGCCATCCACCCCGCGTCTCGCTGCACAGCAGAGAGGGCAGGACACACTGGAGCCGCACTGCTTCAAGGCGGCTGTGGCGGAGGGGATTGTGGTGAGCGAGACACGGTGCCCAGCAGCTGGAGGAAAGACAGAGACATGGGAGGGGCAGGGGTCTCCCCAGGCCAATGGATGGGGGATGGCTGGTGCTGGAGGGGCAGCAGAGGACAGGGATTGCTGGGGCTGAAGACTGGGGAGAAGAGACGGGAGAAATTCGGAGAGTGGTCACTATTGGGCAGGAATCGGACGAGCGGGGCGTAGGTGGGGGGATCCTGCTGGCTGTGTGGGGCCCTGGCTGTGTAATCTCCTCACTGGGAAGTGTCAGTGAGGCCCGAATCTCACACGCTCTGTTGTCTCCTTTGGGTCTCACAGGAGCTCATTGAGGAGCTGCCTGATAACTCTCCACCCGGCGCCGTCCTCGCTAACTCCCTGATTGCTGTGGGCAACCTCAGGTACCGAGACCCTCCGGCCCGGTTCCCCTAACCCCAGTGCTGCTCAGGCCCAGGGCTGGGAGTCACTGCCCCTCCCACTCCCAGGTCACCTCCCAAGGGTGGCTCCTCTGGCAGAGGTGGGGGGAAGGTTCACTCTCTCCTGGCTGGGCTGTTCTTTTCACTCCAGTAACATTGCAACGGCTTTGGGGAGAGGCTCACTCCCAGGATCAGATACAGGAGGGGCAGCAGGGTCCAGGGAACAGGGGCTATTCCTGCCCTGCCACTGTCTGTCTGAGAAACCTTGGCCTTGTCATTCCCTGGCTCGGTGCCTCAGTTTCCATTCTCGCCAGCCTGTGCCTATTTCTCTGCAGTTTCATCTGCGTGTTGGTGCCAGTCCCATCCCCGCACTGCACAGTCTAATACCGGCTCCTCTCTCTTGCCAGCACCATGACACCTGCCGTGGAGCCAGAGCTGGAGACCCACCTCCTCCGAGCTGCTCTGCACGCCATCTTCACCCTGGGCATGGAGAAGGACACCACCCAAGTGCAGGTAGATCATGCTAAAGTCATGGATAGAAGAGCCAGCTGTCATCCTGCCATGAATCCTTGCTAATTGCCTGCAGTGGGATGTGAATGAGAGAGGCCAGGATATGTGTTTGGGGGTCTCACCAGTGCTTCCCAGAGACCCCACTTCCCATCCTGTGGCAGGTGTAGCCCCAGTTTCCCTAACTCTGACCCATGGCTCTCCCTTGCTTTCAGGATCTGCCTAGGGTCTTGCCAGACCTCCTGGACGCCATGCTGGGGAACTGGCTGGCGGAGTCCCCAGACACCTACAGGCTCCAGTACATCTTGGAGGTGAGCCCGATGAGAGGGCTGGGGGCAATTTTACCTTCACTCTTAGATCCATTTTCCAGTCTGTCCTCCTAGCCGGGTCCCCATTGGGCATCCTTGGTCAGGGCAGTCAGTGCAATGCCTCCTTTCCCCACAGCACATTAACTACTGGATCGTGTCCAGGGTGCCGCGAGAGAGAGCCAGGGCCGTTAAGAGCAGCACGGCCCTGCTCAGATTCACCATCACCCTCCCTGAGTTTGACATAAGTGACCTCTGACCCCAGCTTCCTGACTCCAGGGGTAGGTGGGCTGGCTCTGATGGGCTGTAGGATCTGCTGCTGCAGGGGCTGTGGGTTAGGAGTGTTCCTCTTGGGGAGGCAGAGTCAGAGCAGAGAGTGAGCCTGGCTTGAGTCAAGTTCTTCTTGTCCTAGTTAAGTGGTGACTCTGGGCTTTTAAGGGGACTGTGCTCCAGGTTCATGCCTCCCTGTCATCCTGGAGCAGCTGGGGAAGCAAGTCCTCATGGAGGGCCCTGCCCACAGCCCTGTGCTCCAGGCTTCCTTGGGGGCAGAGGAAATTAAGGGTCTGGCTCTAGCTCCTATCCTCTAGCATCTCCAGCAGAGGGGCTGAGGGGAAGGAGAGTCCTGTCCCGGGGGGGACTGGGAGCTGACAGGAAAATGCTGATGGAGTCCCCTCTCCCTCTCCCGTCCATTAGAACTCAGCGGAATTCCCCAGGATGGGTCACCACATGGCACAGCTAGCTCTGTCCATCAGTGACCCAGCCAAGGACATCAGCCGGCAGGCCAGGGAGGGGGTTTACCGGCTCTACCAGCTGCTGCTGCACCAGAGGGGTAAGGAACCCAGCTGGGAAATGGCACCCGCTAGAAGAGTGAGACTGGGACCCCAGCCAATTTCTCTCAGACTGACCCCGGCTGGAGGATGAGTCTCTCTATCTCTTTCTGTGTTCCACACCATGCCCTGCAATTCTGTTGGGTCGGGCACGCAGCGAGGACTCTGCCCACTGTGCAGCCACCAATGGGATTGGAAGGACACAAGCCCTGCAACCAGAAGGACAAATGTGTGTGTGTCTCTCTTCCTGTCACCTACTCCCTCCTGGGGGAATCCAGCAGCAGATGGGGGACAAGGTGAGCAGCTGCATTAGACTCAGGAGATTGGGGTGGGGCCCAGGCCTCATTCCCATCCTGTGGCCATTCGCTGGCCTGGCACAAGGAGCCTGGTGGGGAATGAAAGGGAGAGCAGGTGCTCCTGGGAAGGGAGATGAATTCACCTCCATGAGCAGGAGCGAGCCAGCTTGTCCCCGGAGCAGCTCCACCCAGCTCTTTAGCCAGGCTAATTAATGACAAGCTTTGCCTCATCGCAGACTTATGTTCTTAGGACAGGGTGCTATCGCTCTTGGGAAGGGCAGGAGAGTCCCCCAAGTGCCCTCTGTGAGACTCTCCTGTCCCATAGGGCCGCACCCAATTCCTAGTGGTCTGGTGTCTGTGTCACCCGAGCCACCACCCAGAGTTGCTCCCATCACTGGCAGTCTGGGAGGCCAAGGACTGACGGGTGATAGCGTCTGACCAGGCAGGGCTGAGGCACATGGGCAGGGGACGCTTGTCCTGCTGCTGGCAAGGCTGGACCGTTCTGGAGAGAACAGGAGGATTCAGTCAGCAGTAGGGTTACCATGTCTAATAAATAAAAGAAGAGGACCCTCCACGGGCCCTGGCCGCGCCATTTCCCCACCCCTAGCCCCGCCCCAACTCCGCTCCTTCCCCGCCCTAACTCCGCCCCCTCCTCCCTCCCACTCCCAGCCATGGGGAAAGGGCTGCCCCAGCCCTACCGGCTTCACGGTTTGCCGGGCAGCCCCCAGACCCTGAACCCCCGCCCGGTGCTTCCCCAGCACAGCTGGAGCCCGGGAGGGGTAGTGCCTGGCCCGTGGCTCGGGGTCCGGAGGCAGGGGGTGCTGCCCGAAGCTGGTAGCGCTGGCTCGGGCAGCTCGGCTCTTAAAGTCTGAGAGGGGAGGAGCGGAGCAGAGCAGCCGCGGGAGGGGAAGTGCCCGGCCGGCATTTTCCCGGACATGTTTGGCTTTTCCGCAATTCCCCCTGGACGGGGGTTTGATTGACGAAAAGCAGGACATGTCTGGGAAAAAACGGACATATGGTAACCCTAGTCAACAGGGGCTGCCGATCCGTCCCATTCACCAGGGCTGCCATCCTGCGGCTTCAGCATTAGTGGCTGGGGTGACTTGGGGAAAGGTCTCAACTTCCCCACATCCCACTTCACTGCTGCCAGAATCCCTCCTGCCCCCCGGCTACAGTCCCCTCCCTATCCAACCTGGGTGGGGCTGGAGGAGAGGGGTCTGAGAACTTGAGCTGTGGATTGGAGGTGGAACAGCTGTCAGGGACACTGACGGGGAAGTGGCAGGAGCTCCCGTACAAGGAGGGGGGTTGCCACTGGAGGTCACTAGGAAGGACAACAAGACTCCATCCTGGGGGTCAGGAGGGGGAATTCATCCCTCAGAGGTGGGCAGGGGCTGGGTGGAAATGCTGCTGGTTCCAGGGGCCGTTAATCCCCCCTGATTCCTCGGAGGCGTCTGAGTCTCAGACAGGTTCTCGTTCCCTTGCAGCAGGAGGACGTCATGGCCAATGTGATTCGCCAGCTCCGTATCATGCGGCACTTGCGCCAGGTGCCCGAGGCGCAGCAGGGCCTGTGCCTCTGAGACCACCAGCAACTCCCACTCCCTGCTGCAGGTACTGCTCTAGCTCTCTGTAAATGGGGAGCTAGTGGAAGGGGAAATGGAGCCCCCTGGCACTCACAGAAAGCTGATTACAGAATGAGCCCGAACTGAGAGGCACCATATCCGGCCCTGTAAAGAGCCAGACTTCAGTGGTGATACAGCCCAGCTGGGGTAGCAACAGGATTGAGAACGAGGTAGGAAGTTCAGAGCAGCAAGGAAAGCCTGGAGGGGAACTTGAGAAGAGAGGTTGGAAAAGTGCAGCAAAGAGAAAGGTGCAGACCTAGCTGTTCGGTCCAGGGCCCTGAGCTGCTATCAATGTCAGGGTGGGACTGGGTTCCCCTACCGGCCCCAGAGGAGGCGGCGTACACGCACCTGGAGAGGGTTCCCAAGCCCAGCAAGGGGGCTACAGGCTGAGCAAGTGCCCCAGCGATGGCAGAAGGACTTCTGTCTGTGGAAAGACCTCTTTGGACTTTTAGTGTGAGGCAAGCTGGGCCCCAGAATGGTGGACTAAAGGTGGTGACCTGGCCGGAGTTACCAGGCAGAGAAACTGCCGTGGTGCTGGAGCGACCATGGATGGGGGACGCTAGCCCAGCGAGAGGGCTGTGATGCCATGCCTGGCCGCCGGGGGGCACCTAACGATGAGTAGATTCATTTATGATTGGCATAGTTGGCAGGATTGAGTTCCCCCTGTGATCCGTGAGGGAAGTCTTGGTTGCTGAAGGAATCATAGAATATCAGGGTTGGAAGGGACCTCCGGAGGTCATCTAGTCCAACCCCCTGCTCAAAGCAGGACCAATCCCCAGACACTTTTTTGCCCCGATCCCTAAGTGGCCCCCTCAAGGACTGAGCCTTTACATCGAAATAAATAGCGTCGTTGTGTGGACGGTTGCAGGGTAAATCCGAATTAGTCGTAATGTAGACCAGGCCTCAGTCTCATGATCAGCTGCTTGCAGAGCCTGTTCTGAAGCCTTTAGCGTCTTCTGTTGCCTTTTTGCTACTGCCATTTCATATGCCAAAACCTTTTCGGTCAGGGTCTGAGAACCCACCATGGACTGCTCCACCCTTGTGTTTGTCCCTCCTCCAGTCTGCTTCATCTCTGGGCCAATCATTTCGTCCTTCATCTCCCTGCAGCACCCGACAGGGTGTGTTGGTGGAGGGTCTGCAAGGTCCATGGCCACCCCAGCCACCTCCACCTTGCCTGCCTCATGGGCGTTTGTGTCAGAGGACACCTTCTCCTTTCTTTCTAACTTCTTAGGGCCCTGGCCCCTCGTTCAGCCACTCAGCAGTTTCCTAAGCAGGCCGTGTCTTTTGATATAGCCTGCTTCTCTGCCCCCAAAACAAAGAACTCTTGCTCCCATCTTGGCATTAGGCCACGCTTGTACACTTTCTCATGCCCTTGCTCCCCGTTTCACACCTGGATTCCAGAGGGGCTGAGTACGCACAGGCTCCTCTGCCTGGAACTGGAGTTTGCTCGTTCTGGTGACTCTGACATTCAGGCCCTTCATCATCAGAGGCTGACAGGTGTGGTGAGGGAGCTGGAGAAACCCCACTGCTGAGCGGAAGGGGGTCAAAGAGTTGGGATTCTGGGAGCTGATGGGTTCGTTTGCCCTGCTGCGGGAAGTGGGGCTGGAGACCGGAGATGCCATGTGAACGAGACTACCTGATGCTCTCTTTATGCCCGAGGGGCCGGAGCCTCCTACTGGAAATGCTCTCAGGAGTTCCAGGACGTCTCTGGGGAGCCTCTTCTTAGGAACAAAACCAGGGTGGCACGATGATGGAGGCGTCGCTCTCCCAGAGCTGGGAGCCAGGGACAGGGGAAGCTCCCAGCCAGGCTGTGCATCGAGGATCCCATTTCTCCCCCTAGAGACCCACACGCCCCAAGGAGTAAGTGGCTCTTACCTCCATGAGAGAGCAGGGTCTCCCATCTAAGCCTCTCTGACCCCCAGCATTGCTTGCTTGGATGGGACGAGGTGACCTGTCCCCGCTGCTCCCTGACGGGGAGGCTGGGCCAGACCCCAGGGCCTGGCAGACAGCTGGGAATGAGGCTCCGATTCATTTCACACCCAGAGACCAAATAGAAGGGCCAAGGGGAGAATAAAGGGCAGGAGGTGAAGCTAGCCCTGAGTCTCTGTCCCACCCCCACCTCCTCAAAAGTGGAGCTTTCCGAGCTTCAGTGGGGCTAGGGGTGGGGCCCTGACACAACAGCCTTTCTGCACCATATGGGGCAGGCAGAGCTCTGCCTGGGTGCAGGGGGAATGGGATGGGGGTAGATCAAGGAAAGAGGGGAGGGGAATCGGTGTGAGGGAAAGAGCTCCTGTCCCAGATGAAGGAATTTGGGGGCAGAGGAAAGGACCCTGCTCCACAGAGAGGGGAGAGGGTTTCTGTGAGTGCCAGGGGGCTCCATTTCCCCTTCCACTAGCGCCCCATTTACAGAGAGCCAGAGCAGTACCTGCAGCAGGGAGCGGGAGTTGCTGGTGGCCTCAGAGGCACAGGCCCTGCAGCGCCTCGGGCACCTGGCGCAAGTGCCGCATGATACGGAGCTGGCGCATCACATTGGCCGTGACGTCCTCCTGCTGCAAGGGAATGAGAACCTGTCTGAGACTCAGACGCCTCCGAGGAATCAGGGGGGATTAACGGCCCCTGGAACCAGCAGCATTTCCACCCAGCCCCTGCCCACCTCTGAGGGATGGATTTCCCCTCCTGACCCCCAGGATGGAGTCTTGTTGTCCTTCCTAGTGACCTCCAGTGGCAACCCCCTTCCTTGTACGGGGAGCTCCTGCCACCTCCCTCTCAGTGCCCCTGATAGCTGTTCCACCTCCAATCCACAGCTCAAGTTCTCAGACCCCTCTCCTCCAGCCCCACCCAGGTTGGGTAGGGAGGGGACTGTAGCGGGGGGGCAGGAGGGATTCTGGCAGCAGTGAAGTGGGATGTGGGGAGGTTGAGACCTTTCCCCAAGTCACCCCAGCCACTAATGCTGAAGCCGCAGGATGGCAGCCCTGGTGAATGGGACGGATCGGCAGCCCCTGCTGACTGAATCCTCCTGTTCTCTCCAACAGGGCCGGCTTTAGGAAGGGCGGGGCCCAATTCGAACATGTTTGGCGGGGCCCCGGCAGGGATGACTAACAAAAAAAAAAAATGTAAAAAAAGCCTTTCATTTCTTCCATGTATTATTTACTTTCCATAACTATATAAATAATAAAATTATATATTATGTACATTGCATCATATATGCTGTTGATCGGTTATTAATGAGCTCCGTTTCACGTGTGTGGGTCCCCGCCACTCCCTGGGGGTGTGCTAGGGTGACCAGATGTCCTGATTTTATAGGGACAGTCCCGATTTTTGGGTCTTTTTCTTATAGGATCGTATTATCCCCCACCCCCTGTCCCGATTTTTCACACTTGCTGTCTGGTCACCCTAGTGGTGTGAACATGTGTGGGTCCCAGCTGCTCCCTGCCCCCCTCATTGAAGCAGGGGTGCAGGGTTACTGCCCTGGGAACTGCAGGGCACCAGTGGACATGGGGCTGGCTGGAGGCAGGGCAGGGTCTCACTGGAGGTAGGGTCTGGCTGCAGGCAGGGCAAGGGGTGCGGGGCTGGCTGGAGACAGGGGTGTATGGGGCTGGCTGGCTTTGGGCAGGGCCGCAGGGGGGTGCGGCAGGGGTTGCCTGGAGACAGGGCAGGGGGTGCGGCAGAGGCTGGCTGTGGGCAGGGGGTGCAGGGCTGGCTGCAGGCAGGGCAGGGGGGCGGAGCTGGTGTGGGCAGAACAGGGGGGGTGGGGCTGGAGGTAGGGCAGGGGTGCAGCAGGGGCTGGCTGCGGACAGGGCGTGCAGGGCTAGCTGGAGATGGGGCTGGCTGCGGGCAGGGCAGGGGGTGCGGGGCTGGTGCGGGGACGGGGTGCAGCAGAGGCAGCTGGAGCCCCGGCCCTTTAAATAGCCCCCGAGCCCCCCACTATCCCAGGGCTCTGGGGGCTATTTAAAGGGCCCAGGGCTCCCCTGCTTCTACCGGCCCGGCCCTTTAAATAGCCACTGGAGCCCTGGGGAAGCAGCGGAGCTCCAGTGGCTATTTAAAGGGCCGGGGCGGTAGAGGAAGCGGGAGCCCCGGACTTTTTAAATAGCCCCCAGAGCCCCGCAGCCCTACCCCAGGGCTCCATCAGTGGGAGTCTGGTAGCAATTTAAAGGGCCTGGGGCTCCGGCCCCTGCTGGGAGCCCTAGGTCCTTTAAATTGCCCCCTGGGGAAGCCGGGCCACCCTGGTACTGCACACCGGCTCTTGCCGGTACACCGTACCGGGGCTTGGGCCCGGGGCCCGATTCAGGGGAATTGGTTGAATTGGCCTAAAGCCGGCCCTGGTGGGGGTATGGCCACAGAGCCGCAGGGAGGGGAACCCTGAGGTGTGGGGGCTGGGTGGGTACTGGGAGTTGCTCCTGAAGGGACGGGGGTTGGCCAAGGTCACTCAGCCCTGGGGTCTGGGAGGGGGACTGGCTGAGGGCACTCAGAGCCCCAGGAGGTGGGGGGGGCTGAGGGGAGGGACTGGCCAGGGGCACTCAGAGCTCGGGGGGAGGGCTGTCCGGGGGGGCACTCACAGCCCCAGGACGTGGGTGGGGGAAGGGCACACAGGATTTCAGGAATTCCCTGGCAGTGAAGAGCTGCTGGTGGCAGGGAGGAACCAGCCGTGACAATCCCCACTTGGGATCCCTGGCTGGGCTAGTGGCTATGGGGGCCCGTGGCCAAGCTGCAGCGGAAGGTGACCTGAAGGAAATGCCTCGGCCTCCTGCTAGGAAGGGCCTGGGCCAGACAATGACCCACCGCGCAGTGTCCCAGCTCCCTGCCCCACACCTGCGGGGCACGGCCCCTCCTCTGTAGGGAGGTTGGCATGTACCTTAGTGCTGCTTCCTCCATCCCCAAAGGCCTCTCCCAGCCAGTCTCTGGCAACCCCTGCCTTTCAATACGCACATTACCCTGCTGTGACATACCGGGGGGGGAGACCCCTCAGGGATGTGGGGGCTGTCACACAGCTGGGTAATTTAACCCAGCTGGGCCGGGTTGACTGTCTCCCTGGAGCTGGGGTCTCAGCCCAGGTGTCTCTCTGCCCTTCCCCCCAGTCGCCCCCGGGCGAGGTGGCAGCGCCCCACGTTGAGTTCCAGCCCCACATTCACACCCACAAGTGCTGGTGGTTTCCAATCCCAGCTGAACACGCCCACCCGGCCCTAGTGCGGAGCAGAAGGGCCCAGCGCTGCCCCACAGACCCTCTGGCTCTCCGAGCCCGCTCTTACCCATCACCGCAGCACGTCTGGCCCAGGCTGAACGCTGCTGCTCTGTGCAGAGGGGCTGGCACTTCTCGCTCCTGCCGTACGAGGGGCAGGTGCTGCTACCGACTGCTCCCCCTAACCCCCGCCCTGCTGCGCTCTGGGGATGCTGCCCTGCTGTGGAGCTCTCAGGTGTCTTGAACTGGAATTTGTTTGGAGAGAAACTACTAAGGAACCTTATCAGCCCCGAGCAGAGAGTACCTGGGAGCCTGCCTGGGTCGGGCGGGTCTGGTACAGCCTCCCCCCAGATAAGGCTCTTCCCTGGACCTGCCACCCAGTGGAATCTGGAACGATTCCCTCCGAGGTAACACCCGGGGCAGCCAGGGCAGGGCAGGGCACGGCCTGCTCCCCTGGAGCGTTAGGGCTTTCAGGAGTCAGAGGTGTCAGCGGAGCAGGTTGTGGTTGTACCTTAAAGCAGCGAAGAATGTTGGGGGGGCAGAGGAATTGGGTGCTGTGGCCCCCCCATGCCTTGGGCCTATTTGAAAGGCAGCTGTCACACTGTCCCCTTTATCGGGAGTGCCCACTACACCCATCTCATGTAGTCCTCGGCATGAGAAGAGGAACATGTTCCCAGCTGAACGGCGTTCGTCCAGGACTCACCGACCCCTATTCCAGGATCGGGGAGTGAGCTGGGAGAGAGGTCACCATGTAGCCTGCAATTATCAGTGGCTTCTGGATTCCTCTGGGAAAGGGTTAACCAGGGGCTTAGTTTAGTCCACACTTGGCTTTCTCGGCAGTGCTGGACTCTGGTGGCAGGGAGGGGTCCAGCTCGCACCCTTTCACCTGGCAGGGAAAGTGCCCTAAATGTTAGGATGTTCTCACAGGCTGTCGTAGTTACTGGGACCTTGGCAGGGAGGACTGGTTGCTTGTGGGGCATCGGATACCTCCCCTCCTCCTAGAGCTGTGCAGTAACCAGAACATTACCCCCGCGAGGAGAGGGTTTCGGGGACCCTGGGATCTTGGGAGCCAGGGCTTCACTCCGCAGCCTGGAAGCCCAGGCCCCACATCACCCTGTCAAGCAGGTGGGCAGGCGGGCGAGCTGGCAGGGAGCCAAGCAGCTTTCCGTGCAAAACCTGCCTGCTTTCTGTCTGAAGGTTTGTCCACATCGACGTGTTCCCACGAAACGTTTGGATTTTGACAAGCTGGCAATTTCTGATGGAAAAACAGTTCCACTGGCAAATTCTGACCAGCGCCTCTCCTGACCGCACAGCTCCCTGCATCTTTGCTGAGCGTGGAATCCGAATGGACTTGACACAGGTGGTTGTGTCCTGGGATGCCATCTCAGCCCAGCTCCCCCAGTGCTCCAGCGCTCACATTCTCCTAGTGGTGATGTCTGACCCTGGGGAGATGAAAGGCCTCTGCAGGTTGTTTCCTGCAGTGTGAGCTTTGGCTGCAGGCTTCTGTCCCCAGCCATGCCAGGAAGGAATCTGTCTAGCCAGGCTGGGCGTCCTCCCTCATCTGTGGTCAGAGGTCACACGGGCCCTTCCAGTGACAAGGTGGCAGCATCTGGCCCTGGAAAAACACAGACATCTGCCGTGTGCTCACCCCAGAGATTTCTTTCTTTCTGCAAACTGAAGAGGCCTCTCTCCTGTAGCCTCAGCAGAGGCTGGGAGGAGGCCAGCAGGCCCGGTGGCCCCCCCGCAGACTGGGGGAGGCCCTGACCAGTAGCTCTGAAGGCCAGAAGACCCCACAGGACAGGTGGGGAACGGGACTGTGACGTTACGTTGCTGTTCCATGGTTCCTTTCTCCTCAGCTGAAGAAGAAACTGAGCCCTGAAGCAAGGCACCAGACTGGCTTGTCCGTGCGGCTGACCCAGTATTCACCAGAGCGGGGAGAAGGAACAGTGAGGCTGGTGGGTTCCTTCTTCTAAAAAGAAAACAAATCAGAGCATGTTTTTACATCCGGCTTTTTACTCCCCGGCCAATGGGTGTGATCATCCCAGGTAGAAAAGTCAGCCTGTAATGCCCGGCTCCTGCTGGCTGCTCCGATGGAGACTCCACTTCCCCTCTCCTCCCCGTAAGGCAGGGGAACTGCCAGCCACTGCCTGGTACTGTCTGCACCCAGCAGCAACACTCCTCTGCCTCCCGCTGCCCTCTCCTCTGCTGAGGTCCCCCGTGCCCTGCCCTGGCACCCTCTCTGCTATGGGGTCAGACACGCGGGGAGAGCAGGGCAGGTCTTTGCCCTCAGCCCCGGGGCTCTCGCACAGAGCTCTGCCCGCAGGCCCAGCCCTGAACATCATGCCCAAAGCCCGGGACTCGCACTCAGCCCCTGAAAGCAGGGCCGGCTCCAGGCACCAGCCGACCAAGCACGTGGTTGGGGCGGCATCTGGTACGGGGCGGCCAATCTTGGGGTGGTGTGGTTTTTTTGGATGTGGGGAGTTTGGTCGCTGGGGGTGGGGTGGGTTGTTTTTGTTTCATCGGCTGGGCGTCTAGGGGGCACTGGGGGGTGGTATTCGGCAGCAGTGCTCCGGGGGGGCGGTAGCGGCACGGCAGGGCGCTATGCGGGGGCGCTGTTTGGCAGCGTGGCTCGGTGGTGGGGTGTTTGGGGGCGTGGCACTCCGCGGGGGGTGGGGGATTCGGCGGTGTGGCGTTCCGCGGGGGTGGGGTGTGTTTGTCAGCACACCGTTGGGGGGAGGTTCGGCGGCGCTTCGCGGGAGGGGGTTGTGTTTGGCGGCGCTCCGCGGGGGGGGCGGGAGGTGTGGTCTGCTACGCAGCGCTCCGCGGGGGTGGGGTGGTGTCGCGGTGCTGAGGGTGTGTGTTATGGCGGCGCTATGGAGGGCGGCACTCTTTTTTTTTGCTTGGGGCGGCAAAAAAATTAGAGCCAGCCCTGCCTGAGAGTTGGGAACGTTGCAGCCCAGCCCAGCCCCGGCTGCTGGGAGAGGAAGGCCACCCCACCTCCCTGGCCCGGAGAGCTGCCATGATCCCCCCATCTGCCATCCCCAGCACTGTCCTCTGCGCACAAACCCTAGCCTCTCCCCTGCCCCCCACATCTCCCTGAGCCTCCCTCCTGCCTCCCTTAGCCTCCTTCCTGTCCCCATCCCCCTGTACCCCTCTCAGCCTCCCTCAGCTCCCCACACCCCGGCCCCCTCAACCTTCACCCACATTCTTCTTCCCCCTGCCCCCACATGCCCCTGCACCTCCCTCAGCCGCTCTTATATCCCACATGATCACCTCCAACCCCCTCAGCCTTCCCCCTGCCCCCCACACTCCCTGCCCCCCTCAGCCTTCCCCCTGCCCCCCACACCCACTACCCCTGTCAGCGTTCCCCCTGCACACTCTGTCTCCCTCATGCCCATATCCCTCTGTCCCCCTCAGCCTGCCCCCTATCCCTGCCCCCACATCCCCCTGCAACCCGCTCAGCCTTCCCCCCACATCCCCTCACAGTCCCCATGCGCTGTCCAGGCCCTGAACCATGGCCTCATCCAGTCTGCCTGTGGGCTCGGCTTCAGCCTCCTGGAGCCCAGCGGGAGGTGGCAGCCAGCGTCAGGAGGGCAGCCTGCCTGCCACATGCAGACAGAGTGTGGGGACGGGGCGGCCCTCGCGCAGGCCTCAGCCCCGCTGGCAGCAGTGGGAGATGGCGCCATTTTGATGAAGGGACAATTGGCGCCTTTGGCCACGTTTCCATGGGACAGGTGAGAAGCCCCCACAATCCCGAGTCACAATCAGAGCGTGAGGGCAGCCGCGCTGCTGCCCCTGTTGTGCATGGGGTCGGCCCAGCACGCCCAGCTGATGGGGGTGATCCTGTCACGGAGTGTGGGGGGACTCAGGGCCCTGCACCCCCGGCTTCCTGCGATTCACCATGACTCTCAGCCAGCCAGTAAAGCAGAAGGTTTATTTAGACGACAGGGACACAGTTCAAGACAGGTCCCGCAGGCACAGAAAACAGGACCCCCTCAGTTAGGTCCATCTTGGGGTCCTCGGGCACCCCAGCCCCCTTGGGAGGTCAGAGCCCTGTCTGCCTCCCAGCCATTCCACCAGCCAGCTCCTGAAACTTTCCCTTCAGCGACCCCTCCCACAGCCTTTGTTCAGTTTCCCGGGCAAAGGTGTCACCTGGCCTCTAACCCCTTTCTGGGTTCTCATGTTACATGCTCAGGTATTCTCTGGTCAGTCTCCCATCCCCCAATGCAGACTATCCTAGCCACACTCCCCTGTCAGCATTCAAAGACCACAGTAAGAACAGTCCCAGTTCGTCACAGATGCGTAGCCAGAATCAGCCAGAATCCATTGGAAGCTGCTTTACCAGTTTGTTGGGGCAGCCCGACTTATGGGGCCGGCTGCAGCTCGCATTCGGGGTGTGCGGGCAGTGGGGAGGAGGCAGCATGAATTGCATGTGGGAGATTCATTCGTTGTTTGTGTGACAGCACAAACTCCCCCTCATCCCAAAACCTGCTCCCCAAATGAGCAGACTGGAGCACATCACACTAAGCAAACTGGTGCCACATGCAACAAAATAAACAGGTCCCATCTCGTGTCCTTTGTTGCACATTTCGATGGCGTGTGCCAGGTGCTGGCAGGTTGCAGGGTCGAGAAGCGTGCATGCGGGTGAACCGCCTGGGTGCTCTTTTCCAGAACTATATCGACGGAGCTGTTCCCTCTAATGCACCAGTTCCTGCCCCCTGTATCCCAGCCAGAGAGCTGGGACACAGAGAGCAGCTATCTTGACAGTCGCTGAATAAATCCAGTTTGATCCTCTTCCCTGTGGGACAGATGCAGCAGCAGCGCAGTCTCGCTCCAGCCCATCCCACTCAGGTATCTCCTCACCCGGCCGTGACCTGTCGGGACAATGGCGGGAGCGGGGGTTCAGTCTCTGTAACCCCACGTGCTAAGCAGGGGTTAGTGATACCAAATGGAACTGAAAGTCCGAGGGGGGTGGGGAGAGGGGTTCCCACCGGGTGTGGGGGTTTGGTGAAAGGCGCCTACAAAACGTTGGGTCTGCCCAGGACTTCTCCGGTGTTAGACACAGACTCAGTGCTCACGACGGGGGAACAGCTGCCTGTTAGGGGCGTGCTGGTCAGTTTCCCAGATTTCTGGGAGGGGCGCTCCAGCTGGTTCTGCTTTGCAATGCTAAGAGGAACCCTGAGATCCTGATTTTCGTCCTTGTCACTGCCAATACCACCTGGAACAAGCGTTACACCCCCATCGCGTTCTGCACAACCCCCGTTCCTGCCATCTCCTCTGGCTTGATCCTCTCCATTTAGTGCGTCCTTCGTCTGGAAGGCCGATGGTACAGTAATGCCGCAGAGTCCCACTGAGAAATTAAATCCCTGGCTCACACCTGCCCAACTTCAGAAACGTTGGCATTCTCGGCGAGGAGGGAGGGAGCCCAAGAAATCTGGTATCTGCGGTAAATAAAGGATAGGCAGACGTTCCGGAGGGGGCTCCCTCCCTGCCCACAGGCCAGGCTTGAGGCCAGTGGTTGAGAAAGCAAGATAAGCTGGGTGTGGAGTGGTGCTTTCCCCATAAAGGCATGGAGCCCCGGCTCTGGTTTCTGATGTGGAAGTGGGGGACGCTTCAGGTTGCTAACTCGCCCGCTCAGCTGCAGCGTCGGAATGGGTGAGTTTTATTGAAATGCCCAGTATTTCACACAGCCTGGAGATGTAGGGCCAGAGCCTGGTGGTGGGCACCAGAGCCCCAGGCGGTGTGGGCACGTGGGGGAGGTGCAGTGGCAGGGCATGCTATGTGGCCCCTGTGGGACACCATGTGCCCTGAGTGCCCGGGCACAGGAAGGAACGTGCCCAGACAGACGCAGTAACTACCGCATAGAGAGGGGCAGCCTGCACTCCTCTCAGTGCCGCCCCTCAGCCCGGGCAGGTGCACAAGAGGGAGGGGAGCCCTGGTGCATCCTCTGCTTTCCCGACCCTGCCTGGCCGAGGCACAAGGGATGGGGGCGCAGTGAGGTACATGCTGCTTTTCCTTTGAAACGGAGCAGCATTTCCCCCAGCAAGTGCATGCTGCAGCATGAGCCTGGCTAGCTAGGAGTCTGGCAGTGCCTCCTGGTGAGTAAAGAGTGCCCCCGGGGCCATGGGGTACCAGGAGCCTGGCGGGGATCCCCTGCCCAGTGCTCTGCTGGACCCTAGGCAGGAATCCTCCCGCCCTGCCCCAGGTACCTTTGGGCATTGGGGCCAAAGTACTTTAGAACACAAAGGAACTAGCATAAACCATGTTTTAAAAATGGGGAAACTGAGGTATGGTGCAGTGTAATGAGTTTTCCAAGGTCACAGGTCGAACTCAGGCCCTCTGTGTCTTAGACTATTAGAGTGTGTGAACGGCTGCTAGCTGGCAGCGTCCCCGCTCCTCTGGGGCGTCAGGAGAAGGGGAGGCGTGTTTTCAAGGATGAGTGACTCCAGATTGTTATTTCACTTCAGTTCCAAACATTGTACTTCTAGCTTGTCAGACTCAGGCCTTGTCTACACTACGAGAGTAGTTCGATTTTACTTAAATCGAATTTTTGGAATCGATATTGCAAAGTCGAACGTGTGTGTCCACACTAAGGACAGTAATTCGACTTTGTGAGTCCACACTAACGGGGAAAGCGTCGACATTGGAAGCTGTGCACTGTGGGCAGCTATCCCACAGTTCCCGGAGTCCCCGCTGCCCATTGGAATTCTGGGTGGAGCCGCAAATGCCTTCTGGGTAAAAAAAATGTGTCCAGGGTGCTTTTGGGTAACTGTCGTCATCCGTCCATCACTCCCGCCCTCCCTCCCTGAAAGCGCCGGCGGGAAATCAGTTCGCGCACTTTTCTAGTCAGTGACAGCGCGGACGCCACAGCACTGCGAGCATGGAGCACACTGCGACCATCGCTGCAGTTGTGGCCGCTCTCAACGCCTCGCAGCTTATCATACACCTTTCCCTGAGGCAGATGCAGATAAGTCAGGCGAGGAGGCTACGTCACCGCGGTGATGGCCTGAAGTCTGAGAGTAGCACAGACCTCTCAGAAAGCAGGGGACCCAGCGCCGAGGACATCACGGTCGCAATGGGTCATGTTGATGCCGTGGAACGGCGATTCTGGGCACGGGAAACAAGCACTGAGTGGTGGGACCGCATAGTGCTGCAGGTCTGGGATGAATCCCAGTGGCTGCGAAACTTTCGCATGCGGAAGGGAACTTTCCTGGAACTTTGTGAGTTGCTGTCCCCTGCCCTGAAGCGCAATGACACCCGGATGCGAGTAGCCCTGACTGTCCAGAAGCGAGTGGCCATAGCCCTCTGGAAGCTTGCAACGCCAGACAGCTACCGGTCAGTCGCGAACCAGTTTGGGGTGGGCAAATCTACTGTGGGGGTTGTTGTGATGCAAGTAGCCAAGGCAATCGTTGATGTACTGCTACCAAAGGTAGTGACCCTGGGAAACGTGGAGGCGATCATAGATGGCTTCGCAGCGATGGGATTCCCAAACTGCGGTGGGGCCATAGATGGAACTCACATCCCTATCCTGGCACCGGACCACCAGGCCAGCCAGTACATTAACAGAAAGGGCTACTTTTCCATGGTGCTGCAAGCACTGGTGGACCACAGGGGACGTTTTACAAACATCTACGTCGGATGGCCGGGCAAGGTTCATGACGCTCGTGTTTTCAGGAACTCTGGTCTGTTTAGACGGCTGCAGCAAGGTATTTACTTCCCGGACCACAAAATAACTGTTGGGGATGTGGAGATGCCTATAGTCATCCTCGGGGACCCAGCCTACCCGCTAATGCCCTGGCTCATGAAGCCCTATACTGGCGCCCTGGACAGTGAAAAAGAACTCTTCAACTACCGGCTGAGCAAGTGCAGAATGGTGGTGGAGTGTGCTTTTGGCCGTCTCAAGGGGAGATGGAGAAGCTTGCTGACTCGCTGTGATCTCAGCGAAACCAATATCCCCATTGTTATAGCAGCTTGCTGTGTGCTCCACAATCTCTGTGAGAGCAAGGGGGAGACCTTTATGGCGGGGTGGGAGGTTGAGGAAAATAGCCTGGCTTCTGATTACGCACAGCCAGACAGCCGGGCGATTAGAAGAGACCAGCGGGACGCGCTGTGCATCCGGGAGGCTTTGAAAGCTAGGTTCCTGAGTGAGCAGGGTAACCTGTGACTGTAAAGTTTGTGTACAGAGAAGCCGAACCTGCCCCCGTTTCTTTACCCAGTTAATGTTGACTATCCTCTCCAGTTACATACCCCCTTCTCCCCCCCTTCCAACACATGTTTCGAAATAAAATCAGTTCTACTTTGTTAATGAACACCGTTTTCTTTACTACTGTTTTCGCGGGAATTTTTTAAAACTGGGACGCGGATTGTGGTGCGGAGCGGGTGTAGTGTAGTGACGCAAAGAAAGCTTCTAAACTCAAGGATTGACAGGCTCCGCTGTGGTGGGCTGGTTCTTTCAATGGAGCCTGTCACCCCTCCTGATCGGGACTGTGTGTATGGGGGGGCTATGTGACTTTGTGGCAGGGGGAGGACGGTTACAGATCTCCTGCTGTGTGGCTCTGTGATCCTGCATAAGGACCGCCGCTTAAGATCTGTAACTGCCCTCCCCCGCCACAAAGTCACAGAGCAACCCACCCCCCACTACAGAACATGAAAACCACCTCCCAGACTGACCAGGGCAACTAGTCACTGCACTGTGTATGTGCCCTGCTGCTGTACCTGCCCCCGCCTATGTACCCTGCCAAAGGTGACTGTCCTGTCCAATTACCATCCCCCTTTCCCCCCCTCCTCCAAAAGAACATGATGGAAACATTAGTTAACAGAAACATATTTTTTATTATCAACTACACATGGAACTGGGAGGTGAAACTTGGACGGGGGCTTGTGTCAGGCGGGAAGGAAAGAACTTGTCAAATTTTGGGGAATGAGAGCCTTCTGCTACTAGAGCTCTCTGCAGGGGTGGAGTGAGAGTTGGCGTGGACTCTGCCGCCTCTCCTTCTGTGCACTTTGGGTGAGGGGGGTATGGGACTTGGTGGCGGGGGAGGGCGGTTAGAGATGGACTGCAGTGGGGCTCTGTCCTCCTGCCTCCGTTCCTGCAGAACATCCACAAGGCGCCGGAGCGTGTCCGTTTGCTCCCTCAGTAGTCCAAGCAGGGTTTGAGTCGCCTGCTGGTCTTCCTGCCGCCACCTCTCCTCCCGATCCATGTTTGCTTGGTGCATTTGGGACAAGTTCTCCCGCCACTGGGTCTGCTGTGCTGCCTGGGCTCGGGAGCAGGCCATAAGCTCTGAGAACATGTCCTCCCGTGTCCTCTTCTTCCTATGCCTAATCCTCGCTAGCCTCTGGGAGTGTGATGCCAGGCTAGGTTGTGAGACAGTCGCAGATGGGGCTGTGGGAATGGGAAAAAGGGAGTGAATTCCTCAGAAAGATAAATGTAGTTGTGAACAAAGAACATAGTCTTTCTCTGTGAACAAGACCATGCACAGCACCTATCACATGCGCACTCAGCACAAGGTCGAATTCTCGGCCTTCGCATTCAGTGCCTGGGGTCTTGCACAGCACATTTGAGAACCGTGTCAGGACAACGGAATTTCTGTTGCAGGCAGACATGGTAAGCCGTAGACTCGTGGCAGCTTAAAACTTTAATATTAGCAATGGCCTCATTTCACATTGAAATCAATGTCAGTCCCTGCTGCCAGCAATCCGGCAAGCAGGAACTCTGCTCCTGTCCCACACCCTCGCGGCTGTCCCCGGGAACGATCCCTTTCGGCTGCCCCTCTCCCGCCTCCACCGCGTGGCTGCAAACCAGCGGTTACAGTTCTGTAAAGGAACGGTAAAGCAGTCCCAACACTAACATTCCCCTACCTCATTCAAAGCAGGTCACCATGAGCGACATCACCCTCATGAGGATCTCTGACAGCGAGAAAGAGAGAATGCTCCGGGAAAGCCTCCAAAGACCAGGGCCGTATGCCGCCCTGCTGTGCAGAGCAATGATTCCCGAGTACTTGCTTGTCTCGTGGCGCGGCAACGTGTCGTACTACGGAGGACCCAATAAGGCCGCTCTCCCCAGGAACCTAATGCAACGGATTTCCAATTACCTCCAGGAGAGCTTCCTCGAGATGTCACAGGAGGATTTCTGCTCCATCCCCGGACATATAGACCGCATTTTACTCTAGCTGCTGTAGCAGTGACTAAACAGTAGAGCGGCTTGGGCAGGACAATCATGCAAAACTGGACATTGCTAGATTTTTTTTTCAATAGTTGCACTGCCCATGACTGAACCGTTAAGCGCCTAGGGCAAACTAATCATGAGAAACCCATTTTTTTAATTGTTAATATTCCTGTTCTGTTAAAAATAAATGTTTAGATGTTTACAACACTTACTGGCTGATCCTTCCCCAGATTCTGTGTCCGGGGTAACGGCTGGGGACGGTTGGTAGGGGATCTCTGTAAGGGTGATGAAGAGATCCTGGCTGTCGGGGAAACCAGCGTTGTGAGTGCTGTCGACTGCCTCGTCCACCTCTTCTCCTTCCTCATCTTCCCCGTCCGCTAACATGTCCGAGGATCCGGCCGTGGACAATATCCCATCCTCAGAGTCCACGGTCACTGGTGGGGTAGTGGTGGCGGCCGCACCTAGGATGGAATGCAGTGCCTCGTAGAAACGGGATGTCTGGGGATGGGATCCGGAGCGTCCGTTTGCCTCTTTGGTCTTCTGGTAGCCTTGTCTCAGCTCCTTGATTTTCACGCGGCACTGCGTTGCATCCCGGCTGTATCCTCTCTCTGACATGTCTTTAGAGATCTTCTCGTAGATCTTTGCATTCCGTTTCTTGGAGCGCAGCTCGGAAAGCACGGACTCATCACCCCACACAGCGATGAGATCCAAGACTTCCCGATCAGTCCATGCTGGGGCCCTCTTTCTATTCTGAGATTGCACGGCCATCACTGCTGGAGAGCTCTGCATCATTGCCAGTGCTGCTGAGCTCGCCACAATGTCCAGACAGGAAATGAGATTCAAACTGGCCAGACAGGAAAAGGAATTCAAATTCAAATTTTCCCAGGGCTTTTCCTGTGTGGCTGTTCAGAGCATCCGAGCTCGTACTGCTGTCCAGAGCGTCAACAGAGTGGTGCACTGTGGGATAGCTCCCGGAGCTATTAGCGTCGATTTCCATCCACACCTAGCCTAATTCGACATGGCCATGTCGAATTTAGCGCTACTCCCCTCGTCGGGGAGGAGTACAGAAGTCGAATTAAAGAGACCTCTATATCGAACTAAATACCTTCGCGGTGTGGACGGGTGCAGGGTTAATTCGATGTAACGGCGCTAACTTCGACATAAACGCCTAGTGTAGACCAGGCCTCACTGAAATCCTTCTCCTTTAAAGCTTTAACCCTTTGCCTGCCATGGGGTTACGCCTCTCTCCTCCCTCTCACAAGGATACCTGAGATTGCTGGCAGGGTGTCACAGTTACTTGGGCTGTGACATTGTCTGAAGAATTTGGGGTGCAGGCAGCTCCAAAAAGAAGGTGTTTCCAATGAAATCTGTCTGGGGATCATGTCTGGGCAAAGTGTTTCCATTGCAACAGTGTGTTTCGGTGTGTCGTTTACACGGTGTTCTCTCTCTCTCTCTCCAATTCATTTGCACGTTTGTATCACGGTCACTTTTGGGGTTAGTTGTGGACTTTCTAACTTTGCAACACCACATGAATACAATGATTGCTGACAGAAAGCACGGTGCCGGACTCCAGTGCGGCTTCTGCCTGTTCTGGTTTGACACACACACACACACCCTGCCCGCCCCACCCCGCCCCACCCCACAAAAAGCTGCCATTTTGCAACTGTCAAGGGCCGGCAGAAGCTATAATCAAACTTGGGACCTCTGGAGCTTCACACGTGAGCCTCTGCTGTAAGGTTCTCAACCTATTTACCATTGGGGGCTGCATATGCCGTGCTCTGCGTTATGTGGGCTGTAGCTACACAAGATGTAATACCAGGGCCGGGATAGATATACCGGGGGGGGGGGGGAGGGGGCGGGTGAATGAGCTGGTTTCTGTCCAAGAGTCTGGATTGCTCTGGGCTGCTGATCCCGGCAAGGTCATTGTGAATCCCTGCACTGAGTGCTGAAGGTGGCCTGGGAAAAGCATGTGTGGGGAGGGGGAGGGGTGTCTATGTTAATCCCGGCTGAAATAAATGGCCATGCCCTTGCTAGGGCAGCGCTTACAGTGCACCCCTCAGGGACCCGGCTCCATTTTGAACTCTTTTGGGCCAGGACTGTGGCCCCTGGCGACTCTGCCCACTTTAAGCCTGGCCTGAGCTGGGCCCACAGAACAGCTGCAGTGTCAGCAGCGTGTCCCCCTCTGGGCTGCTGGGCTGCAGTGCAGGGGGCAGCATGCCTGGCGTGGGGCACACAGCAGCTCTGTGCCCTGGGCCCCTCTCACCTGGAGCTCATCTGAGGGGGGGCAGAGCCCTGCCGGAGGCTGCCCAGCTGCTGTCTCTGTGTGGGTGAGCGGGCACTGCCCTCCGGCTGGTGGTAGTGACTGTGGACAGGGGGAGCAGGGACAGAGGGGGTTGCTCCGAGCAGCACTCCCCTTGCAGCGGTGCAGCGCGGGGAGAGAGGCAGCAGCTCCTTCCCCACCACAGGGAGCGCTCCAGCCGGCCCTGACCCGCCCAGGACCCGGGAGCCAGGCCATTGGAGCCGCAATCTTTGAATGGTTTTTACCATGCAGCTGGGTCCCAGCTGTGTGCTAATCGGGCCGGCTGCAGAGACGGAGACAGTGGCCAGGCCGGGGGAGAGGTGAATGGTGGGCTTCACCCCCGTCTCCAGAGACTTGGGCCCACCCCCCCCATGCTGAGCCCCTTTGAACATCCAGCTATGTCCTGCGGTGCCTACGTGGGAGCTGAGCTCTTCTGAAAATCTGGCCCAGTAGTTGAGCCCTCTGAAAACTCTGGCCTTAGCGTCTAAGGATAACATTTTCAAGAGTGGCTAAGTCACTTAAGTGCCTAAATCCCAGTGACTTCTAGCGGGATTTAGGCACTTGTGAAACTCTCTCCTGGTCTCATGTCCAGCGGTTTCTGTCCCCTGCAGGGTTCCTGTCCAGCTTTCTCGTGCTTCTGTCTGCGCTGTCTATGATGGCGCTCCTTTGCGTAGCCCCCGTGCAGGGCAACGGGGCCCTGGCCCACAAGAAGGTTGAGAGGGGTGAGTAGAGAACCCGTCGGAGAGCTTCTATCATCTGCCATATCCGAGATCAGGGCATCGTGGGCCTGATTCTTCTCCTCTCCCCCATGCCGGGATCACCCCTATATCCACTTATCCACTGAATGCACCTTCCCGCCCCCCCGCCAGCGCTGGGCCCAAAGAAACGCTGAGTTCTCCAAAGACATCGCAAGGCCGGCCTGCGCTAGTGAGCCCACTACTCCCATTCGCAGGCCTCCAGCGCCTGGGAAAGGGCCAGCCAGGGTCGGGGAGGTGCTGCTCGACTTGCTGTTTGCTTTACACAGCTTTGTTATCCCTTTCTCCGGTAACGGCTGCCAAGCCCCCGGCAGTGACTGAAGAGCGCTGGTGCCAACCGCAGGGCAGCGTGTGGGAATCAGGCACCCCCCCAAAATTGGCTGGGAGTTCTACCCTTCCATCTCACCAACTCCTATACTAGGGCTAGCCCCGGCTAACAGCTGGGGATCTCTCGCTCATGCCTAGAAGCCTTGCCCCCAGAGTCCAGGCAGCAGGGAGAGCCAGTTCCTCCTTGTCAGGGGTTTTCATTCCCTCCTCCCCACACCTCCAGCGGCTCTTGGAGCTGCTCAGGGGCTTGCCCAGGCAGGCCAGGGGCCGAGCCAGCTCCAGAGGTGGCCCTGAGCCCCTGTCCCCGCAGTGCTCAGCAGCTCCTCCCCCTCGGCTCAGCTATGGGGGAGGGGCACACAGGGGGATTGTCTGGGGGGTAGGAGAGCTGGGGGACTAAGGCTCGAGGGAGGACCCTGGGGATGGGAGGGGCAGTATAACCATAGTGCTCTCATTCTACCAGGATAGTTCGGGACAATTTCTGCCCCAAAGACAAGCCCCTCGATAGGATGTCTGGAATTTTCAAAGGCACCACAGCGAGTTGGGTGCCTAAATCCCACTGAATTCCAATCACAGTCGGGTGTCAAACTCCCTTAGGCTCTTTGAAAACTCCCATTTAAATTGTCACTGATGGGTTTCATAATTGACATTCGCTGAGATGGATCTGGCAGCGTCTCCCCCACCCTCACCAAACGATTTCTTCTGCAGTACGGACTCAGGAAGGATACAGAGCCTTGGTTTACACTTGATTCATCTCTTCAAGGTTTCTTCAAAACCAGCAGAGCAAGAAACAATTCTTATTTTATTTTATTGGTAAAATGAAAGTGTAAGATCTGGAGCGGGATTCTGTGGCCAGGAATGGCCGGGGCGGATTCTGTGGCTGTAGTATTGTGAAATACACAGGACCTGCCTCTAAAAACCCAGCCTCCAGTTACCCCAGGCTGATTTGATCGAGCTAGCTAGCGCTCACTCCCCCACCCCCACCTGCCCCCTTAACCTGATGTTCATGGCATTTCAGGGTTCCCCAAAGACTGCAGCAACATTCCCAGGGACAGTCCCAGCGGCGTCCATGTCATCCAGCCGGCAGGCTCTCCCCCTCGAGTGGTGTGGTGTGACATGGACACCGAAGGCAAAGGCTGGACCGTTGTCCAAAGAAATTCTTACAACACAGAGATCACCTGGAGTCCTGGAGCACCTACAAGTACGGCTTTGGGAATGTGCAGCAGGATTACTGGCTTGTCAACAAGTACCTGTCCCTGCTCACGCGGCAGAACACCTACAAGGTCCGCTTTGTGGTGGAGGACAAATCCAACAACACCCGCTACGCAGAGTACGACATCTTCAGTGTCGAGGATGAGCTGAGCGGGTACCCGCTGAGGCTGGGCAGGTACTCTGGGGACAGCGAGGACTATCTCACCACCTACCACTCCGGCCTGGGGGGCATACACGACAACATGAAGTTCAGCACGACTGACAAGGATCAGGACCAGGCCAGTGGGAATTGCGCAAGTAGCTATGGAGGCTGGTGGTACGACAAGTGTCAGAACGTCCTGCTCAATGGGAAAGGCTACATCTACTGGGCAGGGTTCTGTAAGAGTGGGGAGTGCAAGTCTTCCCTCATCCTGGTTAAGCCAACAGACGTGTGCTGGGTCCGGCAGGAGGAGCCCATCCTCCTTGGGAGCCGGCGCCGCTGAGACAATATTAGATCAGACACGGCGTGCCATCCCCCACCTAATCAGTGCAATCCCTGCAATGCCTCCACTCTGCTCACTCCCCTCCCTGTTGGCTTCTGCATGGTAAATCCCCTGGAATAAATGCTGAGAGCTGACCCCGCCGGTGCGTTCGAATGACATGAAGAGTGTGATTGGTGTGTATAACTGGACCCCCGCTTCCACTCTGCCTCGCTGGAAGCCATGTCACTCACTACGACTTTAGACCCACATTAACTTCTGCTTCTCCCAGCCCTGCCACTGCCCCTTGGCATTAGTGATCAATGAATCATGACACTGGATTTCTAACAGAAGTACTGGGAGCATAAGCTTTTGTGGGTAAGAACCTCACTTCTTCAGATGCAAGTAATGGAAATCTCCAGAGGCAGGTATATATCAGTGTGGAGATAACAAGGTTAGTTCAATCAGGGAGGGTGAGGTGCTCTGCTAGCAGTTGAGGTGTGAACACCAAGGGAGGAGAAACTGTTTCTGTAGTTGGATAGCCATTCACAGTCTTTGTTTAATCCTGATCTGATGGTGTCAAATTTGCAAATGAACTGGAGCTCAGCAGTTTCTCTTTGGAGTCTGGTCCTGAAGTTTTTTTGCTGTAAGATGGCTACCTTTACATCTGCTATTGTGTGGCCAGGGAGGTTGAAGTGTTCTCCTACAGGTTTTTGTATATTGCCATTCCTGATATCTGACTTGTGTCCATTTATCCTCTTGCGTAGTGACTGTACAGTTTGGCCAATGTACATAGCAGAGGGGCATTGCTGGCATATGATGGCATATATAACATTGGTGGACGTGCAGGTGAATGAGCCGGTGATGTTGTAGCTGATCTGGTTAGGTCCTGTGATGGTGTTGCTGGTGTAGATATGTGGGCAGAGTTGGCATCGAGGTTTGTTGCATGGGTTGGTTCCTGAGTTAGAGTTGTTATGGTGCGGTGCGTGGTTGCTGGTGAGAATATGCTTAAGGTTGGCAGGTTGTCTGTGGGCGAGGACTGGCCTGCCTCCCAAGGTCTGTGAAAGTGAGGGATCATTGTCCAGGATGGGTTGTAGATCACTGATGATGCGTTGGAGAGGTTTAAGCTGAGGACTGTAGGTGATGGCCAGTGGAGTTCTGTTGGTTTCTCTTCTGGGCCTGTCTTGTAGCAGGAGGATTCTGGGTACACGTGTGGCTCTGTTGATTTGTTTCTTTATTTCCTTGTGTGGGTATCGTAGTTTTGAGAATGCTTGGTGAAGATCTTGTAGGTGTTGGTCTCTGTCTGAGGGGTTGGAGCAGATGCGATTGTACCTGTGGGGTTGGAGCAGATGCGATTTTACCTCAGTGCTTCGCTGTAGACAATGGATCTTGTGGGGCTAGTTTCTGGGCACACGCCATCATGGCTTGTTCTACACGAGGCCCCCCTTACCTGTTGCTTCCAGCTGTCTTAAATGAAGAGTGCATCCTCACAGCTGTGTCAATGAGATTTTAACTCCCCCCATAACATGGTATAATCCAGCTCCTAGCAGTGTATTTATCTATCAGGCTGACGTCCTCTGAGCATCTCTGAGCATTTCCTGCCTGTTTGGCTTCAGTCACTTCAATCAAAGTTCATTGTGACCAGATGCTGAACACCAATAATGCTAACAGCCAGGGGCAGGAGCACTCCCCCCCTCCCCCCGAGCAGGGAAAGAACAGGCTAAAGAACAAGTCAGCTGGGCCTGATGAAGTTCACCCTCGGGCAGGCTCCCAAATCTTGGGCTGTAGCCCAAAGATGGGCCATGACGTAGTCCTGGCTGGTCCACTGGCAGGGGTGAAGATGGGGGGGAATGTGAAGGGGCATTGCCCCCCCAAAAACTGCATTTTTCCAGTCCCCTCCTGACCATGGCCCTTCAGTGCATCCCCAGGACACAAGGCCCTGTCTAATTGGCCTTCCTGACAGAGCCTGCGTGGAGAGCGTGCGTAGGGGGCAGTTTGGGGGGCAGGTTTGGAAAGAGGGATGCTTTCAGGGGGAGGTGCAGCTGGAAGGTTTCCTCCTCCCTCCTCAGCATCTGGGATGCAGACAGGGGGGAGTGGGTTGCTATTTTGCAGTTGGTAGTATCAGGGACCCCGCCCCCCCGTGCACTAAGCTGTCCCCTCCATCTCGGTTGCTGGTGGTGAGGTGGGGGTGTGCTGTTTTGCAGTGGGGGAGCGGGGGATCCCCCTGCCTAGGGCACTGACCTCTCCCCTTCCCGCCTCCCATCTCCACTGTCCGTGCTGGGAGCCACCCCCACACCCCACTCTGCCCATTGCAGGCTGCGCTTGGTGCCCTCCTGAGCCACCTATCCCTCGCCAGGCTGGAGCATGACGCTGCAAGCGGGGACATCCTCAGCCTGTCCCGGGCAACCAGCTCGCTCAGCCGTTTTGCTGCCTGGGGGCTCCCTGCCAAACCCAGGGTTCCCCTGCACCATTCCCCCCAGCACATGTATACAGAGCACTGTATAACCAGAGTTGTCATAACTATAAAGGGAAGGGTAACAGCTCTCCTGTGTACAGTACTATAAAATCCCTCCTGGCCAGAGACTCCAAAATCCTTTTCCCTGTAAAGGGTTAAGAAGCTCAGGTAACCTGGCTGGCATCTCACCTAAAGGACCAATAAGGGGACAAGATACTTTCAAATCTTGGTGGGGGGAAGGCTTTTGTTTGTGCTCTTTGTTTGGGAAGTCATTCGCTCTTGGGACTGAGAGGGACCAGACATCAATCCAGGTTCTCCACATCCTTCTAAACAAGTCTCTCATATTTCAAACTTGTAAGTAAACAGCCAGGCAAGGCGTGTTAGTTTTTACTTTGTTTTCTCAACATGTAAATGTACCTTTTACTAGAGTGTTTACCTCTGTTTGCTGTACTTTGAATCCGATTTCTAACGCAGCGTTTTGCTCTGGCCTATTGCTCTTTAAGTTTGATTACCCTGTAAAGTTATTTTCCATCCTGATTTTACAGAGATGTTTTTTACCTTTTTTCTTTAATTAAAAGCCTTCTTTTTAAGAACCTGATTGATTTCTCCTTGTTTTAAGATCCAAGAGGTTTGGAACTTGATCCACCAGGAGTTGGTGGGAGGAAGGAGGGGGATGGTTAATTTCTCCTTGTTTTTAGATCCAAGGGGGTTGGATCTGTATTCACCAGGGAATTGGTGAAAGGTTTCTCAAGGCTTCCCAGGGAAGGGAATCCACTTGGGAATGGTGGCAGTGGACCAGATCTAAGCTGGTAGTTAAGCTTCGCAGTTTTCATGCAGGCCCCCACATTTGTACCCTAAAGTTCAGAGTGGGGAAGCAGCCTTGACAAGAGTCTAGTGACTCTCTCACCCTGGGCTCTCCCCAGTATAGACTCTTGTTCACACTAGTCAAATGATGTTCAAATGCTGAGAAGGAGCAGGGAAGAGGAACAGAAATGACTTGTGGCCTGGCCAGCACACCTTCGAGCAGGCAACCCGAGGGGCTGCAGCTAGTCAGCTTGACTAAGCAGTTCCGAGCTCTGTCATTAAGGTCTATAGTCACCCAGCAGGAGGAGGTAGCTGCATTTCAGGTTTTTGCTCTAGCAGACAAAGGTGTAAGGAGAGCTGGCAAAGCTGATGTTAGAAACATTGACATTGGAAATCCATGTAAGTGTAGAAGAGTGACGGAACCAACCGTGCGGGGACGTGGGAATTCACTCTCACCTGGCCTCTGGGGCTGGAGGCAGCACGTGGCTGGCACTTCTCGCTCCTGCCGTACGAGGGGCAGGTGCTGCTACCGACTGCTCCCCCTAACCCCCGCCCTGCTGCGCTCTGGGGATGCTGCCCTGCTGTGGAGCTCTCAGGTGTCTTGAACTGGAATTTGTTTGGAGAGAAACTGCTAAGAAGCCTTATCAGCCCCGAGCAGAGAGTACCTGGGAGCCTGCCTGGGTCGGGCGGGTCTGGTACAGCCTCCCCCAGATAAGGTTCAGAGTAACAGCCGTGTTAGTCTGTATCCGCAAAAAGAAGAACAGGAGTACTTGTGGCACCTTAGAGACTAACTAATTTATTAGAGCATAAGCTTTCGTGGACTACAGCCCACTTCTTCGGATAAGGCTCTTCCTTGGACCTGCCACCCATTGGAATCTGGAAAGATTCCCTCCGAGGTATCACCCGGGGCAGCCAGGGCAGGGCAGGGCACGGCCTGCTCCCCTGGAGCGTTAGGGCTTTCAGGAGTCAGAGGTGTCAGCAGAGCAGGTTGTACGTTAAAGCAGCGAAGGCAGTTGGGGGGCGGAGGAATTGGTTGCTTTGCCATTGCACTTGATCAGCTCAATTTGAAAATTCTTTCAAAGGAAATCCAGATGTATACATCTGACTGGGGTACATGTACACACATACACACGCACACTCACATGTGCACACACTCGTGCACATACACGTACACACATGTACACATACATATATACACAGACGTGCACATATGCTGTCCCTGGAGCGCCCCGGGATGCGACTGACGGGGTGGCTGGCTATTATGGAGGCAGAAGGGGGTTGGGAGAAAATAATCAAGAAGAACTTTTGCTAGAAATGCAAACCTAAGCTGGAAATCTGTGCAGGGCTGGGCTCAGCGAAAATGATCTTTTGAGCTGCTCTTATTAACCGTGGTCCTGTATTTCCTGGTTTGCGTCGGACCCAGGCAGAAGACTGGGCTGCTCTCAGCTGCAGAAGCCATTGGAATGAGCCAGGTCGGAATGAGCCAGGCCCTCAGAGCCTTCTGCCACCAATCGCCCCAGCAGTCACTGATCCACACCAAACCACGTCATTCCAGTCAGGCAGTTTCATATGCACACGTCAAACCCTTGGTTTGACACTCAGACACCACGGTGATGGGCACAGTAAGGACCGAGAGACGCTAAACAGGCAGACAGACAAGGAAATAGTGGCGTTGGCTACAGGTGTGTGTGTGGTGCAAACGGATGAACACCAGTTGCTGGCTGAAGGCACAACCTTAATTCCCGCATCTCCTGTCTGTCAGCTATCGTTCGCTTGGCAGCCTGAGCTCCGATTTCTAACGCAGCGTTTTGCTCTGGCCTATTGTGGTTCTCATGTCCGGGGGCGCCTTGGCCCCTGGTATCAGGAGTGGTGCTAAGGAGGCTGCTTTTCAAAGGTCCTTAAGTAGAGTTGCCAACTTTCTACTTGCACAAAACCAAACGCCCTTGACCCAACCCCTTTCATGCCCTTCCCCAAGGCCCCACCCCCACTCACTCCAGCCCAGCCCATCTCCCTCAGTTGCTGGCTCTCACACCCTCACTCACTTTCACTGGGCTGGAGCTGTGGGTTGGAGTGAAGGGAGGGGTGAGGGCTCCGGTGGGGATGTGGGCTCTGGGATTGGGCTGGAGATTAGGGGTTTGGGGTGCCAGAGGGGGATCCGGGCTGGGGCAGAGGGTTGGGGTGCGGACTCTGGGAGGGAGTTTGGGTGCGGGAGGGGGCTCAGGGCTGGGGTAGGGGATTGGGGTGCGGGTGGGGGTGTGGGGTCTGGGAGGGATTAGGGTAGAGGAGGGGGTTCCGACCTGGGGCAGGGGGTTGGGGTGCCGGGTGTGAGGTCTGGGAGGGAATTTGGGTGTGGGAGGGGGTTCCGACCTGGGGCAGGGTTTCTGGGTGCGAGCTCCGGCCAGGCGGCGCTTACCTCAGCCAGCTCCTGGTCAATGGCACACCGGTGCTAATGCAGGCTCCTGACCCCTGGTCTCCCTCCGCTGGCAGGCTCTGAGCAAGGTCTGCCCAGAAAACATGGATGCTCTCGATCCTGCTGACAGCACCCCCCAGCACAGACAAACTCCAGCACATCTTGGAGGTGAGCAGAATGGGGAGGGGCCGCAGGGGTTTTACCTTAGCCCTGGGGACTCCTAGAAAGAAGAGACTGGAAAATCCATATTTCTATTGGATCCTTCCGAGTATGCATTTGTGATATAAACTCACTGGGTGACCTTGGGGTAACTCACTTCCCCCTTACGGCATCAGTCTTCTCCACTATCAAATCTACACTGGGGAAGAAGGACAGAAGTCCCGACAAACACCTTCACCTCTGGGTGTCTGGTCCTGGGAGCCGAAACCAACTGGACTATCTGCCCCATCTCCTAAACTGCCCTGTCTTTCCCTCCTAGGGCCTGGTCCTTAGTGCTCAGCCTGGCCCCTTCCCAGCTTGTCCCTGACCTTTAAAGGACTCTCCAAGGCCCTCCCATGCCTGCTTCCCTTGGGGTCTCTCTCCTGGCTGAGCACAGGCTGCCCTTCTATCTCTCAGCAGGCCTGGGTCCTAGTCACAGGCTGCATCTTGTCACGTGACCCCCACACTTATTCCCTTCACCCTAGGGAGCTGCATCACCTGGGCCAGGTGCAGTTGAGCTCCAACCCCTTTCTTGGCCCTCTCACCCTGGGATAGGTTGAAACTGGAAACCTGTGGGTAACAGTAACTGGTTGCTCCCAAAGGTGCTGAAGACACAATGGAAGAGGAAATCCTTTGGCCTGCATTGAAATTATTCCGACTGAAAGTGAATGAGAGAAAATAGATCCAGAGTTCTCTTCCTAGCAGCAGAAAATGTAGCGATTGATAGAGTTTCAGGTCAGAAAGGACCATTATGTGCATCTAGTCGCCCCTCCTGTATAACTCAGGGCCTAGAATGTGACCAAGTGGTTCCTTCAGCCAACCATAGCATGGGACTGAGCCAGAGCACGTCTTTTGGAACGACATCCACATGCAGGAGAGCCAGCTGGCTACCAGAAAATCTCTCTTCTGCAGTGACGTGGGGTTAAGGGACATGGGGGAAAAGACATGGAGGCTGTGACTAAACTTAGAGCAGCAAGACCAGGAAAACCAGGGTTAGATCCCAGGCCTGGCTATCAGATCTGCTGTTTTCTATTCCTGGCTTTGGGACCATGAGCGAGTCTCTGCACCGCTGGGTGCCTCGGTTTCCCCAGCTATCAAATGGAGCTAATCAAGGTTTTGTTTGTTCTCCCCATTTTACAGGGTGGGAAGCCGAGACACAGTTGGGACCTGTCTACACTACAGGTCTGTCGTGCGTTTGTAATCTGCTGACCCCCACATGTTGTTCAGAGCCTATGGACAACACAGCTCCCAAAGGTACGTTTCTTCTGTGCTTATCCCCTATGTACCAGCAGGGCTGGACAGCATATCTCACTGTGCTGTGGGGAGCAGGTCCTGGGTACTAAGGGTCTGAAGAAGCTCTCAAGGACTAATTTTTTAAAATAATTGTTATCAATGAATTGGGAGAAAACATACAATCACTGCGGATAAGATTGGGGGGTGACAAAATACAGGCAGAGTGGTAATTCCTGATGGCGAGAGGGCAGTGATACACAGCGATCTGGCTCATTCGGCCAGCTGGACCCATTCAAAGAAAACACGTTTGAGCAGAGCCCAATGCAAGGTCCTATGTGTGGAAACAAGGCACGCCGGCCACACCTCCAGAATGGGGACGTGTATCCAGGAAAGCAGTGACTCTGAAAAGGATTTAGGGGCCAGAGTGGAGAAGCCACTCAACATGAGCTCCCAGTGTGATACTGTGGTGAACAGGGCTAAAGCCATCATTAGACGTAGGAGCAGAGCCGTGAGTAGGATAGGGAGGTGACACAGCAGCAGTGAGACTGATATTGGAATACTGCCTCCAGTCCTGGTGTCCTCCTTTGAAAAAGATGGTCCTAGAAATTGGATCTGGGGCAGCAAAGAGCCACCAAATGTTCTGAGGGCTGGAGAAAAATGCCTTCTAGTGAGCTATTGAAAGAGCTCAACCTGTTTACCTTATCAAAAGAAGATTGAAGGGGACTTCATTGAAGTGTTGAAATGCCTTAATGGAGAGAAAATACTGGGCATTAAAGGGCTCTCTAGTCTAGCAGAGAAAGGCAGAACAAGACCCAATGGATGGAAGGTGAAAAGAGACAAATTCCTATGACAAATAAGGCACAAATATTCAACAGCGAGGATGATTGAACACAGGGAGAAGCTACCAAGGAAAGTGGTGGATTCTCCATCTCTTGATGTCATTAATAAAGACTAGCTGCCTTTCCGGAATGTGTTTGCCCCAAAAGTAGCTATTGTGGTAGACAGGAGGCCTGTGATATGCAGGGGGTCAGATTAGATGCTCTAACTGTCTCTTCTGCCCATAAAGCTACTCATTTCTGAGAAACCGAGTGTAGCATTGGGAGCAGCTTGTGATGTTTTACTGTCTAGCCGGCTTGCTTCCCAGAATGAACACTCATTGAGCGGGGTGATCCACAGGGAGTAGCTCAAACCTCCAAAGTGTCTGCCCTGTGGCAGGACATTAGCACTGCAGGGGAGGAGTGGGTGTGGCAGTGACATCACAAAGGTGTTTTCCAGGACTTCAGCCTATTGGCCAAAGGTGCTGGGGAGGTGGTGACCTCACAGAGGGATACTGACATCAGCCAGGCAGGACAGGGGTGCAGGGCCAGGGAAACCTCAGAGTCCCCTGTAGCTTGCTTCAGCAAGTCTCCTTCTCGAGATCTCGCTTTGAGGTCTGAGAGAGTATTTGGGTTCATGTATGTGACCACCAGGAAGAACCTCTTTTGAGTTTTCTCCTTTCTTTTTCCTGATTTCACTAGAAAAGAGACATCCCTGTTTAGAAGGTAAGAGCCTCCGAGAGGTTTGGAACCTGTTCAGTCTGCTGAATCTGGCACCAGCTGAATTCTAGGCATGGAAAACACTAGCTTAAGATGGCCAAATTTTATTCCCCACCTGGGATTTTGTCCCTTAGAATCACTGGGGACATTAGGGTTTGTCCTTTTTGTTTTACCTTTTCCTCTATCCCTCCCTCCTTTCTCTTCATCTCTTACATCTTCTGTCCTTTCCTCTGTTCCCCTCCCACCACCAGGAGGACTCTGTGTGTGTGTCGTGGTGGGTGCTCTGCAGTGGGAACAGGGACAATTCTCCAACTTTGGGCAGTCGAGAGCCTGGGTGAGATAAGGGGCGTTAAAGCCCTTTGTGAAGGAGATAGGGGAGTTTCACGGTGTTGAGCACCAAGGAATTGTAAACTTTGCTAAAACATCTAGTCTGCAGAAACCAGAAATGGTCAGGGCCACATTGTAACCATTGTCTTTTTTAAAGCCCATTGAGGGATGTGAGTCCCAGCCTTTTAGGTATCTGGGGTGCTGGGAGAAGAGAAGTGGTGCCTGTCTCCATTTTATGGCCTCAACAAACTAAGTGCTGTGCCCCAGTTCTCGTCAGAGATCGCTGAAAAAGAACGTCTTCCCATCCATTAACATACCTGGAAAGATACTGGAACTCCTTATTAAACAATCAGTTTGTCAGCACCTACAGGACAATTTGGTTCTTAGGACTAGTGAGCATGGACTTGTCAAGAACAAATCATTCCAAACCAATCCTAGCTCCTTCTTTGGCAGGGTTACGGGCCTAGTGGAGGTGGGTAAACAGTAGATGTGATCCATCTTGGTGTCAATAAGGACATTCTCACAAACAAACTAGGGAGATGTGGTCTAGATGCAATTAGTATAATATGTGTGCACAGATGGTTGCAAGCCCGTACTCCAACAGCCCAGAACCAAACACTCCTCCTCCTGGGCAGTGCGCTCCGACCTCTAATGGTCAGATGCTGCTTAGCACTGTCAGAGCAGCTTTTGCTGGGGGATTCTCCCAGCACTTTCCAATAGTGGGAAAGCATGAAATCCCCATTTGACTGCTGGGGACAGAGCCTAGAGCGGGGAGCAACTTACCCAAAGTCCCACAGATCAATAGGAAACCAGCAATGGAACCCAGGAGTCCTGACTCCCAGTTCCCTGCTCCAATCACTCCAGCGGAGCACACTCCCTCTCAAAGCAGGGGGACCGGAAATGAGGGCCTGCTTGTAATTACCAGCTGTGGGAGGGAGTGTGCAGCAGTGGTTAGTGAAGGGGCCTGGAAATAAGGACTGCTGGGTCCCATCCCTGGCTCTGACACTTGGTGTGACCCTGAGCCAGTAGCTTCCCCGCCCCAGGCCTGGTTCTCATCAGTGGGGTTGGGGTCGCAGCCCCTGCAGACCAGGGGGGTTGGGAGGCTCCAGGAAGGTGTGTAAAGTGTCGGGATGTCAGGATCCCGGAGGCGCTGTCACCCCCGCACTAGGCCAGTGTTCTGCACCCCCGGCTGCTGGCCGAGTTTCTCTGTCCCTTGGCAATAAGACAGACTCTTGTTTTCACAGCCAGTCGATCGCCCAGTGCTATCACATTGCCTGCTGGCTGGGCAGGGTAACTCCTCAGGTCACCACCACCCTCTCCAGCCTGCCTTGGCTTTGGGGAGTGAGGAGAAGGGCGAGGGATGACACTGAACATCCTCCATCCATCGCTCCGTCAGCAGAGCAAGTGAGTGGCATTAGGGTTCCCCGTTGGCGTCCCCTGTCTGTCTGGGGAGAGGCAGAAAGAGGGAGAAAGAATCTCTCCCAAAGGAGATTGGATTTGCAAACCACCCCCAGGAGCCCCTCGCTCTCAGACCGGGGATGGGCTTCTCCAGAGCCGTCTCCAGTGTGTTTGGAAAGGTCCCAGCAATGGGGCTCCCAACCCTTCCCTTGTGGGAGACCGTTCCCCAGGCTGAGCGTCTCTGAGCTGGGCCAGACCCTAAGAGCTGCTGAGCATGGAAATCAATGGGAAAGGCGGGGGCCCTGGCCTTGCTCTGCCTCGGGACTTTGACGTGGGGAATGGTTTCCCAGGAGAAGTCCGGACTCCTGGGTTCTGTTCCTTCTCTAGTCTGGGGGGGAGTGTGGCCTGGGACGGCAGGAGGGAGCTGCTTGTCCAAAGTGACTGAATCCAGTGTTCAAAAAGGAGGAGACTCCCCGGGCATTGCAGCCCCAGGGGTGACGAGGGGGAACGGTGGGAGCAGATCATGCAATGAACTCCTGCCAGTGCGTGTAGATTACATTACATGCACCCCAGTGGGGGGAGGAGGAGCTGCTCTGGCTGGGGCAGGGATGGGGAGGGACCAAACAGGCTGGTTAGTGAGCGGCTGCCTTGACCCCAGACTCACGCCCGCTCCCCGCTCGGTTCCAGGATGGCCAGGCTCCTGAGGATGTTCAGGAAGAAGGTTCTGCAGGTGGCCCCAGAGCCTGAGGGAAGCAGCCGCCATCTTCCCCAGGAGCAGAACTGCTCCTCTGTCCCCACTGGCGGGGAAGGAGCTCCCGGCCAGGCCAGGAGGTGGAAGTGCCCAGCCTTCTGGCGGAGAAAACCTGCTCCCAGCGCAGCCGCCGAGGTGGGAGAGGCCAGGTCGAAATGGAGCTGGGCCAGGCTGCGGCTGGGCAGGCAGGACCCAGCGCAGGAGGGGAGCCGGGCAGGGTGACTCTGGGACATGTTGTGTGGGCAGCAGCGGCCCCAGGAGCCCAGCCCTGATTCCCAGCAGGAGGCATCGCCCTGCCCGGTCACTGAGGACCTTCCAGCCTCCCCAGGGCAGGAGGTGGAGGATCCCTGTCCCACCACCAGCAGCTCGGCCTGCTCCCCATGGGACAGCAGCAGTGCCTGGGACTCGGGCAGCAGCGAGGCCGATGGGCGCCGCAGCTTTGTTCCAGGTGAGGAGTCAGGCTGGGCTCAGGGAGAGGTGAGGGCGGGGCTGTGAACTCTCTGGGCCCAGGCCCTCGATCAGTGCTATGGGGGCGGGTCCCCAGCCCAGGGGTCTGGCCTGAGCCACATGAACCCCACTGACACTAGATGCTGCCACTTTGGTCCTTGGTGCTCCAGTTGGGGGGAGGCACCTCTCAGGGAGTCCAGGACAGTCTGGGGGGGTCTCTTTGCTATGGGCTCCTGAAGGAGTTGGGGGCTGAAGGCATCACTGAGAGGGGGCAGTGTGGGGCCCGATCTGCCCTGGGTCCCGGTCGTGGGAAGGGGACACATTGCCCCACCGTGCCCCTGTCCTTCCCCCGAGTGGCAGCAGGCGTCACCCTGTCCCCTTCTCTCCCTGGTGCAGGGACTGCCAGGGACTCAGGGGACGACGAGGAGGAATGGGTGGACGTGACCACAGAGGAGGCTGCTCTCAATAACAGCTGAGAGCAGCTCCGAGGCGGAGAAAAGGTACAAACATACCCAGCTGTGCTGGAACTGAGACTGACCTGCCCCTTCCCAGCACCTGACCCCCTGCAGAGGGCCTTGTCCCTGATGATCCACCAGCCCTAATGGGGACCTTTCTCCTCCATGATCTGGGACCCCAGAGGTGGGGGTGTCTGTCACACACCAGCCGGGTCTCCTCCCCCCACAGGCACTGTCCCAGTTCCTGACCCTGCTTGTGGTGGAGTGGTGGGTGATTTGGACAATGGGCGGGTCCCCACTATCCCCCATTCAGGCCTGAGTCCTGCAGCTGCTGTGTGGGGGCAGGGAGGTCCCTGGCTAACTGGCTCTCTCTCCCCTAACCCCACTCCTGGTGGGTGCAGGAGGAGGCCCAGCAGCTCGTGTTCCTGCACGCCATCCACCCCGCGTCTCGCTGCACAGCAGAGAGGGCAGGACACACTGGAGCCGCACTGCTGCAAGGCGGCTGTGGCGGAGGGGATTCTGGTGAGCGAGACACGGTGCCCAGCAGCTGGAGGAAAGACAGAGACATGGGAGGGGCAGGGGTCTCCCCAGGCCAATGGATGGGGGATTGTTGGTGCTGGAGGGGCAGCAGAGGACAGGGATTGCTGGGGCTGAAGACTGGGGAGAAGAGACGGGAGAAATTCGGAGAGTGGTCACTATTGGGCAGGAATCGGAGGAGCGGGAGGTAGGTGGGGGGATCCTGCTGGCTGTGTGGGGCCCTGGCTGTGTAATCTCCTCACTGAGAAGTGTCAGTGAGGCCCGAATCTCACACGCTCCTTTGTCTCCTTTGGGTCTCACAGGAGCTCATTGAGGAGCTGCCTGATAACTCTCCACCCGGCGCCGTCCTCGCTAACTCCCTGATTGCTGTGGGCAACCTCAGGTACCGAGACCCTCCGGCCCGGTTCCCCTAACCCCAGTGCTGCTCAGGCCCAGGGCTGGGAATCACTGCCCCTCCCACTCCCAGGTCACCGCCCAAGGGTGGCTCCTCTGGCAGAGGTGCGGGGAAGGTTCACTCTCTCCTGGCTGGGCTGTTCTTTTCACTCCAGTAACATTGCAACGGCTTTGGGGAGAGGCTCACTCCCAGGATCAGATACAGGAGGGGCAGCAGGGTCCAGGGAACAGGGGCTATTCCTGCCACTGTCTGTCTGAGAAACCTTGGCCTTGTCATTCCCTGGCTCGGTGCCTCAGTTTCCATTCTCGCCAGCCTGTGCCTATTTCGCTGCAGTTTCACCTGCGTGTTGGTTCCCGTCCCATCCCCGCACTGCACAGTCTAATACCGGCTCCTCTCTCTTGCCAGCACCATGACACCTGCCATGGAGCCAGAGCTGGAGACCCACCTCCTCCGAGCTGCTCTGCACGCCGTCTTCACCCTGGGCACGGAGAAGGACACCACCCAAGTGCAGGTAGATCATGCTAAAGTCATGGATTGAAGAGCCAGCTGTCATCCTGCCATGAATCCTTGCTAATTGCCTGCAGTGGGATGTGAATGAGAGAGGCCAGGATATGTCTTTGGGTCTCACCAGTGCTTCCCAGAGACCCGTCTTCCCATCCTGTGGCAGGTGTAGCCCCAGTTTCCTTAACTCTGACCCATGGCTCTCCCTTGCTTTCAGGATCTGCCTAGGGTCTTGCCAGACCTCCTGGACGCCATGCTGGGGAACCTGCTGGCAGAGTCCCCAGACACTGACAGGCTCCAGTACATCTTGGAGGTGAGCCCGATGAGAGAGGTGGGGACAATTTTACCTTCACTCTTAGATCCATTTTCCAGTCTGTCCTTCTAGCTGGGCCCCCATTGGGCATCCTTGGTCAGGGCAGTCAGTGCAATGCCTCCTTTCCCCACAGCACATTAACTACTGGATTGTGTCCAGGGTGCCGCGAGAGAGAGCCAGGGCCGTTAAGAGCAGCACGGCCCTGCTCAGATTCACCATCACCCTCCCTGAGTTTGACGTAAGTGACCTCTGACCCCAGCTTCCTGACTCCAGGGGTAGGTGATCTGGCTCCGACGGGCTGTAGGATCTGCTGCTGCAGGGGCTGTGGGTTAGGAGTGTTCCTCTTGGGGAGGCAGAGTCAGAGCAGAGAGTGAGCCTGGCTTGAGTCATGTTCTTCTTGTCCTAGTTAAGTGGTGACTCTGGGCTTTTAAGGGGACTGTGCTCCAGGTTCATGCCTCCCTGTCATCCTGGAGCAGCTGGGGAAGCAAGTCCTCATGGAGGGCCCTGCCCACAGCCCTGTGCTCCAGGCTTCCTTGGGGGCAGAGGAAATTAAGGGTCTGGCTCTAGCTCCTATCCTCTAGCATCTCCTGCAGAGGGGCTGAGGGGAAGGAGAGTCCTGGCCCGGGGGGGACTGGGAGCTGACAGGAAAATGCTGATGGAGTCCCCTCTCCCTCTCCCGTCCTTTAGAACTCAGCGGAATTCCCCAGGATGGGTCACCACATGGCACAGCTAGCTCTGTCCATCAGTGACCCAGCCAAGGACATCAGCCGGCAGGCCAGGGAGGGGGTTTACCGGCTCTACCAGCTGCTGCTGCACCAGAGGGGTAAGGAACCCAGCTGGGAAATGGCACCCGCTAGAAGAGTGAGACTGGGACCCCAGCCAATTTCTCTCAGACTGACCCCGGCTGGAGGATGAGTCTCTCTATCTCTTTCTGTGTTCCACACCACGCCCTGCAATTCTGTTGGGCCGGGCACGCAGCGAGGACTCTGCCCACTGTGCAGCCACCAATGGGATTGGAAGGACACAAGCCCTGCAACCAGAAGGACAAATGTGTGTGTGTCTCTCTCCCTGTCACCTACTCCCTCCTGGGGGAAACCCAGCAGCTGATGGGGGACAAGGTGAGCAGCTGCATTAGACTCAGGAGATTGGGGTGGGGCCCAGGCCTCATTCCCATCCTGTGGCCATTCGCTGGCCTGGCACAAGGAGCCTGGTGGGGAATGAAAGGGAGAGCAGGTGCTCCTGGGAAGGGAGATGAATTCACCTCCATGAGCAGGAGCGAGCCAGCTTGTCCCCGGAGCAGCTCCACCCAGCTCTTTAGCCAGGCTAATTAATGACAAGCTTTGCCTCATCGCAGACTTATGTTCTTAGGACAGGGTGCTATCGCTCTTGAGAAGGGCAGGTGAGTCCCCCAAGTGCCCTCTGCGAGACTCTCCTGTCCCACAGGGCCGCACCCAATCCCTAGTGATATCGTGTCTGTGTCACCCTAGCCACCACCCAGAGTTGCTCCCATCACTGGCAGCCTGGGAGGCCAAGGACTGACGGGTGATGGCGTCTGACCAGGCAGGGCTGAGCACATGGGCAGGGGATGCTTGTCCTACTGCTGGCAAGGCTGGACCCGTTCTGGAGAGAACAGGAGGATTCAGTCAGCAGTAGGGTTACCATGTCTAATAAATAAAAAATGAGGACCATCCACGGGCTCTGGCCCCGCCCATTTCCCCACACCTATCCCCGCCCCAACACCACTCCTTCCCCGCCCTAACTCCGCCCCCTCCTCCCTCCTACTCCCAGCCCTGGGGAGAGGGCTTCCCCAGCGCTATCGGCTTCACGGTTTGCAGTGCAGCCCCCAGACCCTGCGCCCCCAGCCGGCGCTTCCCCAGCTCGGGGTTCGGAGGCGGGGGGGGTGCCCGAAGCTGGTAGCGCTGGCTCGGGCAGCTCGGCTCTTAAAATCTGAGAGGGGAGGAGCGGAGCAGAGCAGCCGCGGGAGGGGAAGTGCCCGGCCGGCATTTTCCCAGACATGTTTGGCTTTTCGGCAATTCCCCCCGGACGGGGGTTTGATTGCCGAAAAGCAGGACATGTCCGGGAAAAAACGGACTTATGGTAACCCTAGTCAGCAGGGGCTGCCGATCCGTCCCATTCACCAGGGCTGCCATCCTGCGGCTTCAGCATTAGTGGCTGGGGTGACTTGGGGAAAGGTCTCAACCTCCCCACATCCCACTTCACTGCTGCCAGAATCCCTCCTGCCCCCCCGCTACAGTCCCCTCCCTACCCAACCTGGGTGGGGCTGGAGGAGAGGGGTCTGAGAACTTGAGCTGTGGATTGGAGGTGGAACAGCTGTCAGGGGCACCGAGGGGGAGGTGGCAGGAGCTCCCCGTACAAGGACGGGGGTTCCCACTGGAGGTCACTAGGAAGGACAACAAGACTCCATCCTGGGGGTCAGGAGGGGAAATCCATCCCTCAGAGGTGGGCAGGGGCTGGGTGGAAATGCTGCTGGTTCCAGGGGCCGTTAATCCCCCCGATTCCTCGGAGGCGTCTGAGTCTCAGACAGGTTCTCGTTCCCTTGCAGCAGGAGGACGTCACGGCCAATGTGATGCGCCAGCTCCGTATCATGCGGCACTTGCCCCAGGTGCCCGAGGCGCTGCAGGGCCTGTGCCTCTGAGGTCACCAGCAACTCCCGCTCCCTGCTGCAGGTACTGCTCTGGCTCTCTGTAAATGAGGAGCAAGTGGAAGGGGAAATGGAGCCCCCTGGCACTCACAGAAACCCTCTCCCCTCTCTGTGGAGCAGGGTCCTTTCCTCTGCCCCCAAATTCCTTCATCTGGGACAGGAGCTCTTTCCCTCACACCCATTCCCCTCCCCCCTTTCCTTGATCTACCCCCATCCCATTCCCCCTGCGCCCAGGCAGAGCTCTGCCTGCCCCATATGGTGCAGAAAGGCCTGTGATATGCAGGGGGTCAGATTAGATGCTCTAACTGTCTCTTCTGCCCATAAAGTCTACTCATTTCTGAGAAACCGGGTGTAGCACTGGGAGCAGCCTCTGCTGTTTTACTGTCTAGCCGGCTTGCTTCCCAGAATGAACACTCATTGAATGGGGTGATCCACAGGGAGTAGCTCAAACCTCCAAAGGGTCTGGCCTGCGGCAGGACATTAGCACTGCAGGGGAGGGGTGGGTGTGACAGTGACATCACAAAGGACTTTTGCAGGACCTCAGCCTATTGGTCAAAGGTGCTGGGGAGGTGGTGACCTCACAGAGAGATGCTGACATCAGCCAGGCAGGACAGGGGCGCAGGGCCAGGGAAACCTCAGAGACTCCTGTGGCTTTGTTTCAGCAAGTCTCCTTCTCGAGGACTCTCTTTGAGGACTGAGAGAGTATTAGGGGTCACGTACGTGAGCGCCAGGAGGAACCTCTTTTGAGTTTTCTCCTTTCTTTTTCCTGATTTTACTAGAAAACAGACGTCCCTGTTTAGAAGGTAAGAGCCTCCGAGAGGTTTGGAACCTGTTCAGTCTGATCCATCTGTTCCACAAGTCCTTCAGTCCAATCCACTTCCCTAACTAATTTCCTTAATTTTTTAAAGTTAGCCCTTTTGAAAAAAAAAAACCCTAGTTACAGATCTATTTTTGTTTACCCTTCCATTTAGTTTAAACTGAATTAGCTCATGATCGCTCAAACCAAGGCTGTCCCCTACAACCATTTCTTCTAAGAGATCCTCACTACTCACCAAAACCAAATCTAAAATGGCATCCCCTCTTGTTGGTTCAGCAACTACTTGGTGAAGGAATCCATCAGCTATCACATCTAGGAAAATCTGAGCCCTATTATATTACTAGCACTTGTCCTCCAGTCTGTATCTGGGAAGTTAAAGTCTCCCATGATCACACAATTCCCATTAGTATTTACTTCATTAAAAACATTGAAGAGGTCTCTATCCCTATCCAAATCAAACTCCTGTTCTAACAGACAGCAACCCCCTCACCGAAAGGCAGAGATAGAGCCCAGGAATCGAGATGGTGGGGAAATTTCATTGAAACCATTTCTGACCGAAAGGCATGTTGTCTTTATTAAATGACATCAAGAGATGGAGAATCCACCACTTTCCATGGTAGCTTCTTCCTGTGGTCAATCATCCTCGCTGTTGAATATTTGTGCCTTATTTGTCATAGGAATTTGTCTCTTTTCACCTTCCAGCCATTGGGTCTTGTTCTGCCTTTCCCTGCTTGATTAAAGAGCCCTTTAATACCCAATATTTTCTCTCCATTAAGGCATTTCAACACTTCAATGAAGTCCCCTTCAATCTTCTTTTGATAAGGTAAACGGGTTGAGCTCTTTCAATAGCTCACTAGAAGGCATTTTTCTCCAGCCCTCAGAACATTTGGTGGCTCTTTGCTGCCCCAGATCCAATTTCTAGGACCATCTTTTTCAAAGGAGGACACCAACACTGGAGGCAGTATTCCAATAGCAGTCTCACTGCTGCTGTGTCACCTCCCTATCCTACTCACGGCTCTGCTCCTTCGTCTAATGATGGCTTTAGCCCTGTTCACCACAGCATCACACTGGGAGCTCATGTTGAGTGGCTTCTCCATTCTGGCCCCTAAACCTTTTCAGAGTCACTGCTTTCCTGGATACACGTCCCCATTCTGGAGGTGTGGCCGGCGTGCCTTGTGACTACGTATAGGACCTTGCATTGGGCTCTGCTCAAACTTGTTTTCTTTGAATGGGTCCAGCTGGCCGAATGAGCCAGATCGCTGTGTATCACTGCCCTCTCGCCATCAGGAATTACCACTCTGCCTGTATTTTGTCACCCCCCAATCTTATCCGCAGTGATTGTATGTTTTCTCCCAATTCATTGATAACAATTATTTTAAAAAATTAGTCCTTGAGAGCTTCTTCAGACCCTTAGTACCCAGGACCTGCTCCCCACATCACAGTGAGAAATGCTGTCCAGGCCTGCTTGTACATACGGGATAAGCACTTTAGGAGCTGTGTTGTCCATAGGCTCTGAACAACATGTGGGGGTCAGCAGATTACAAATGCACGACAGACCTGTAGTGTAGACAGGTCCCAACTGTGTCTCGGTTTCCCACCCTGCTCTAAGTTTAGTCACAGCCACCATGTCTTTTCCGCCGTGTCCCTTAACCTCACGTCACTGCAGAAGAGAGATTTTCTGGTAGCCAACTGGCTCTCCTGCATGTGGATGTCGTTCCAAAAGACGTGCTCTGGCTCAGTCCCATGCTATGGTTGGCTGAAGGAACCACTTGGTCACATTCTAGGCCCTGAGTTATACAGGAGGGGCGACTAGATGCACATAATGGTCCTTTCTGACCTGAAACTCTATCAATCGCTACATTTTCTGCTGCTAGGAAGAGAACTCTGGACCTATTTTCTCTCATTCACTTTCAGTCGGAATAATTTCAATCCAGGCCAAAGGATTTCCTCTTCCATTGTGTCTTCAGCACCTTTGCGAGCAACCAGTTACTGTTACCCACAGGTTTCCAGTTTCAACCTGTCCCAGGGTGAGATGGCCAGGAAAGGGGTTGGAGCTCAACTGCACCTGGCCCAGGTGATGCAGCTCCCTAGGGTGAAGGGAATAAGTGTGGGGGTCACGTGACAAGACACAGCCTGTGACTAGGACCCAGGCCTGCTGAGAGATAGAAGGGCAGCCTGTGCTCAGCCAGGAGAGAGACCCCAAGGGAAGCAGGCATGGAAGGGGCTTGGAGAGTCCTTTAAAGGTCAGGGACAAGCTTGGAAGTGGCCAGGCTGAACACTAAGGACCAGGCCCTAGGAGGGAAAGACAGGGCAGTTTAGGAGATGGGGCAGATAGTCCAGTTGGTTTTGGCTCCCAGGACCAGACACCCAGAGGTGAAGGTGATTGTCGGGGCTTCTGTCCTTCTTCCCCAGTGTAGATTTGATAGTGGAGAAGACTGATGCCGTAAGGGGGAAGTGAGTTACCCCAAGGTCACCCAGTGAGTTTATGTGACAAATGCATACTCGGAAGGATCCAATAGAAACGTGGATTTTCCAGTCTCTTCTTTCTAGGAGTCCCTAGGGCTAAGGTAAAACCCCTGCGGCCCCTCCCCATTCTGCTCACCTCCAAGATGTGCTGGAGTTTGTCTGTGCTGGGGGGTGCTGTCAGCAGGATCGAGAGCTCGTCATCCATGTTCTCCGGGCAGGCCTTGCTCAGAGCCTGCCAGCGGAGGGAGACCAGGGGTCAGGATTATGGAACCTGGGGTGACACCTGCCAGGATGACAGCAGGCTCTGTAGTCCTTGCCCAGAGCAGCTCTCTGCAGAGGGCCTGGTGCACAGCAGTGTAGGGAACAGCCAAGCTGCTAGGGATGGGAGCTGGGCTTCCTGGCAGAGTCCAGCACCCAAAGCCCAGCATCTGCAAGGAAGGGATTCCCCACAGAGGGGCAACATCATCTCCCACACACAGGGAGTCTGCCCCTGACACTTTATTCATCCTATGGCCTGTTCCCATCTTTGCCCACCACACTCCCAACTCAGCAGCTCCAGCTACCGAAGGGAGCATGAACCAGAGGCCTTCCTGCTCCTGGGACAGAGGAGTAGGTTGATGATCTACCTGGATGTGAGCGTTGGCCTTCCCCATGCCCAGGGTCTAGACTCCATTCAGGGCAGCGCACAGGAACTGCGATTCCTATTCTGGATCTAGTGGCAGCTTCAGTTTGCTGGCAGGAGACTGTACATGAGACCTTGCAGTTGTGGGGGTGACACAGGCACTAACATGTGCATGGGAGTTTGAGCAACAGGGCAGAGGCCTGTGTGGGGCAAGGAGGGCAGGGATTTGGGAAGCAAGAGCAGAGGATCAAACCCTTTCTTAATGTGGGTCGGGATGATCCCCATTTCAAAGATAGAGAAAGTGAGGCAGCAGGTGGGAAAGTGACCTGGCCAGGATCACGTTACCGCTCAGTGGCAGGACTGCAAACAACCCGTTCCCTGATCTCCTCACTGGACGCTGCTGCCCCTCCTGTATGACCCCTCCAGCCATCCTCGCCCACAGGCCATCCCCACCACTCTCCAATACCAGGCTGTTTCCACAATGGAAGCAGGCTTGTAACAGAGTTCACTCACCGATAGGTGCCCCTTCCTTCAAGGCCTGGGGTCACAGATTTCTTGGGCTAGCACGCCCGCCAGCAGGTTTTTGGCTGGGAACTCAGCCCTTCGGCCAGGCGACCATCTTTTAGTCCCATTCCTTCCTGGGTTGCGCTCATCCCAAACTAAAAGTCAAAAAATGTCTTTAACTGAAACAAGATCCTCTTTCCCTTGGGGGCTTTTCCTCAGCCTGACTTTGGCTCGGCCTGCCCTTGCTGGCCTTAGTAGCCCTTTCTATGGCCCTGTACATCCCCTTCCTTAGAGACCGTGGGAGAACCAGTCCTACCCTGGATTCTAGGTTCTGCCCCAAGGCCCTGTACCGAACAGCTAGGCCTGCTCCTGTACCTTTGTTGCGGTTTCCCCTGGTTTCCCCTCAGCTGGAGCTCACTCTGTAATCCATTTGGCCTATCTCCAGGCTTTATAGCCCACCGGCCAAGCCCCCCGTTATATACCCTCCTCCTTAGAACCTGGCCCATGCGGGGGCAACTTCTATTCTTCTCCAAGATTCATCCCTCCTCATTTCATTGCTGTCACCGGCTGCGCGCTTGTACAGCCTGTGCGCAGTGTCTGCAGCTCCACTGCCAGCTCGCTCGGGGCAAACCTTCTCTTCTGCAGTATCCCGACGCTCTTCCTGCAGCCACTCAGTCTCATGAACAGCTGCTTGCAGAGCCTCTTCTGAAGCCTTTAGCATCTTCTGTTGCCTTTTTGCTACTGCCGCTGCATTTGCCAAAACCTTTTCGGTCAGGGTCTGAGAACCCACCATGGACTGCTCCACCCTTGTGTTTGTCCCTCCTCCAGTCTGCTTCATCTCTGGGCCAATCATTTCGTCCTTCATCTCCCTGCAGCACCCGACAGGGTGTGTTGGTGGAGGGTCTGCAAGGTCCATGGCCACCCCAGCCACCTCCACCTTGCCTGCCTCATGGGGGTTTGTGTCAGAGGACACCTTCTCCTTTCTTTCTAACTTCTTAGGGCCCTGTCCCCTCGTTCAGCCACTCAGCAATTTCCTAAGCAGGCCGTGTCTTTTGATATGGCCTGCTTCTCTGCCCCCAAAACAAAGAACTCTTGCTCCCATCTTGGCATTAGGCCACGCTTGTACACTTTCTCATGCCCTTCTCCCTGGGCTAACCTTCTCAGCACAGCCCAGGCATGCTCTCCTTCTCTGCTCTTTTTGTCCATGGGCATAGCAGACCCTGGGTTGATTTCTCTTTGCAGGATCTCTCACAGGTATTGCTGCTGCTGCGTCTGTAGCTCCACCTGCACTTCCTTCTGCGTCTGTTGGTTTTCTAGGAGCTGCTGGAGAAACCCCTAGATCTGCTTTGGCTGCTTAGCCAGTCCCTGGAACTGAAGTGGGAAATCCAGCGACCAGCTTGGTCCCTTGATACACCTGCTGGGGGAAGGGATAGCTCAGTGGTTTGAGCATTGGCCTGCTAAAACCGGGGTTGTGAGCTCAATCCTTGAGGGGGCCATTTAGGGATCAGGGCAAAAAACTGTCTGGGGATTGGTCCTGCTTTGAGCAGGGGGTTGGACTAGATGACCTCCGGAGGTCCCTTCCAACCCTGATATTCTATGATTCCTTCAGCAACCAAGACTTCCCTCATGGATCACAGGGGGAACTCAATCCTGCCAACTATGTCAATCATAAATGAATCTACTCATCGTTAGGTGCCCCCCGGCGGCCAGGCATGGCATCACAGCCCTCTCGTTGGGCTAGCGTCCCCCATCCATGGTCGCTCCAGCACCACGGCAGTTTCTCTCCCTGGTAACTCCGGCCAGGTCACCACCTGTAGTCCACCATTCTGGGGCCCAGCTTGCCTCACACTAAAAGTCCAAAGAGGTCTTTCCACAGACAGAAGTCCTTCTGCCATCGCTGGGGCACTTGCTCAGCCTGTAGCCCCCTTGCTGGGCTTGGGAACCCTCTCCAGGTGCGTGTACGCTGCCTCCTCTGGGGCCGGTAGGGGAACCCAGTCCCATCCTGACAATGATAGCAGCCCAGGGTCTTGGACCCAACAGCTAGGTCTGCACCTTTCTCTTTGCTGCACTTTTCCAACCTCTCGTCTCAAGTTCCCCTCCAGGCTTTCCTTGCTGCTCTGAACTTCCTACCTCGTTCTCAATCCTGTTGCTGCCCCAGCTGGGCTGTATCACCACTGAAGTCTGGCTCTTTACGGGGCCGGATATGGTGCCTCTCAGTTTGGGCTCATTCTGTAATCAGCTTGGCTAAGCCCCAGGCTGTGCAGCCCAGGGGAAAGCACCCTGTTACAGGCCTGCTCTGCCCACTCCTCCTGTTACTGGGCTGGGGTCCTTGCTCCCCGTTTCACACCTGGATTCCAGAGGGGCTGAGTACGCACAGGCTCCTCTGCCTGGAACTGGAGTTTGCTCGTTCTGGTGACTCTGACATTCAGGCCCTTCATCATCAGAGGCTGACAGGTGTGGTGAGGGAGCTGGAGAAACCCCACTGCTGAGCAGAAGGGGGTCAAAGAGTTGGGATTCTGGGAGCTGATGGGTTCGTTTGCCCTGCTGCGGGAAGTGGGGCTGGAGACCGGAGATGCCATGTGAACGAGACTACCTGATGCTCTCTTTATGCCCGAGGGGCTGGAGCCTCCTACTGGAAACGCTCTCAGGAGTCCAGGTTCCAGGACGTCTCTGGGGAGCCTCTTCTTAGGAACAAAACCAGGGTGGCACGATGATGGAGGCGTCGCTCTCCCAGAGCTGGGAGCCAGGGACAGGGGAAGCTCCCAGCCAGGCTGTGCATCGAGGATCCCATTTCTCCCCCAAGAGACCCACACGCCCCAAGGAGTAAGTGGCTCTTACCTCCATGAGAGAGCAGGGTCTCCCATCTAAGCCTCTCTGACCCCCAGCATTGCTTGCTTGGATGGGACGAGGTGACCTGTCCCCACTGCTCCCTGACGGGGCTCAGCTGCAGGCTGTGCCCATCTGGGAGGCTGTGCCAGATCCCAGGGCCTGGCAGACAGCTGGGAATGAGGCTCCGATTCATTTCATACCCAGAGACCCCATAGAAGGCCCAAGGGGAGAATAAAGGGCAGGAGGTGAAGCTAGCCCTGAGTCTCTGTCCCACCCCCACCTCCTCAAAAGTGGAGCTTTCCGAGCTCCAGTGGGGCTAGGGGTGGGGCCCTGACACAACGGCCTTTCTGCACCATATGGGGCAGGCAGAGCTCTGCCTGGGCGCAGGGGGAATGGGATGGGGGTAGATCAAGGAAAGAGGGGAGGGGAATGGGTGTGAGGGAAAGAGCTCCTGTCCCAGATGAAGGAATTTGGGGGCAGAGGAAAGGACCCTGCTCCACAGAGAAGGGAGAGGGTTTCTGTGAGTGCCAGGGGGCTCCATTTCCCCTTCCACTAGCTCCCTATTTACAGAGAGCCAGAGCAGTACCTGCAGCAGGGAGCGGGAGTTGCTGGTGGCCTCAGAGGCACAGGCCCTGCAGCGCCTCGGGCACCTGGGGCAAGTGCCGCATGATACGGAGCTGGCGCATCACATTGGCCGTGACGTCCTCCTGCTGCAAGGGAACGAGAACCTGTCTGAGACTCAGACGCCTCCGAGGAATCAGGGGGGATTAATGGCCCCTGGAACCAGCAGCATTTCCACCCAGCCCCTGCCCACCTCTGAGGGATGGATTCCCCCTCCTGTCCCCCAGGATGGAGTCTTGTTGTCCTTCCTAGTGACCTCCAGTGGCAACCCCCGTCCTTGTACGGGGAGCTCCTGCCACCTCCCCCTCGGTGCCCCTGACAGCTGTTCCACCTCCAATCCACAGCTCAAGTTCTCAGACCCCTCTCCTCCAGCCCCACCCAGGTTGGGTAGGGAGGGGACTGTAGCGGGGGGGCAGGAGGGATTCTGGCAGCAGTGAAGTGGGATGTGGGGAGGTTGAGACCTTTCCCCAAGTCACCCCAGCCACTAATGCTGAAGCCGCAGGATGGCAGCTCTGGTGAATGGGACGGATCGGCAGCCCCTGCTGACTGAATCCTCCTGTTCTCCCAGCAGGGCCGGCTTTAGGAAGGGCGGGGCCCAATTCGAACATTTTTGGTGGGGCCCCGGCAGGGATCACTAACAAAAAAAGAAGTGTAAAAAAACCCTTTCATTTCTTCCATGTATTATTTACTTTCCATAACTATATAAATAATAAAATTATATATTATGTACATTGCATCATATATGCTGTTGATCGGTTATTAATGAGCTCCGTTTCACGTGTGTGGGTCCCCGCCACTCCCTGGGGGTGTGCTAGGGTGACCAGATGTCCTGATTTTATAGGGACAGTCCCGATTTTTGGGTCTTTTTCTTATAGGATCCTATTATCCCCCACCCCCTGTCCCGATTTTTCACACTTGCTGTCTGGTCACGCTAGTGGTGTGCACATGTGTGGGTCCCAGCTGCTCCCTGCCCCCCTCATTGAAGCAGGTGTGCAGGGTTACTGCCCTGGGAACTGCAGGGCACCAGTGGACATGGGGCTGGCTGGAGGCAGGGCAGGGTCTCACTGGAGGTAGGGTCTGGCTGCAGGCAGGGCAAGGGGTGCAGGGCTGGCTGGAGACAGGGGTGTGTGGGGCTGGCTGGCTTTGGGCAGGGCCGCAGGGGGGTGCGGCAGGGGTTGCCTGGAGACAGGGCAGGGGGTGCGGCAGAGGCTGGCTGTGGGCAGGGGGTGCAGGGCTGGCTGCAGGCAGGGTGGGGGGGTGGGTCTGGTGCGGGCAGAACAGGCGGGGCGGGGCTGGAGGTAGGGCAGGGGTGCTGCAGGGGCTGGCTGCGGACAGGGGGTGCAGGGCTGGCTGGAGACGGGGCTGGCTGCGGGCAGGGCAGGGGGTGCGGGGCTGCTGCGGGGACAGGGTGCAGCAGAGGCAGCTTTAAATAACCCCCAAGTCCCCCACTATCCCAGGGCTCTGGGGGCTATTTAAAGGGCCCAGGGCTCCTCTGCTTCTACCGCCCCGGCCCTTTAAATAGCCGCGGGAGCCCTGGGGAAGCAGCGGGGCTCCAGTGGCTATTTAAAGGGCCGGGATGGTAGAGGCAGCGGGAGCCCTGGACTTTTTAAATAGCCCCCAGAGCCCCGCAGCCCTACCCCAGGGCTCCAGCTGTGGGGGTCTGGTAGCAATTTAAAGGGCCTGGGGCTCCGGCCCCTGCTGGGAGCCCTAGGTCCTTTAAATTGCCCCCTGGGGAAGCCGGGCCACCCTGGTACAGCTCACCGGCTCGTGCCAGTACACCGTACCGGGGCTTGGGCCCAGGGCCCGATTCAGGGGAATTGGTTGAATTGGCCTAAAGCCGGCCCTGATGGGGTATGGCCACAGAGCCGCAGGGATGGGAACCCTGTGGTGTGAGGGCTGGGTGGGTACTGGGAGTTCCTCCTGAAGGGATGGGGGTTGGCCAAGGTCACTCAGCTCCAGGGTCTGGGAGGGGGACTGGCTGAGGGTACTCAGAGCCCCAGAAAGTGGGGGGGGCTGAGGGGAGGGACTGGCCAGGGGCACTCAGAGCTCGGGGGAGGGGCTGTCCGGGGGGGGCACTCACAGCCCCAGGAGGTGGATGGGGGAGGGGCACACAGGATTTCAGGAATTCCGTGGCAGTGAAGAGCTGCTGGTGGCAGGGAGGAGCCAGCCGTGACAATCCCCACTTGGGATCCCTGGCTGGGCTAGTGGCTATGGGGGCCCGTGGCCAAGCTGCAGCGGAAGGTGACCTGAAGAAAATGCCTCGGCCTCGGCTAGGAAGGGCCTGGGCCAGACAATGACCCACCGCGCAGTGTCCCAGCTCCCTGCCCCACACCTGCGGGGCACGGCCCCTCCTCTGTAGGGAGGTTGGCATGTACCTTAGTGCTGCTTCCTCCATCCCCAAAGGCCTCTCCCAGCCAGTCTCTGGCAACCCCTGCCGTTCAATATGCACATTACCCTGCTGTGACATACCGGGGGGGGGAATCCCTCGGGGATCGGGGGGCTGTCACACAGCTGGGCAATTTAACCCGGCTGGGCCGGGGTGACTGTGTCCTTGGAGCTGGGGTCTCAGCGCAGGTGTCTCTCTGCCCTTCCCCCCAGTCGCCCCCGGGCGAGGTGGGAGCGCCCCACGTTGCGTTCCAGCCCCACATTCACACCCACAAGTGCCGGTGGGTTCCAATCCCAGGTGAACACGCCCACCCGGCCCTAGTGCGGAGCAGAAGGGCCCAGCGCTGCCCCACAGACCCTCTGGCTCTCCGAGCCCGCTCTTACCCATCACCCCAGCACGTCTGGCACAGGCTGAATGCTGCTCCTCTGTGCAGAGAGGCTGGCACTTCTCGCTCCTGCCGTAGGAGGGGCAGGTGCTGCTACTGACTGCTCCCCCTAACCCCCGCGCTGCTGCGCTCTGGGGATGCTGCCCTGCTGTGGAGCTCTCAGGTGTCTTGAACTGGAATTTGTTTGGAGAGAAACTGCTAAGGAGTCTTATCAGCCCCGAGCAGAGAGTACCTGGGAGCCTGCCTGGGTCGGGCGGGTCTGGTACAGCCTCCCCCCAGATAAGGCTCTTCCCTGGACCTGCCACCCATTGGAATCTGGAACGATTCCCTCCGAGGTAACACCCGGGGCAGCCAGGGCAGGGCAGGGAATGGCCTGCTCCCCTGGAGCGTTAGGGCTTTCAGGAGTCAGAGGTGTCAGCAGAGCAGGTTGTACGTTAAAGCAGCGAAGGCAGTTGGGGGGCAGAGGAATTGGGTGCTTTGCCATTGCACTTGATCAGCTCAATTTGAAAATTCTTTCAAAGGAAATCCAGATGTCTACATCTGACTGGGGTACATGTACACACATACACACGCACACTCACATGTGCACACACTCATGTGCACATACACGTACACACATGTACACATACACATATGTACACACGTACACATACACGCACACACGCTGTCCCTTCAGCGCCCCAGGATGCGACTGACGGGGTGGCTGGCTATTATGGAGGCAGAAGGGGGTTTGGAGAAAATAATCAAGAAGAACTTTTGCTGAAAATGCAAACCTAAGCTGGAAATCTGTGCAGGGCTGGGCTCAGCGAAAATGATCTTTTGAGTTGCTCTTTTTAACCGTGGTCCTGTACTTCCTGGTTTGCGTCGGACTCAGGCAGGAGACTGGGCTGCTCTCAGCTGTAGAAGCCATTGGAATGAGCTAGGTCGGAATGAGCCAGGCCCTCAGAGCCTTCTGCCACCAATCGCCCCAGCAGTCACTGATCCACACCAAACCACGTCCTTCCAGTCAGGCAGTTTCATATGCACACGTCAAACCTAGGGTTACCATATTTCAGCAAGCAAAAAAGAGGACGGGAGGAGCCCCGCCCTAGCCCCGCCCCTGCCCCTCCCACTTCCCGCCCCCCCAGAACCCCCAACCCTCCCCCTGTTCCTTGTCCCCTGACTGCCCCCTCCTTTGGACCCCTGACCCTAACTGCCCCCCAGGACTCCACTCCCTATCGAAGCCTCCCTGCCTCTTGTCCCCTGACTGCCCCAACCCTTATCCACACCCCCACCCCCAGACAGACCCCTGGGACTCCCACGCCCCATCCAACCACTCCCCACCCCCTGACAGCCCCCCCCCAGAACTCCCAACCCATCTAAACCCCTCTGCTCCCTGTCCCCTGACTGCTCCGATCCCTCTCCCCACTCCTGCCCCCTGACAGCCCCCCCCAGAACTCCCAACCCATCTAAACCCCTCTGCTCCCTGTCCCCTGACTGCTCCGATCCCTCTCCGCACTCCTGCCCCCTGACAGCCCCCCCGAGAACTCCCAACCCATCTAAACCCCTCTGCTCCCTGTCCCCTGACTGCTCCGATCCCTCTCCCCACTCCTGCCCCCTGACAGCCCCCCCCCAGAACTCCCAGCTCCCCACCCCTCCGCTCCTTGTCCCCTGACTGCCCCCTCCTGGGACTCCTGCTCCTAACTGCCCTCCAGAACCCCACCCCCTACCTAAGACTCCCTGTTCCTTGTCCCCTAACTGCCCCCTCCTAAGACCCCCCCCAACTGTCCCCCAGGACCCTACCCCCTACCTGTACCCTGACTGCCCAAAACTTTCTCCACTCCCCCCAAAAAGCCCCCCCCCGTTTCTTGACTGCCCCCTCCAGAACCTCCCTGGCCCCCTTACCCTGCTGCTCAGAACAGGGTGTTGGGCTCTGTGCGAGCCGAGCTGGACACATGGCTGCGCTCCCCAGCACAACAAAACCCGGTCCCTGGCCCTGCACAGTGCTGCTGGACCGGGCTGCAGGGGAGAGCTGCCGGCTCAGAATGCAGGGCGGATCCGGCTCCTCTACAGCTGCTTCAGAGTCCAGCCCGGGACTTTCCTGCAGCCCTCCCAGCCACTCGCTCTGCTCTGCCGGGGGAGGGGGGGAATCCCGGACATTTTGAGTGTTTTACAAATTCCCCACGGACGCTATTTTTCGAACAAAAAGGAGGACATGTCCGGGTAAATCCGGACGAATGGTAACCCTAGTCAAACCCTTGGTTTGCCGCTCAGACACCACGGTGATGGGCACAGTAAGGACCGAGAGACGCTAAACAGGCAGACAGACAAGGAAATAGTGGCCCTGCCTACAGGTGTGTGTGTGGTGCAAACGGATGAACACCAGTTGCTGGCTGAAGGCACAACCTTAATTCCCGCATCTCCTGTCTGTCAGCTATCGTTCGCTTGGCAGCCTGAGCTCTGATTTCTAACGCAGCGTTTTGCTCTGGCCTATTGTGGTTCTCATGTCCGGGGGCGCCTTGGCCCCTGGTATCAGGAGCGGTGCTAAGGAGGCTGCTTTTCAAAGGTCCTTAAATAGGGTTGTCAACTTTCTACTTGCACAAAACCAAACGCCCTTGACCCAACCCCTTTCATGCCCTTCCCCAAGGCCCCACCCCCACTCACTCCAGCCCAGCCCACCTCCCTCAGTCGCTCGCTCTCACACCCTCACTGACTTTCACTGGGCTGGATCTGGGGGTTGGAGTGCAGGGAGGGGTCAGGGCTCCAGTGGGGATGCGGGCTCTGGGATTGGGCTGGAGATTAGGGGTTTGGGATGCCAGAGGGGGATCCGGGCTGGGGCAGAGGATTGGGGTGCGGACTCTGGGAGGGAGTTTGGGTGCGGGAGGGGGCTCAGGGCTGGGGTAGGGGATTGGGGTGCGGGTGGGGGTGTGGGGTCTGGAGGGATTAGGGTACAGGAGGGGGTTCCGACCTGGGGCAGGGGGTTGGGGTGCCGGGTGTGAGGTCTGGGAGAGAGTTTCGGTGTGAGAGGGGGTTCCGACCTGGGGCAGGGTTTCTGGGTGCGAGCTCTGGTCAGGCCGCGCTTACCTCAGCCGGCTCCTGGTCAACGGCACACCGTCGCTAAGGCAGGCTCCCTGCCTGCCCTGGCTCCGCAGGGCTCCCAGAAGCAGCCAGCACGTCCCTGCAGCCCCTAGGAGGAGGCATGGCCAGGCAGCATTGTGTGCTGCTTGCGCTCACAGGCCCCGCAGCTCCCATTGGCCATGGTTCCCATTGGCCATGGTTCCCGGCCAATGGGAGCTGCAGAGCCGGCACTCGGGGTGAGGCCATCGAGTGAAGCTTCCTTATCGCCCCTGCGCCTAGGGGCTCCAGGGACGTGCCGGCCGCTTCCGGGAGCCCCGCGGAGCCAGGGCAGGAAGGGAGCCTGCCTTAGCCCCGCTGCGCCACCGACCGGCCAGACTTTCAATGGCCCGGTGGGCGGTGCTGACCGGAGCTGCCAGGGTCCCTTTTCGAGCAGGCGTTCCAATCGAAAACCCGACACCTGCCAACCCTGTGTCGAAGGCCCTGATTTGTGAGTGAGCTAAGCCTCCAGCCTCCTGCGCTAAATGAGCTCCCTTAACCTTTTCCTGCACCCCATCCCCACTCCACCCCCTTTACCTGCTTCATCTGCCTGGTGTGGGGTGTTGTGACCCTAGAGCGTGAGTTCCCTGCCACAGGGCCTGTCCTCTTGTCCCTGGGGGTGCAGTGTCCAGTCCTAGGCACCCTGCCTCCAGACTGGGTGTGACGAAGTGGGAATGGTCTTAATGTTTTCTCTGAATACTGTGTGGGTGCCTCCGTTTCCCCTATGCATTTCTTAAGTATCTAGGTGATGGGATAAGGGTGTGATTGTTGCAGAGCCCGAGAGGGCAGGGGTGTGCAGGGGTCTCCACAGAGAATGGCCGACACCCTGTCTCCTGGCAACTGATGGCCTGGGCCCATCCCCTGCAAGGTGCCAACTGAAGGTGTTGGAGAACAAAGAGATCAGGTGACCTCCTGGCCCGGGAAAGAGACAAAGGCTGGAGGGTTTCAGTTTGGAGCTGGCTGGGGAAACGGAGGGAGGCCCAGCACCGGGGTCTGGGCTCCCTACCCCCAAGATGGACCTGACTGAGGCATCCTGTTCTCTGTACCTACAAGCTCTGTTTTGGACTGTGATCCTGTCGTCTAATAAACCATCTGTTTTACTGGCTGGCTGAGAGTCCCGGTGAATTGCAGGAAGTGGGGGGTGCAGGGCCCTGACTCCCCCATCCTCCGTGACAACTGGGGCCTCCAGGTAACGCTGCAGTAGGAAGATGTTGTTAGGCCCAAAAACCGAAAAACATGTTTATCTCGGCTTCTGCTTGTGATCCCAGTAAACATGCTTATCTCAGTTCTCGCTGTCGTTTCCCATGCATGAAGCTGCATGTATACAGGATGTATAGAAGATATATGGAAAAGGGGAGGGGGTTGGACGGACCCTGGGAAAGGAATGTGAAGGACGGGAAGCTAAACAGATGTATCCTGATTACTACTAGAACTGAATTTAAACAATGCATAGGTTAGCAGAATTTAGACACGCTAAGTTGTTTGTCTCTCTGTATAAAAGAAGCCCAGTTGTGCTTGTAAGGTGTGTTCCTCCCTCTGGCATGAGTCGAGGGGGACACCCGCTCAGCTGACTGATCAATAAAGAACTTGAAGCCGTCTTCTAGACTCCCGTGCCTCCTTGGGGTAATTGGGCAGCTCCAGGGGGAAACGAGCCCATTTGGCTAACAATGGCGACTCCGCCGGGACTTCTCTCCCTGTAGAGGGCACTGACCGACGGCCGAGGGCAATTCCGAGGAGTGGCCACCTCGAGCTGTTGCTTTGCTCGGGCCTCGGATCGTCACAATCGGCCGGGGCGGCTGCGTCCTCTCTGAAGAGAACTCTGAAGGACACGGAAGCAAGATGGCTTCAGAAGGAGGGGAAGTCTGACTGCCGGACGCGGCCACTTCGGGCGGTAAGTGCGTTTACCTCCTGGGTTTGAGGAATAACGCCCCCGAGGTGTGGGTTGGACAGTGGAAATCCCCTAGGCAGCCTGTATACGGGAAGGTATGTTAACATTATTGTAGCTTTGTAAATGTCTTGTTGTTGTGTTTTTGGTTAAAGGGTAAGCAAATAACGGCCAATGAGTAACATAACTAACTCCACAAGTCCATGGGCCGTTTTTTTTAACAATTATTGGGACTTGGAGCAACCTCAGGGATTACTCTTGTTTATAGGAAGGTGTCAGGACTGAGATCCCCACTTTGAACTTTAGGGTACAAATGTAGGGGCCTGCGTGAAAAACTTCTAAGCTTAACTACCAGCTTAGCTCTGGTTCGGCTGCCACCATCAATGGATTCCCTCCCTGGGAAGCCTTGAAAAACCCTCACCAAATCCCTGGTGAAAACAAATCCAAAACCCCTTGGATCTTAAAACAAGGAGAAATTAACCATTCCCCTCCTTCCTCCCACCAACTCCTGGTGAATCAGTTCCAACCCCCCCCCTGGGATCTACAACAGGGAGAAATTAACCATCCCCCCTCCTTCCTCCCACCAACTCCTGGTGAATCAAGATCCAAAACCCCTTTGGATCTAAAACAAGGAAAAATCAATCAGGTTCTTAAAAAGAAGGTTTTTAATTAAAGAAAAAGGTAAAAATCATCTCTGTAAAATCAGTATGGAAATTAACCTTACAGGGTAATCAAACTTAAAGAGCTCAGAGGACTCCCCTCTAGTCTCAGGTTCAAAGTACAGCAAACAAAGATAAACACTCTAGTAAAAGGTACATTTACAAGTTGAGAAAAACAAAGGAAAACTAACACGCCTTGCCTGGCTATTTACTTACAAGTTTGAAATAGGAGAGGCTTGTTTAGAAAGATGTGGAGAACCTGGATTGATGTCTGGTCCCTCTCATTCCCGGAGAACGAACACACTCCCAAACAAAGAACACAAACAAAAGCCTTCCCCCCCCCAAGATTTGAAAGTATCTTGTCCCCTTATTGGTCCTTTAGGTCAGATGCCAGCCAGGTTACCTGAGCTTCTTAACCCTTTACAGGGAAAAGGATTTTGGAGTCTCTGGCCAGGAGGGATTTATAGTACTGTACACAGGACAGCTATTACCCTTCCCTTTATAGTTATGACACGCCCCCCAAATCACAGATAGTGTTGGATGTTCGGTTCCACACTGGCTGTGATTTCTTCCTGGAGTTCTAGGAGAAAACAGAGTTAATAAGACACATGTACCTTTAGACATACTACTGATTATATAAAAACTAACAATATGTTTCATTCCAAAAACAATTGTTAACCAGTTAACTCTGGGAAACTTTTCCGGGAGAGTGCATCAGCCACTTTGTTAGAAGCTCCCGAAATGTGTTGTATTTCAAAATCAAAATCTTGGAGAGCTAAACTCCACCGAAGAAGTTTTTTGTTATTTCCCTTGGCGGTATGAAGCCACTGTAGCGCAGCATGGTCTGTTTGTAGTTGGAAACGCCGTCCCCAAACATATGGGCGTAGCTTTTCCAGCGCATACACAATGGCATAGCATTCCTTTTCGCTGATTGACCAATGGCTTTCCCTCTCAGACAGTTTCTTACTGAGAAATACGACAGGATGGAATTCTTGATCCGGTCCTTCCTGCATTAAAACTGCTCCCACGCCTTGCTCGGACGCATCTGTGGTTACTTGGAACGGTTTGTCAAAGTCTGGGGCCCTTAGCACAGGGTCAGACATGAGTGTTGCCTTAAGCTGGTTAAAGGCCTTTTGACACTCATTAGTCCACTGAACTGCATTTGGCTGTTTCTTTCTGGTTAGGTCTGTCAGCGGGGCGGCGATTTGGCTGTAGTGGGGTACAAATCGCCTATAATATCCAGCCAAGCCTAAGAAGGATTGGACCTGTTTCTTAGACTTTGGAACCGGCCACTTTTGGATAGCATCCACTTTGGCCTGTATGGGATTTATAGTTCCTTGACCCACCTGGTGCCCCAGGTAAGTCACTCTGTTTTGGCCTATTTGACACTTTTTAGCCTTAACAGTTAGTCCTGCCTGCTGGATGCGCTCGAAAACTTTTTCCAGGTGCTCCATGTGCTCTGCCCATGAATCAGAAAAAATGGCCACATCATCGAGGTAGGCAACTGCAGATTCTCCCAATCCCGCTAGGAGACCATCTACAAGTCTTTGGAAGGTGGCGGGTGCATTTTGCAACCCGAAAGGGAGTACATTGAATTCATACACCCCTGCCTGGGTGACGAAGGCTGACCTTTCCTTAGCGGGTTCATCTAGTGGTACTTGCCAGTACCCCTTGGTTAAGTCTAAAGTAGAGATGAATTGGGCATGTCCCAATTTCTCCAATAGCTCATCTGTGCGTGGCATTGGATAGTTGTCAGGACGAGTTACAGCATTTAGCTTACGGTAGTCCACGCAAAAGCGTATTTCCCCATCTGGTTTGGGAACTAGAACCACTGGAGATGCCCATGCACTCTTAGAGGGGCGGATTATACCCATCTGTAGCATGTCCTGGATTTCCCTTTGTATAGCAGTTTTGGCATGAGGTGACTCCCGGTAGGGTGGGGTTCTAATAGGGTGAGCATTACCTGTGTCAATGGAGTGGTATGCCCGTTCGGTCCATCCTGGAGTGGCTGAGAAAATTGGTGCAAAGCTTGTGCACAGCTCCTTGATCTGCTGTCGCTGCAGACGTCCAAGGGTCATGGAGAGGTTCACCTCTTCCACGCCACCATCCTTTTTTCCTTCGTAGTAGACACCTTCAGGCCACTCCGCGTCATCTGTTTCCTGGGCTGTAAACTGGCAAACGTTTAATTCTCTGGAATAAAAGGGCTTAAGAGAATTAACATGGTATACCTTAGGCTTTATGTTGGAGGTGGGGGAGGCTATGAGATAGTTAACAGCTCCTAGGCGCTCCTGGACCGTGAATGGTCCTTCCCACGACGCTTCCATTTTATGGGCCTGGATTGCCTTTAAGACCATGACTTGGTCTCCTACTTTGAAGGACCGTTCTCTGGAATGTTTATCATACCAGGCCTTTTGCTCTTCCTGAGCATCCTTTAGGTTTTCTTTAGCAAGGGCCAAAGAATGTCGGAGGGTGTTTTGTAGGTTGCTTACAAAGTCTAGAATGTTTGTTCCTGGAGAAGGCGTAAACCCCTCCCATTGCTGCTTCACCAACTGTAATGGCCCCTTAACCTCACGGCCATACACAAGTTCAAATGGTGAAAACCCTAAACTGGGATGTGGTACAGCCCTGTAGGCAAAAAGCAACTGCTGCAACACGAGGTCCCAATCATTGGAGTGTTCATTTACAAATTTACGTATCATGGCCCCCAAAGTTCCATTAAACCTCTCCACCAGGCCATTGGTTTCATGGTGGTAAGGGGTGGCAACCAAGTGATTCACCCCATGAGCTTCCCACAGGTTTTCCATGGTTCCTGCCAGGAAGTTAGTTCCCGAATCTGTAAGGATGTCGGAGGGCCAACCTACCCTGGCAAAAATGTCTGTTAATGCCTGGCACACACTTTTAGCCCTGGTGTTGCTTAAGGGTACTGCTTCCGGCCATCGGGTAGCAAAATCCATGAAAGTCAGTACGTACTGCTTTCCTCTGGGTGTCTTCTTTGGGAAAGGACCCAGAATATCCACAGCTACGCGCTGAAATGGGACCTCAATTATGGGTAGTGGCTGGAGAGGGGCTTTAACCTGGTCTTGGGGTTTTCCCACTCGTTGGCACACCTCACAAGACCGGACATAATTAGCAAGGTCCTTGCCCATTCCCTCCCAGTGGAAGGACTTCCCCAACCGGTCTTTGGTTCTGTTCACCCCAGAATGGCCACTGGGATGATCATGGGCTAAGCTCAAGAGCTTTACCCGATACTTAGTGGGAACTACCAACTGCCTTTGAGGATGCCAGTCTTCCTGGTGCCCACCAGAAAGAGTCTCCTTGTATAAAAGTCCTTGTTCTACAACAAACCGGGATCGGTTAGAAGAGCTGAGAGGCGGTGGGGTGCTCCGCGCCGCCGCCCAAGCTTTCTGAAGGCTGTCATCTGCTTCCTGCTCGGCCTGGAACTGTTCCCTTGATGCTGGAGACATCAGTTCCTCCTTGGACTGTGGACTGGGGCTTGGTCCCTCTGGAAGTGATGCAGGTGCTGGGGCTGTTTCCATTGACTGTGAACCGCTGTCCGCTGGTGCACTATGTGGTAACTCAGGCTCTGGCTGAGCCTCTTGGGTAGGGTTATCTGCTGCTTCTGCCAGTTCAGGCTCGCTGGTGCCCTCTGGCGTTGGAGTTGTAGACGGGTTTGCAAGCGCTGGACTCAGGGCTGGCAATGGTTCTGGTGCTGGTTGCGTTGCCAGTTCCGGTTCTGGGACTGGCTGTGGCTGGGTCTCTGGGATTGGATCCACTACGGCTGTTGCAGTCGTTGGCAGGGGATCCAGTTCCACCACCTTTGTCTGGGTCTCCGGTAACACAGACGGGGCCCTGGTGGACGGCTCAGGAACAGGGATGGGGGTGAAAGCTTGCTTAGCCTGGCTGCGGGTGACTATTCCCACCCTCTTGGCTAGCTTCACATGGTTGGCCAAGTCTTCCCCCAGCAGCATGGGAATGGGATAATTGTCATAGACTGCAAAAGTCCACATTCCTGACCAGCCCTTGTACTGGACATGCAACGTGGCTGTAGGCAAGGTTACAGACTGTGACACGAAGGGTTGAATTGTCACTGTAGCCTCTGGGTTGATGAGTTTGGGGTCCACTAGGGATTGGTGGATAGTTGACACTTGAGCCCCAGTGTCCCTCCAAGCGGTAACCTTCTTTCCGCCCACTCTCAAGGTTTCCCTTCGCTCCGAGGGTATGAGAGAGGCATCTGGGTTTGGGGATCTTTGGTGTGATTGGGGTGTAATGAACTGTAATCGGTTGGGGTTCTTGGGGCAGTGAGCCTTTATATGTCCTAGTCCATTACATCTAAAACATCGCCCTGCTAAGGTATCACCGGGACGAGGTTGGTTGGTGGAGACTGGTGTGGTGGGGTGAGAAGGCGTCTGGGGTTTCCCTTGGGATGTGGGTGGGGCCTTGGGTTGTCCCCGGTGGTAAGGTTTTGTTTCGGCTTGCCCCTTCTGATATTCGCTCCAACTGCTACTAGTTTTTTTCTTTTCTGCCACCTCCACCCATTGGGCTCCAATCTCCCCCGCCTCAGTTACAGTTTTGGGCTTCCTATCTAGGATGTACCTTTCTATTTCCTCAGGAACACCCTCTAAAAACTGCTCCATTTTTACTAGGGAAAGCAGATCTTCCAGAGATTTAACATTTGCTCCTGATACCCAGGCATCACAATTTTTGTCAATGTGGTAGGCATGACGGGTAAATGACACATCCGGTTTCCACTTTAGGGCTCTGAACCGTCGACGGGCATGCTCGGGTGTTAGCCCCATTCTGAGTCTGGCCTTGTTTTTAAAAAGTTCATAACTGTTCATGTGTTCCTTAGGCATTTCAGCCGCCACCTCTGCTAAGGGTCCACTGAGCTGCGGCCTCAGCTCTACCATGTACTGGTCTGCAGTGATGCTGTATCCAAGGCAGGCCCTTTCAAAATTTTCTAAGAAGGCCTCAGTATCATCGCCTGCCTTGTAGATGGGGAATTTTCTGGGATGGGAAGTGGTACCTGGAGGGGGGTTGTTAGCATTGGCTGGTGCATCCTGCTTAGCTTTTGCTACTTCCAGTTCATGCTTCCTTTCTTTTTCTCTCTCCTCCATCTCTTTTTCTCTCAGCTCCATCTCTTTCTCTTTCAGCTCCATAGTTCTCTTGTGAGCCTCCTCTTTGGCTTTTTCCAGCTCCATCTCTCTTTCATGGGCCTCCTTTTTGGCTTTTTCTTCTCTTTCTTTTAGCTCCATCTCTCTCTTGTGGGCCTCCTCTTTGGCTTTCTCCTCTCTGTCTCTCAGCTCTATCTCTCTCTTGTGGGCCTCCTCTTTGGCTTTTTCTTCTTTGGTAGTCATTTTCCTGTTTTCTTGTGCTGGGTCACCCCCTTTGCAGTTGACAAACTGGGAAGCTCTCAGCTCTGGCTGCTGCAGAGTTAACAGTAACTTTCTAACTAGCTACTCCCGAGGATGTAAAAAGAAAAAAAAACAATTCAGCTTGTAAATACCTTTTACCAGTCATTTGCTAATTGAACCCTTCTCTTAACAAAGGACCTGTAAAAAAAACTTAACACCTCTGCCTTCAGGCAAGGAGAGATAAGATATGCATCTATCTACTTCCAGCTCGGCTTTCCAAGCAGCTAGAAGGAAAAAAAAATCTCACTGGCTTTTGGGTTTAAAATGATCCCACCGCTATTCACCATGTCAGGACTGAGATCCCCACTTTGAACTTTAGGGTACAAATGTAGGGGCCTGCGTGAAAAACTTCTAAGCTTAACTACCAGCTTAGCTCTGGTTCGGCTGCCACCATCAATGGATTCCCTCCCTGGGAAGCCTTGAAAAACCCTCACCAAATCCCTGGTGAAAACAAATCCAAAACCCCTTGGATCTTAAAACAAGGAGAAATTAACCATTCCCCTCCTTCCTCCCACCAACTCCTGGTGAATCAGTTCCAACCCCCCCCTGGGATCTACAACAGGGAGAAATTAACCATCCCCCCTCCTTCCTCCCACCAACTCCTGGTGAATCAAGATCCAAAACCCCTTTGGATCTAAAACAAGGAAAAATCAATCAGGTTCTTAAAAAGAAGGTTTTTAATTAAAGAAAAAGGTAAAAATCATCTCTGTAAAATCAGTATGGAAATTAACCTTACAGGGTAATCAAACTTAAAGAGCTCAGAGGACTCCCCTCTAGTCTCAGGTTCAAAGTACAGCAAACAAAGATAAACACTCTAGTAAAAGGTACATTTACAAGTTGAGAAAAACAAAGGAAAACTAACACGCCTTGCCTGGCTATTTACTTACAAGTTTGAAATAGGAGAGGCTTGTTTAGAAAGATGTGGAGAACCTGGATTGATGTCTGGTCCCTCTCATTCCCGGAGAACGAACACACTCCCAAACAAAGAACACAAACAAAAGCCTTCCCCCCCCCAAGATTTGAAAGTATCTTGTCCCCTTATTGGTCCTTTAGGTCAGATGCCAGCCAGGTTACCTGAGCTTCTTAACCCTTTACAGGGAAAAGGATTTTGGAGTCTCTGGCCAGGAGGGATTTATAGTACTGTACACAGGACAGCTATTACCCTTCCCTTTATAGTTATGACAGAAGGGTAATCTTGTTTCTCCTCTTAATGGTGTGTTGGAAACCGAGATTGTAACTGATTAAAGGATCTGTGTGAAAGATGAATGAGTGCTGCTGACAGGTCTGAGGCTTAAGCTGACTTCAGCCGCCCCAAGACTCCTGCAAGGGGAAACCCGATGACCAGGATATCTTGATTGCAAGGGGGGTCAGCCGAACCTCGTGACCCAGCGGATATCTGAGTTAGAACTAGATCTATACCTCTTCCCCCTCTTGATATCTTTGTCTCGGAAAACTCTGGGTAAAGCATAATGGGGTCCGGACAAAGAACCTTCTCCTGGACACCCCTGGGATGTATGCTGGATAACTGGAAGGCGTTTAGATGCCAGGCTAATTATGGAATTGTATTATGTAAAGACAAGCTTGTAAAATTCTGTACTCTTGAATGGATGACATTCGGGGTTGAATGGCCCGAGGGAGGGACGCTCAAACCAGGGGTTGTACAAGCAGTACATAGCATTGTGACCTGGGATGGGCATTGGGACCAATATCCCTATATAGATATTTGGCAGGACCTTGTGGCCAATCATCCCCCATGGTTGCAAAAATGTAGATCACAAACTATTAAAACCTTAATGGCCCGTGCCCCTGTTAGGAAACCCTGTTTCCCTGTTAAGAAATTTTGTCTGCGGGCTGTGATTCCCTCTGCCCCTGAGGGTAATCTCACTATGGTATATGTTCCCTTTACCACTAGTGATCTATATAATTGGAAGCAACAGAATCCCCCGTTCTCGGAAGAAAGGGGCCCACGTTTTAGCCATGGCCCAAAGGAAAGGATATGAAGAAAGGGGGGACAAAGTTAAGGGACGGCCAGGGCCACCGGGGAAGGGGCGGGGCCCCTGCCTGGGTCGAAATCAGTGCGCTATCTGTAGGAAAGAGGGGCACTGGAAGAATGAATGCCCCCGGTGACAGGCCATGGGAAAGGAACGTAAAGATAAAACCCCGTCCCTTCCTATCCTCTACAACAGTACAGGACGTTCAGGGGAGGAGTCTTCCCCATAGGGGGGTCGGGGAACCCAGCGGCCCCTCCTGACAGCACAAGCTGCCAGCCTGGATCCCACAGTAAAAATTAAAGTGGAGGGCCGCCCAATTGAAGCCCTTATTGATACTGGGGCCACTCTTAGTTTGCTCCCCTTTAATAAGGCTCCCCGAGATAGAGCTCGGGGACGTGCCATAGTCCAGGGGATAGAGGGACAAACTACAGCTTTGGAAAAAAAACTTTGCCTCTCCTAGTAAAAATAGGGGACCGTCAAATTTCCCATCAGTTTGTTTGCAGTCCCTCCTGCCCCATAGTGCTGCTCAGACGAGATATCCTCACTAAATTACAGGCGGAGATCTCATTCGATAACGGGACAATGGAAGTCAGAATCCCTAAGCAACAAGCCTCTAATTACCAGATGGCTCTCATAAATGCTAGAGATCACTCCCTGGAATGTAAGGGAAGTGATGGAAGCCAGCTGCAGGGGGGGGGGGGTAAATCCCAAGGTCTGGGCGGAGGAAGGAGGCGTGGCCCGAGCCAGGAATGCTACACCAGTGCATATTTCCCTTAAGGAGGGAAGCAGCCCAGTCCGAATTCGACAATACCCCCTTAAGCTAACCACTCGGATCGGGTTAAAACCCCTGATTCAAAAGTTTTTGCAGTGCGGGTGGTTAAAGGAAGACACGTCCCCATACAATACTCCAATAATGGGGGTGCCTAAGCCTAATGGGCAGTATCGGTTGGTCCAGGACCTAAGACAAATTAACAAGTTAATAGCAGAGACTGTTTGCCTTTGAGTGGGAGGACCCAGATACTCACTACAAAGCTCAATATCTTTGGACTGTTGTCCCACAGGGACTCACCTGTGCACCCGAGATTTTTGGCAGCCAGTTAAAAAGGGACCTGGCCCCATTCCTGGCTAACCATCCTGCATGTAACATAGTTCAGTACTGCGATGATCTGCTCTTGAGTACTGAACAGAGACAGTCTGCAAGGAGCAAACTGTAGATCTCCTCAATCCCCTTGGGGTACAGGGGTATAAAGTATCAAAGGAAAAAGCTCAGTTGGTTAAGCAGCAGGTCACCTTCCTTGGATACCACCTCTGCCAAGGGAGTCGCAGTTTGGGTAAAGAAAGAATCCAGGTTATACTTAACAGCCCTTAAACCCGGCACCCCCGAGAATTAAGGGCTTTTCTGGGATTGACTGGCTTCTGTCGACTCTGGATCCCTGACTATGGGGGAAAAGCCAGACCACTATATGAGTCTTTGACTAAAGAAGGTCTGCTCCACTGGAAATGGACCAGGGAAATGGAAAAAGCATTTCGAGAGCTTAAAGAAGGCTTGGTTCAGCCTCCCGCTCTAGCCCTCCCAGATTCCCGGAAGCCATTCACCCTATACGTTCATGAAAGAGGAGGGGTGGCAGCTGGAGTCCTGTGCCAAAGGTCAGGGCCAACCTGGCGACCCATTGGATACTATTCGAAGGTCTTGGACCCTGTCGCCAAGGGGTGGCCTGCCTGTTTACGGGCCGTTGCAGCAACCGCTCTCCTTGTACAGGAGGCTGAAAAGTTTACCCTGGGGGGGGACACTGAGGTTGTGGTTCCCCACGGGATACCTCAAATACTGGGGACAGGCGCTGGGGAAAAGCATCTAAATCCCAGTCGACATACCAGATATGAGGTAGGGCCCTTGCTAGCCCCTAACTTAACCTTTAGGACAGTTAGCTCCCTCAACCTAGCTACCCTATTGCCTGACCCTTGGGTTTCCTATGAGACCAGCCCCACTCATGACTGTATTGAAGTCTTGCAACAGGTGTCCCAGGCACTCGGTATACAATGGAAGTTGCATACACCCTGGAGGCCGCAAAGCACGGGACAGGTGGAAAGAATGAATAGAACTCTCAAGGATACCCTCACTAAACTATGCACAGAGTCTAGTTTAAAGTGGCTTGATGCGTTACCACTCGCCCTTACCCGCATTCGAAGGGCCCCACGTAAGGGTCTTAAGCTTTCACCATTTGAACTGATCTTTGGGTTCCCTCCCCGAATCCTTATCCCGGGGTTCCGGGAGGATGTAAACTGGGAAATGGGGAAGGACTCCTTATGGAAACAGGTCTCTGGGTTGCAATCTGTTTTGTTACAGCTGCATCGACGCGGTGCCTTTTCAGGCCCTTCCCTTGGACCAGCCCGTGTACCCGTTCCAGATCGGTGATCAGGTCCTCGTCAAGAAGTGGCAGCGTGACCCCCTTACACCACGGTGGGACGGCCCGCACACTGTCTTGCTCATCAGCCAAGCTGCAGTCAAAGTTCTTGGGAGTGTACTTGGGAGAAAGCAAGTGTGATTGGACTCTATATCCCCAGGGTTTGATTGCTGGGACCCTTATTGTCATCTGTATGACTGTTCTAAATATCAGGGGCGATGGAACCAGACCCATGTGAGGCTCACCAATAATAGTTGGGTGAAATGCTCCAAACAATACTACCCTACGGCCGAAGGTTGCAGGGCGGTAGGACAGGATGGGTTCTTTGACGCCCTATTCACGAGTTGCCAGGTAGACAATACCACTAGCAAGGACCACGTGGTACGGTGGTTTCAAATGGGCATGGCAGAATCAGAATGGAACTCGAGTATGGGGTTTTAAACAATTCTGGTCTAGCACCAATCAGCCAAAATGAGGCTGCGATTGTGTCTGGAAAGCAGGAGCTGGGGCGTGGAGATGTGATTATTGCAGTTCAGCTGATGGAATGGTGGGGGGACCTTTAGGGCCAGGTAATCCTTTATATTTTGACCATCTAGAGGATGATGAGAATGAGGAAACCTGGGATGGCCCCTTTGCTAATGGAACCTGGGCTCTAAAGGGCCATTATTGGATCTGCGGGTCCTATGCCTACTGAAGATTGCCTCCAAATTGGTCTGGGATATGTTATGTTGGATATATAAGACCCTTGTTCTTTCTATTACCCCAGATGCAGGGAAATAAATTGGGAATTAGGGTTTAATTAGAGAAAGGCGGTTCGTGGATTCCACCCTGACTGCCGGAAGCTCCCAAACATGGGGGGCTCAGGAGTGGTCCCCTGAGAGAATTATAAAACATTATGGTCCAGCTACATGGAATCCTAATGAGTGGATCTCAGGGGCAAGGGAGCCCATTTACAACTTGAATCGGATAATTAGGCTGCAAGCCATCTTAGAAATAATAACTAATCAGACGGCTGCAGCTCTTGATCTTTTGGCCGATCAGTCCACTCAGATGAGGAATGTGCTCTACCAGCACCATCTAGTTCTTGATTATTTGCTGGCAGAAGAAGGGGGAATCTGTGCAAAATTAAACTAATCTAATTGCTGTTTACAAATAGATGATAATGGAAAGGCGGTAAAACAGCTAACAAAAGAAATGAGGAAGCTAGCCCATGTCCCGGTCCAAACATGGGGTGGGTGGAATATGGACTGGTTCACGTCCTGGTTACCGCAACTGGGATGGCTCCAAGAAGGCCTTCTTCTCTTTGTACTCTTTATTACAACCCTATTAACCCTAGCTTGCTTTGCTCCCTGTGTAGTTGCATTAGTCCGACGAATGGCTAATCAAATTATACACCAACAAATGATGGCCCTATACCAGCCGGTGAAGGCTGAGGATTGGGGGCCATAAGGCTCTCAAAATGCTTTTTAGGGGGGAATCTTGTTAGGCCCAAAAACCGAAAAACATGTTTATCTCGGCTTCTGCTTGTGATCCCAGTAAACATGCTTATCTCAGTTCTCGCTGTCGTTTCCCATGCATGAAGCTGCACGTATACAGGATGTATAGAAGATATATGGAAAAGGGGAGGGGGTTGGACGGACCCTGGGAAAGGAATGTGAAGGACGGGAAGCTAAACAGATGTATCCTGATTACTACTAGAACTGAATTTAAACAATGCATAGGTTAGCAGAATTTAGACACGCTAAGTTGTTTGTCTCTCTGTATAAAAGAAGCCCAGTTGTGCTTGTAAGGTGTGTTCCTCCCTCTGGCATGAGTCGAGGGGGACACCCGCTCAGCTGACTGATCAATAAAGAACTTGAAGCCGTCTTCTAGACTCCCGTGCCTCCTTGGGGTAATTGGGCAGCTCCAGGGGGAAACGAGCCCATTTGGCTAACAATGTCACGGGTTGCTGTTATTACTGTCTGAGTCGTGTTATCATTATCTGTCCTCCGGCTTTGGGTGGGTCCATGCTGCGGATTTGCTTGTGTCCCACAGTGTCTAATGGGGTTGGAATCCCGCAGGTTTGTTATCCTGGGGGAGCTCAGCATCCGTGTGACCAGTGCCAGGGACACATACGTGTGTGATCTCCTGGCCACATGGAGCCCACCCGGGCCGCCCTGTTCTGGGCACACCCTGGATCTGACTGTCAGCCGAGGGCCGAGCACTGGGCATATAACCAATGTTCTGACTTGACCCCAGCTTCATGGCCCGGCGATCCTGGTCTGTCCTCCCCCCACACAGGGGATAGACCCCCACAAAGATGGTTGGCCTGGAGGGGGTTTGGCTCCTGTCAGTTTTCAGAAGATGCTGGTGTAAGGGGACTGTTGCCCCCGTACTAACACTCAGTGGGGGTGTTTTGGTTGGCTGCTCCCAGCACTAAGGAGGGGTCGATGGCAAATCAGGACCCTGAGACGGACAGTCCCCAGGAACAATGGGGAGAGGCCAATGCTCCAGGTCAGCCTGATTGACAGGGCGGGCAGCTAATCAGCATGACAGGAGGCCAGGGGGGTCCCGTCCTCTGTGTGAGTTGGAATGGCCTGGGTCAGACAGAGTGGGGCCGAGCTAAGGAGAGAGCAGGGGCCCGAGCTGAGCTGGGGAGCAGAGCCGGGCCAGATCCAGAGGGGCCAGAGGCACAGCCCAGAGAGAGCAGAGCTGCCCTGGGAGCGGAGCTGCAGCCACAGAGCCGGGGGCCAGAGGCGCAGCCCAGGGAGCTGGAGGCAGAGCAGCAGCAGCAGCCGTGCTGAGGACGAGTGGAGCTGGGGCTGGAGCCGTCCGGAGCCGGGTGCGGGGAGCAGCTGGGGAGATGAGGGGGACCCTGGGCAGTGGCCCAGCGCAGGGAGATGCCTCAGCCAAGAGGCTCTGCAGGCCAGACTTGGGGGGGATCGTAACCCTGACAGGGCGGGGGCGACGCTGGAAAAAAGGGTCCTGTAGGGTTACCATACGTCCGGTTTTTCCCAGACATGTCCGGCTTTTCGGCAATCAAACCCCCGTCCGGGAGGAATTGCCAAAAAGCCGAACATGTCCGGGAAAAATACCGGCCGGGCACTTCCCCTCCCGCGGCTGCTCTGCTCCTCCCCAGACTCAGACTTCGGCTCTGTTTAACAGCCAAGCTGCCCGAGCCAGCGCTACCGGCTTCGGGCAGCCCCCTTGCCTTCAGACCCTGCGCCGCCGAAGCAGAGCAGCTGGAGCCGGGGAGAAGAAGTGCCCGGCCGGCAGCTGGGTCCGGAGGCACGGGGGCTGCCCGAAGCCGGTAGCGCTGGCTCGGGCAGCTTGGCTCTTAAACAGAGCCGAAGTCTGAGTCAGGGGAGGAGCAGAGCAGCTGGAGCCCGGGAGAGGAAGTGCCCAGCCGGGGGCGCAGGGTCCGGAGGCATAGGGGCTGCCCGAAGCCCGAGCGCTACCGGCTTCACGGTTTGCCGGGCAGCCTCCAGACCCTGCGCCCCCGGCTGGGCGCGTCCCCTCCCAGGCTCCAGCCGGTAGCGCTCGGGCAGCCCTTTTCATGTGGCTGGGAGGGAGGAGGGGGAGTTAGGGCGGGAACTTTGGGGGAAGAGGTGGGAAAAGGGCGGAGTTGGGGCGGGGCCGGGGGTGGGAAAGGGGCGGGACTAGGGCCCGTGGAGTGTCCTCTTTTTTTATATTTTAAATATGGTAACCCTAGGGTCCTGCCCCCTAGAGCCTGAGAGCGTGTGGCCACCGCCCGAGCAAGTGTCCAACCCGCAGCGTCTCTGCAGCACGGCCAGGGCCTGAGAAGCAGCCTGGGACCTACAAGGAACAGCCTGTGACCTGCCCTGATGTCCAGAGACACTGGTTGTGATGTTCCCGGCCACAGAGCGGGGTGATGTGTTTTCCTTTAACCTTTCCCATTTTTCCTTATTCTTTTCTTTAGATTAATTGTTAATTAAACAACTTGTATTTGCTTTAAATTGTATGAAATGTGGGTCAGGGAGGTGCCCAGTGCAGAGAGAGCACCCCGGAGTGGGGACACCCTAGCCCCTGTCCTAGGTGACCACAGCAGGGTTGGGGGTCGAGCCCCCCAGGAATCCTGGGCCCAGCCTTGTCGGGGTTATGAGGACTCTGCCAGACAGGAGAGTGGAAGGGGAGTCCTCAAGGGCAGGGAGGGCTCTGGGTGAAGGAAGTGGGAGCGAGGACTCAGATCCTTTCGCTAGTCCACTTCACCGGGGTAGTGCAGAAGCCAGGAAAGTTCCCCACAATAGCGGGACCATTCCCCCGCTTACACTGGCAGGGCCGGACCCCAAACCACAGGCCAAGGGGCCACTGAGCACAATCACACGGTGACCACAGCCACAAGCTGCTCCCCATCCCTGCTGGATGAATGTCGGATGAGACACAGAGACAGCGCTTGGGAGCCACAAACCCTCTGCCAGCTGGGCAAAGCTGGGAATGTGACAACAAGACAACACACCTGCCTTCAGGTGCTTTGGGTGGATGTTCCTGATTGCATGGGTGTGTTGTCGGCACAGAGTGCCCGAGGACAGCAACAGTGTGGTTCGTTGCCCGGTGTGCTTCGCACCAATAAACACACCAGGGGGAGAAGCAAACAAAGTTTATTTGAACATGGAAGGAGAGAGTTTGGTTTACTTAGGCCTAGTGCAGGAAGGCTTCATTGACACTTGTGGTCATCTACCCTTCCGAGTTACCTAGGGTGAGGCCTAGTGACATCAACAACTCCCTCCTTTGAGAATACTCAACAAGCTTTTGGCTGAGTTTTCTCATATTCTGTGGACAAGATACGATTGAGTGCCATGGAGCTGGGGTTTTCAGTGAGAGGGTATGCCGGAATTTTTGGGGAACAGGGGGCACAAAGCTTACAGAGGAGCATTTTAAAACAAGCAATTAGGAGGAGGGTGACCAGGCACAGTACCACACCTGCGAGGAGGAGATGCACAAGGTCACCCCCCAGTCCTTCCAGGTCGGGCAACCAACTTCAAAGGGAATCGAAACCTGTGGGTTCCCTTTCCTGGGCCTTTCACTGCTCAAAAGCCTGTTCGGCTGACAGGACGTGCTTATTAATGTCCTGTGAGTTTTCCGGGACATAAGTACAACATTCACTTCCAATAAGGGCACACACCCCACCCTGGGAAGCTAAAACATAATCTAAGGCCTGTCTGTTTTGCAGGGACAGCAACCGGAGCTGGTAAAGTTCTGAGTTAAGGCTTTTTTTTATGGCCAAGGTTTCATTGGCGAACTTGGTGAGAAACACAGAGAGCCTACGATAAAATTGGGTTAGCCGTCCCACCCCATAGGATGGGAGGAGGATCATACCCAACCTGTCTCCTTTTGTAATGGGCTCTGGGGTGGCATACAAAGAGCTACGCTGTCTGGGGCGGCCAGGGGGCAGTTTAGGGAGGACACGAAGGGGAGGGGCAAGATATCATAGAGAGGGGGGAGGGATAGCTCAGTGGTTTGAGCACTGGCCTGCTAAACCCAGGGTTGTGAGTTCAATCCTTGAGGGGGCCACTTGGGGATCTGGGGCAAAATCAGTACTTGGTCCTGCTAGTGAAGGCAGGGGGCTGCACTCCATGACCTTTCAAGGTCCCTTCCAGTTCTAGGAGATGGGATATCTCCATTAATTTATTATTTTATAGCAGCTTCCATACCACCGATGCGGTAGCCACTTTAAGGCAGAGATTCCGCAAATGTAAAAGGAGTGGCCATTTCCTACCAAGCCATTATAACCGCTGCGCCACCTATTTGTTTTTTTGTCATTAAACGTTGCGAACCGGGCAGTAGAGTTGGATCTGCCATTAACATAGACAGGGATGGAGGCGCTACTGTCAGGGGATAAATAATACTGACAGGTGCTATTCCCAGCGGACGAGGTGTGATTGCTGGACTTGAACTGTCTATAGCACACCAACCCGGGGGCCACTGACCGCAGCCTAATATGGGAAGGGATCTGCGTTGAGTTGGTCTGCGGCTTCCAGGGGTCGTCCCTTAATGCATACTGGGATTCAATGGTACAGTTTTGCGACAAGCGGGTACCCAAGGTATTTCTTCCCCTACTGAACCATCCCCAACAGATATCTGACCAATTTTGGGAAACTGCTCTCCAGGGTAACCCTGCTGCGTGGTGTGGGACTTGGGAGCATACCCAGCAGTTAGAGAGCTTAAACTCTTGGGCAAAGCAAACCTTCAAGGACACATATGTGTTTGTTTCCAAGTTAGTAGGGATTCCTTTCCATCCGCATGTGGTCGGGGGGAAACGGGAGGTAACGAAAGGAGTGTCCCTATGGCAAAGAGCACCACTGTGGCAGACCCTGGACCTGGACTCATGCTGGGCAGGTGACCCTAAGGCCTAACAATTACAATTCCCCAAATACCCACAAAATAACAATTACCAATAGCAGGCAGACTAAAAGCAAAAGGGACCAGGCCACCAGGTTAGGCCGGACCTGTGAAAATAAACACAACCAACGCTCAGAGTTCTCGCGGGGAGGGTGCAGCGGCTGTCCAAAGAGGCTACAGGGCATTCCCCACAGACCTTATTGTCTTTTGAATAACAGTTTAAGTCCCAGGTCGTCGCTGGCAGTCTTTTCTGCAGGCTGGACGGTCCACCATTCAGGAGTGGGCCCTGCTTTTACACGAGAGTGATGGATCCAGTTTTTGTGTCCTTCGACCTTTGCTGCTGTGTGGGAGACCAGCAGGACGGTGTGGGGTCCCTTCCACTTCTCTTGGAGAGGCTCGTCCTTCCAGGTCCGAACGAGTACGGAGTCACCTGGCTGCAAGGAGTGGATCGGGGCATCCAGCGGGAGAGGCTGCAAATCTTTGGTATACCTGTGGCGAGAACAAAGAACAGCAGACAGAGAGCACATGTACTGAGATAAGAAACCACAGCTTACCTCCCACTCCCCTGCCAGAACCGGTGTACCGTTCATAGGCCATGCCCTTCCAAACATAATCTGGAAGGGACTGAGCCCTAACCTGCCCTTTGGGAGAGCGCGAATGCGGAGCAAAACAAGGGGTAGAGCATCAGGCCACTTAAGGGAAGCCTCTTGGCAGACCTTTGAGAGGTGCCGCTTAAGTGTCTGATTTGTGCGTTCCACTGCCCCACTGGCCTGCGGTCGCCATGGAGTGTGGAGCTTCCAGGGGATCTGCAGGGCATCCGATATCTTTTGAACGACTTGAGATGTGAAGTGTGTTCCGTTGTCAGATTCCATCCCCTGCGGGAGTCCGAAGCGAGGAATGATCTGTTTTGGCAGTGTTGTTACGGCATGGGAAGGCCTCAGGCCATTCGTTGAAGCGATCCACCAAGACGAGAAGGTATTTGAATCCTTGGGTCCGGGGGAACTTAGTAAAATTGATTTGCCAAACTAGTCCTGGGCCTGGGGTAGGTTCCAGAGTGGCTGGTGACACTGACACTCTAGGTCGAGGGTTGTTCTTTTGGCAGACTAGACATTCAGCCTGCACCTGGGAGGCCAGGGGTCTAAGTCCAGAGGTTAGAAAATATTTATTCATAAGCTGGGTAAGAGCCTCTCTTCCTGCGTGGGTGGACTGATGTAGTTTCTGTAGTACTGGCCGTATTAGATTCCTTGGTAGGAGGATTTTTCCTTCCATGGAGTGGAGCCATCCCTCCTTTTCCTGGAGCCTAAGTGTGTCGGCCAGGTTCCTCTCTTCGTGAGAGTACTGAGGGGTCGGAGCTCCCCCACTGATGGGATGAGGGCATGCATATGGGCATCTTCAGCTTCCTGTGGTTCCAGGGTAGCAGCTCGCTTGGCTTCTCTGTCCGCCCTGGCATTACCCTTAGCCACATCTTGCTTGATCTTCCCTTTGATGAGCCTTGCAGTGCACCACTGCTACCGCTGAGGGGAGCTGTACCGCTTCTAAAAGCCGGAGAATTTGAGGCCCATGTTTAACCGGAGAGCCTTGGGCTGTCAACATTCCTCTTTGTTTCCACAGACCGGCCTGAGCATGTAGTACTCCAAAGGCATATCTGGAATCAGTAAAAATGTTAACTCTTTTTCCTTTTGACAGTTCAAGTGCACGGGTTAAGGCTACCACTTCAGCCAGCTGGGCTGATGTCCCAGCAGGCAAACCCTCTGCTTCCACGGTTTCGTGGAGAGATACAATAGCATAGCCCGCCCTCCTTTGCCCGTTTACAACTGTGCTACTGCCGTCTGTATACCACTCAGAATCTGCAGTTGGGAGGGGTTGATCTTTTAAGTCTGGGCGGCTGGAGTATTGGACATCTATGATCTCCAAACAGTCGTGTTCCTGCTCCTCTGTCTCCAGTAACAGGGTGGCTGGGTTAAGGGAGGGACAGGTCTGTAGGGTAACTTCAGGATTTTCTACAAGTTTTGCCTGATACCGAGCAACCCGAGCCTGTGTAAGACAGAGACCGCCCTTAGTATCCAGCAGGGCTTGGACCATATGGGGAATATACACTTGCACAATTTCCCCCAGTGTCAATTTCTCAGCTTCCCCAAGCACTAGGGCAGTTGCTGCGACTGCCCGCAAGCATGCCGGCCACCCCTTGGCAACTTGATCCAGTTGTTTAGAGAAATATGCCACGGGACGTTTCCAGGTGCCTAATAACTGAGTAAACACTCCCAGGGCCACCCCTTTCCTCTCATGCACATACAGTTGAAATGGCTTAGTGGGGTCCGGCAGACCCAGGGCTGGGACTTCCATCAGTTTCCTTTTTAAGATTTTAAATGCCCTGTCTGCTTCTGGGGACCAGTGAAAGGGGTCATGATCTGCTCCCTTAACACATTCATACAAGGGTTTAGCCCACAGTCCATACTCTGGGATCCATATTCTGCAAAAACCTGCCATGCCCAGAAATGCTTGGAGTCATTTACGGTTGCTAGGGATAGGAATTTGACAAATAGCCTCCTTTCTTTTGTTTGAAAGCTGACGTTCCCCCTGCCTTAGGTGAAATCCCAGATACCAAACTTCTGAAAGCGCAATTTGAGCTTTGCTTTGAGCTACCCTGTATCCTCGGAGTCCAACAAAGTTCAGGAGACTCACAGTAGCTCTGAGACAGGGGATTAGAACCACAGCAGCAATTAGCAAGTCATTTACATATTGCAGGAGGAGGACCCTGTCCTCGTTGTTCCACTCCTCCAAGTCTCTAGCCAGGGCCTGGCCGAACAGAGTGGGGGAATTTTTAAATCCCTGGGCCAGCACTGTCCAGCAAAGCTGCTTTTGAACCCTTCTGTTGTCCTCCCACTCGAAGGAGAAAATCTCCTGAGATTGGGGGTCGACCGGAATCGTGAATCATAGAATCATAGAATCATAGAATATCAGAGTTGGAAGAAAGCATCCTTCAAATCTAGGACAGAAAAATGGGTGTACTGCCCCCCTATAGAGGCCAACAGCGTATACAGGTTTGGAACGAGGGGGTGCAGAGTCTTAACCCGCTCATTAACCGCCCTCAGGTCCTGGACCAGCCGGTATGTGCCATTGGGCTTTCGTACAGGCAAGATGGGAGTGTTCCAGGCTGACTGGCATTCTCGAAGTACCCTGCACTTTAGGAACTGGTCTATAGTCTCCTGCAGTTCCTTTCTGGCTTCCCTCTTGATCAATTACATACAGTAATGGCAAAGTTCTTGGTTCAGGCTTGCAGCAGCGATGGAATAAACTGCAGGTTCAAATCAAGTCTCTGGAATACATCCCCCGCTGGGATGAGTCCTCAGTCCTTTGTTCAAAGCTTCAGTTTGTAGCAAAGTTCCTCCAGAGGTATGAAGCAGGATTGAAGACAAGATGGAGATCAGGCATCAGCCTTATATAGTCTTTTCCAGGTGTAAGAACACCTCTTTGTTCTTACTGTGGAAAATTACAGCAAAATGGAGTCTGGAGTCACATGGGCCAGTCCCTGCATACTTTGCTGAGTTACAAGGCGTATCTGTCTTCTCTCAATGGGTCCATTGTATAGCTGATGGTCCTTAATGGGCCATCAAGCAGGCTAGGCAGAGCTAATCTCAGCTTGTCTGGGATGTCACCCAGAAGCATAGCATAAGTTTGCCATACAGACAGTATAGAGCCAATATTCGCCATACAGACAGTATATAGCCAATATTCATAACTTCAACTACAAAACTGATACACACACATAGACAGCATAATCATAACCAGTAAACCATAACCTTGTCCTAGACACCCCATTTGACCCCCTTTATACAAGATTTGGGTGCCACTACAGGACCTTGGTTGCAACAATGATCTATACGGTCCCGGTTTATGTCAATAACGTCACACCATCCCTCCCTCCTTTCTTTTCATCTCTTACGTCTTTTGTCCTTTCCCTGTTCCCCTCCCACCACCAGGAGGGGTGTGTGTGTGTCATGGGGGGTGCTCTACAACTCCCATTGTGGGAGGTCCACCGAAAAATGTGGGGCTGAAATAGTGCTCAGACCGTGATCCCCAGCGGTGACCTGGGCCATCCTTTGGGCTCTCTGGTGAGAACCCTCATCCTCCCGCCCCTCGGTCTCTACCCTGATTGGCTGAGCAGGGGGTTATTGACAGGGAGGAGACTCAGGTCCCTGTTGTTTTCTTTTAAGACCAAGTAAATAGTCATAACCAGTCATATGTTCGACAAATTTTGCTGCGTCTCTGCAGTTCATTATTTTCTCTAACATTCCAGTTCTCCTAAAATACTTGCTGAATAATTACTATGAACTCTTGCTGGTCTGGAACTCACTTGAGAGCACTTTATTCTGGTCATTCAATGTCTGAAATTCAAGATCCGATGGTTAGTTTGAAAATCAGGGCTCTTGGGTCCTATTCCCAACTCTGCCACGGACTGGCTGTGTGACCTAAGACAAGTCAATTCTCCTTTCTCAGCCTCAGCTTCTCCCTCTTTCAAGTAGGGATAACAATCCGCCCCTACCTACCTCCCGGCGGGTGGAGGATGGGGATCTATTGGAGAGTGTCACTAGGAGCAGTGCATAAGTTGAGGTGTCCTATCATGTTTACTCAGACCAGATTAGGACATAATAGAATGGCTGAAATAGTCTATTTTATTTGTGTTTTATTATGTTCCAATTGTTAAGAGCAGCAACTACTTAGCTCAGACTGAAACATCTTATCTAATTTTTGAGATCTAAGTGTCTCCTCTTTGTGTAGCTCAAACCTCCAAAGTGTCTGCCCTGTGGCAGGACATTAAAACTGCAGGGGAGGAGTGGGTGTGGCAGTGACATCACAAAGGCCTTTTGCAGGAGCTCAGCCTATTGGTCAAAGGTGCTGGGGAGGTGGTGACCTCACAGAGAGATGCTGACATCAGCCAGGCAGGACAGGGGCGCAGGGCCAGGGAAACCTCAGAGTCCCCTGTAGCTTTCCTTCAGCAAGTCTCCTTCTCGAGGTCTCTCTCTGAGGACTGAGAGAGTATTTAGGTTCACGTACATGAGCGCCAGGAGGAACCTCTTTTGAGTTTTCTCTTTTCTTTTTCCTGATTTTACTAGAAAACAGACGCCCCTGTTTAGAAGGTAAGAGCCTCCGAGAGGTTTGGAACCTGTTCAGTCTGATGCATCTGGTGCCAGCTGAATTCTAGGCATGGAAAACACTAGCTTAAGGTGGTCGAATTTTATTCCCCACCTGGGATTTTGTCCCTTAGAATCACTGGGGACATTAGGGTTTGTCCTTTTTGTTTTACCTTTTCCTCTATCCCTCCCTCCTTTCTCTTCATCTCTTACGTCTTCTGTCCTTTCCTCTGTTCCTCTCCCACCACCAGGAGGACTCTGTGTGTGTGTCGTGGGGGGTGCTCTGCAGTGGGAACAGGGACAATTCTCCAACTTTGGGCAATCGAGAGCCTGGGTGAGATAAGGGGCGTTAAAGCCCTTTGTGAAGGAGAAAGGGGAGTTTCACGGTGTTGAGCACCAAGGAATTGTAAACTTTGCTAAAACATCTAGTCTGCAGAAACCAGAAATGGTCGGGGCCACATTGTAACCATTGTCTTTTTTAAAGCCCATTGAGGGATGTGAGTCCCACCTTTTTAGGTATCTGCGGTGCTGGGGTAAGAGAAGAGGTGCCTGTCTCCATTTTATGGCCTCAACAAAGTAAGTGCTGTGCCCCAGTTCTCGTCAGAGATCCCTGAAAAAGAACATCTTCCCATCCATTAACATACCTGGAAAGATACTGGAACTCCTTATTAAACAATCAGTTTGTCAGCACCTACAGGACAATTTGGTTCTTAGGACTAGTGAGCATGGACTTGTCAAGAACAAATCATTCCAAACCAATCCTAGCTCCTTCTTTGGCAGGGTTACGGGCCTAGTGGAGGTGGGTAAACAGTAGATGTGATCCATCTTGGTGTTAATAAGGACATTCTCACAAACAAACTAGGGAGATGTGGTCTAGATGCAATTAGTATAATATGTGTGCACAGATGGTTGCAAGCCTGTACTCCAATAGCCCAGAACCAAACACTCCTCCTCCTGGGCAGTGCACTCCGACCTCTAATGGTCAGATGCTGCTTAGCACTGTCAGAGCAGCTTTTGCTGGGGGATTCTCCCAGCACTTTCAAATAGTGGGAAAGTATGAAATCCCCATTTGACTGCTGGGGACAGAGCCTAGAGCGGGGAGCAACTTACCCAAAGTCCCACAGGTCAATAGGAAACCAGCAATGGAACCCAGGAGTCCTGACTCCCAGTTCCCTGCTCCAATCACTCCAGCGGAGCACACTCCCTCTCAAAGCAGGGGGACCGGACATGAGGGCCTGGTTGTAATTGCCAGCTGTGGGAGGGAGTGTGCAGCAGTGGTTAGTGAAGGGGCCTGGAAATAAGGACTGCTGGGTCCCATCCCTGGCTCTGACACTTGGTGTGACCCTGAGCCAGTAGCTTCCCCGCCCCAGGCCTGGTTCTCATCAGTGGGGTTGGGGTTGCAGCCCCTGCAGACCAGGGGGGTTGGGAGGCTCCAGGAAGGTGTGTAAAGTGCCGGGATGTCAGGATCCCGGAGGCGCTGTCACCCCCGCACTAGGCCAGTGTTCTGCACCCCCGGCTGCTGGCCGAGTTTCTCTGTCCCTTGGCAATAAGACAGACTCTTGTTTTCACAGCCAGTCGATCGCCCAGTGCTATCACATTGCCTGCTGGCTGGGCAGGGTAACTCCTCAGGTCACCACCACCCTCTCCAGCCTGCCTTGGCTTTGGGGAGTGAGGAGAAGGGCGAGGGATGACACTGAACATCCTCCATCCATCGCTCCATCAGCAGAGCAAGTGAGTGGCATTAGGGTTCCCCGTTGGCGTCCCCTGTCTGTCTGGGGTGAGGCAGAAAGAGGGGGAAAGAAATTCTCCCAAAGGAGATTGGATTTGCAAACCACCCCCAGGAGCCCCTCACTCTCAGACCGGGGAGGGGCTTCTCCAGAGCCGTCTCCAGTGTGTTTGGAAAGGTCCCAGCAATGGGGCTCCCAGCCCTTCCCTTGTGGGAGACCGTTCCCCAGGCTGAGCGTCTCTGAGCTGGGCCAGACCCTGTGAGCTGCTGAGCATGGAAAACAATGGGAAAGGAGGGGGTCCTGGCCTTGCTCTGCCTCGGGATTTTGACGTGGGGAATGGTTTCCCAGGAGAAGTCTGGACTCCTGGGTTCTGTTCCTTCTCTAGCCTGGGGGGGAGTGTGGCCTGGGACGGCAGGAGGGAGCTGCTTGTCCAAAGTGACTGAACCCAGTGATGGAAAAGGAGGAGACTCCCTGGGCATTGCAGCCCCAGGGGTGACGAGGGGGAACGCTGGGAGCAGATCATGCAATGAACTCCTGCCAGTGCGTGTAGATTGCATTACGTGCACCCCTGTGGGGGAGGAGGAGCTGCTCTGGCTGGGGCAGGGATGGGGAGGGAACAAACAGGCTGGTTAGTGAGCGGCTGCCTTGACCCCAGACTCACGCCCGCTCCCCGCTCGGTTCCAGGATGGCCAGGCTCCTGAGGAGGTTCAGGAAGAAGGCTCTGCAGGTGGCCCCAGAGCCTGAGGGAAGCAGCTGCCATCTTCCCCCGGAGCAGAGCGGCTACTCAGTCCCCACTGGCGGGGAAGGAGCTCCCGGCCAGGCCAGGAGGTGGAAGTGCCTAGCCTTCTGGCGGATAAAACCCGCTCCCAGCGCGAGGTGGGAGAGGCCAGGTTGAAATGGAGCTGGGCCAGGATGCGGCTGGGCAGGCAGGACCCAGCGCAGGAGGGGAGCCGGACTGGGTGACTCTGGGGCTTGTTGTGTGGGAAGCACCGGCCCCAGGAGCCCAGCCCTGATTCCCAGCAGGAGGCATCGCCCTGCCCGGTCACTGAGGACCTTCCAGCCTCCCCAGGGCAGGAGGTGGAGGATCCCTGTCCCACCACCAACAGCTCGGCCCGCTCCCCATGGGACAGCAGCAGTGCCTGGGACTCGGGCAGCAGCGAGGCCGATGGGCGCCGCAGCTTTGTTCCAGTTTCAGAGTAACAGCCGTGTTAGTCTGTATCCGCAAAAAGAAGAACAGGAGTACTTGTGGCACCTTAGAGACTAACAAATTTATTAGAGCATAAGCTTTCGTGGACTACAGCCCACTTCTGCATCCGAAGAAGTGGGCTGTAGTCCACGAAAGCTTATGCTCTAATAAATTTGTTAGCTTTGTTCCAGGTGAGAAGTCAGGCTGGGGTCAGGGAGAGAGGAGGGCGGGGCTGTGAACACCCTGGGCCCAGGCCCTCGATCAGTGCTATGGGGGCGGGTCCCCAGCCCAGGGGTCAGGCCTGAGCCACATGAACCCCACTGACACTAGATGCTGCCACTTTGGTCCTTGGTGCTCCAGTTGGGGGGAGGCACCTCTCAGGGAGTCCAGGACAGTCTGGGGGGGTCTCTTTGCTATGGACTCCTGAAGGAGTTGGGGGCTGAAGGCATCACTGAGAGGGGGGAGTGTGGGGCCCGATCTGCCCTGGGTCTCGGTGGTGGGAAGGGGGCACATTGCCCCACCGTGCCCCTGTCCTTCCCCCGAGTGGCAGCAGGCGTCACCCTGTCCCCTTCTCTCCCTGGTGCAGGGACAGCCAGGGACTCAGGGGACGAGGAGGAGGAATGGGTGGACGTGGCCACAGAGGAGGCTGCTCTCAATAACAGCCGAGAGCAGCTCCAAGGCGGAGAAAAGGTACAAACATACCCCAGCTGTGCTGGAACCGAGACTGTCCTGCCCCTTCCCAGCACCTGACCCCCTGCAGAGGGCCTTGTCCCTGATGATCCACCAGCCCTAATGGGGACCTTTCTCCTCTATGATCTGGGACCCCAGAGGTGGGGGTGTCTGTCACACACCAGCAGGGTCTCCTCCCCCCACAGGCACTGTCCCAGTTCCTGACCCTGCTTGTGGTGGAGTGGTGGGTTATTTGGACAATGGGCGGGTCCCCACTATCCCCCATTCAGGCCTGAGTCCTGCAGGGAGGTCCCTGGCTAACTGGCTCTCTCTCCCCTAACCCCACTCCTGGTGGGTGCAGGAGGAGGCCCAGCAGCTCGTGTTCCTGCACGCCATCCACCCCGCGTCTCGCTGCACAGCAGAGAGGGCAGGACACACTGGTGCCGCACTGCTGCAAGGAGAGGATTGTGGTGAGCGAGACACGGTGCCCAGCAGCTGGAGGAAAGACAGAGACATGGGAAGGGCAGGGGTCTCCCCAGGCCAATGGATGGGGGATGGCTGGTGCTGGAGGGGCATCAGAGGGCAGGGATTGCTGGGGCTGAAGACTGGGGAGAAGAGACGGGAGAAATTCGGAGAGTGGTCACTATTGAGCAGGAATCGGAGGAGCCGGGGGCAGGTGGGGGGATCCTGCTGGCTGTGTGGAGCCCTGGCTGTGTAATCTCCTCACTGGGAAGTGTCAGTGTGGCCCGAATCTCACACGCTCCTTTGTCTGCTTTGGGTCTCACAGGAGCTCATTGAGGAGCTGCCTGATAACTCTCCACCCGGCGCCGTCCTCGCTAATTCCCTGATTTCTGTGGGCAACCTCAGGTACCAAGACCCTCTGGCCTGGTTCCCCTAACCCCAGTGCTGCTCGGGCCCAGGGCTGGGAGTCACTGCCCCTCCCACTCCCAGGTCACCGCCCAAGGGTGGCTCCTCTGGCAGAGGTGGGGGGAAGGTTCACTCTCTCCTGGCTGGGCTGTTCTTTTCACTCCAGTAACATTGCAACGGCTTTGGGGAGAGGCTCACTCCCAGGATCAGATACAGGAGGGGCAGCAGGGTCCAGGGAAGAGGGGCTATTCCTGCCCTGCCACTGTCTGTCCGAGAAACCTTGACCTTGTCATTCCCTGGCTCGGTGCCTCAGTTTCCATTCTTGCCACCCTGTGCCTACTTCCCTGCAGTTTAACCTGCGTGTTGGTGCCAGTCCCATCCCCGTACTGCACAGTCTAATACCGGCTCCTCTCTCTTGCCAGCACCATGACACCTGCCCTGGAGCCAGAGCTGGAGACCCACCTCCTCCGAGCTGCCCTGCACGCCGTCTTCACCCTGGGCACGGAGAAGGACACCACCCAAGTGCAGGTAGATCATGCTAAAGTCATGGATAGAAGAGCCAGCTGTCATCCTGCCATGAATCCTGGCTAATTGCTTGCAGTGGGATGTGAATGAGAGAGGCCAGGATATGTGTTTGGGGGTCTCACCAGTGCTTCCCAGAGACCCCACTTCCCATCCTGTGGCAGGTGTAGCCCCAGTTTCCCTAACTCTGACCCATGGCTCTCCCTTGCTTTCAGGATCTGCCTAGGGTCTTGCCAGACCTCCTGGACGCCATGCTGGGGAACCTGCTGGCAGAGTCCCCAGACACCGACAGGCTCCAGTACATCTTGGAGGTGAGCCCGATGAGAGAGGTGGGGACAATTTTACCTTCACTCTTAGATCCATTTTCCAGTCTGTCCTCCTAGCCGGGCCCCAAGTGGGCATCCTTGGTCAGGGCAGTCAGTGCAATGCCTCCTTTCCCCACAGCACATTAACTACTGGATCGTGTCCAGGGTGCCACGAGAGAGAGCCAGGGCCGTTAAGAGCAGCACGGCCCTGCTCAGATTCACCATCACCCTCCCTGAGTTTGACGTAGGTGACCTCTGACCCCAGCTTCCTGACTCCAGGGGTAGGTGGGCTGGCTCCGACGGGCTGTAGGATCTGCTGCTGGAGGGGCTGTGGGTTAGGAGTGTTCCTCTTGGGGAGGCAGAGTCAGAGCAGAGAATGAGCCTGGCTTGAGTCAAGTTCTTGTCCTAGTTAAGTGGTGAGTCTGGGCTTTTAAGGGGACTGTGCTCCAGGTTCATGCCTCCCTGTCATCCTGGAGCATCTGGGGAAGCAAGTCCTCATGGAGGGCCCTGCCCACAGCCCTGTGCTCCAGGCTTCCTTGGGGGCAGAGGAAATTAAGAGTCTGGCTCTAGCTCCTATCCACTAGCATCTCCTGCAGAGGGGCTGAGGGGAAGGAGAGTCCTGGCCCGGGGGGGACTGGGAGCTGACAGGAAAATGCTGATGGAGTCCCCTCTCCCTCTCCCGTCCATTAGAACTCAGCGGAATTCCCCAGGATGGGTCACCACATGGCACAGCTAGCTCTGTCCGTCAGTGACCCAGCCAAGGACATCAGCCGGCAGGCCAGGGAGGGGGTTTACCGGCTCTACCAGCTGCTGCTGCACCAGAGGGGTAAGGAACCCAGCTGGGAAATGGCACCTGCTAGAAGAGTGAGACTGGGACCCCAGCCAATTTCTCTCAGACTGACCCCGGCTGGAGGATGAGTCTCTCTATCTCTTTCTGTGTTCCACACCACGCCCTGCAATTCTGTTGGGCCGGGCATGCAGCGAGGACTCTGCCCACTGTGCAGCCACCAATGGGATTGGAAGGACACAAGCCCTGCAACCAGAAGGACAAATGTGTGTGTGTCTCTCTCCCTGTCACCTACTCCCTCCTGGGGGAAACCCAGCAGCTGATGGGGGACAAGGTGAGCAGCTGCATTGGACTCAGGAGATTGGGGCGGGGCCCAGGCCTCATTCCCATCCTGTGGCCATTTGCTGGCCTGGCACAGGGAGCCTGGTGGGGAATGAAAGGGAGAGCAGGTGCTCCTGGGAAGGGAGATGAATTCACCTCCATGAGCAGGAGCGAGCCAGCTTGTCCCCGGAGCAGCTCCACCCAGCTCTTTAGCCAGGCTAATTAATGACAAGCTTTGCCTCATCCCAGACTTATGTTCTTAGGACAGGGTGCTATCGCTCTTGGGAAGGGCAGGAGAGTCCCCCAAGTGCCCTCTGCGAGACTCTCCTGTCCCACAGGGCCGCACCCAATTCCTAGTGGTCTGGTGTCTGTGTCACCCGAGCCACCACCCAGAGTTGCGTCTGACCAGGCAGGGCTGAGGCACATGGGCAGGGGACGCTTGTCCTACTGCTGGCAAGGCTGGACCCGTTCTGGAGAGAACAGGAGGATTCAGTCAGCAGTAGAGTTACCATGTCTAATAAATAAAAGAAGAGGACCCTCCACGGGCCCTGGCCCCGCCCATTTCCCCACACCTAGCCCCGCCCCAACTCCGCTCCTTCCCCGCCCTAACTCCACCCCCTCCTCCCTACCACTCCCAGCCATAGGGAGAGGGCTGCTCCAGCGCTACCGGCTTCACAGTTTGCCGGGCAGCCCCCAGACCCTGCGCCCCCGGCTGGCGCTTCCCCAGCGCAGCTGGAGCCCGGGAAGGGAAGTGCCTGGCCCGTGGCTCGGGGTCCGGAGGCAGGGGGGGCTGCCCAAAGCCGGTAGCACTGGCTCGGGCAGCTCGGCTCTTAAAGTCTGAGAGGAGAGGAGCGGAGCAGCTCAGCTGGAGCCCGGGAAGGGAAGTGCCTGGCCGGCGGCTCGGGGTCCGGAGGCAGGGGGTGCTGCCTGAAGCCAGTAGCGCTGGCTCGGGCAGCTGGGCTCTTAAAGTCTGAGAGGGGAGGAGCGGAGCAGAGCAGCTGCGGGAGGGGAAGTGCCCGGCCGGCATTTTCCCGGACATGTTTGGCTTTTCGGCAATTCCCCCCGGACGGGGGTTTGATTGCTGAAAAGCAGGACATGTCCGGGAAAAAAGGACGTATGGTAACCCTAGTCAGCAGGGGCTGCCGATCCGTCCCATTCACCAGGGCTGCCATCCTGCGGCTTCAGCATTAGTGGCTGGGTGACTTGGAGAAAGGTCTCAACCTCCTGCTGTCAGAATCCCTCCTCCCTGAGATCTAAGTGTCTCCTCTTTGAGTGCGACGAGACAATTTAACACATTGTGACAAAGAATTTTCATTGCCACTTGTTATGATTTCAAGAAACAAACTGGTTTAGTTTGAATAGGATTTTCGGTCAGAAACGGTTTCAATGAAATTTCCCCACCATCTCGATTCCTGGGCTCTATCTCTGCCTTTCGGTGGGGGGGTTGCTGTCTGTTAGAACAGAAGTCTGATTTAGATAGGGATAGAGATGTTTTTAATGAAGTAAATACTAATGGGAATTGTGTGATCATGGGAGACTTTAACTTCCCAGATATAGACTGGAGGACAAGTGCTAGTAATATAATAGGGCTCAGATTTTCCTAGATGTGATAGCTGATGGATTCCTTCACCAAGTAGCTGCTGAACCAACAAGAGGGGATGCCATTTTAGATTTGGTGTGGGTAGTGAAAATCTCTTAGAAGAAATGGTTGTAGGGGACAGCCTTGGTTTGAGCGATCATGAGCTAATTCAGTTTAAACTAAATGGAAGGGTAAACAAAAATAGATCTGTGACTAGGGTTTTTTTTTTCAAAAGGTCTAACTTTAAAAAATTAAGGAAATTAGTTAGGGAAGTGGATTGAACTGAAGGACTTGTGGAACAGATGGATCAGACTGAACAGGTTCCAAACCTCTCGGAGGCTCTTACCTTCTAAACAGGGATGTCAGTTTTCTAGTGAAATCAGGAAAAAGAAAGGAGAAAACTCAAAAGAGGTTCCTCCTGGCGCTCACGTATGTGACCCCTAATACTCTCTCAGTCCTCAAAGAGAGACCTCGAGAAGGAGACTTGCTGAAGGAAAGCTACAGGGGACTCAGATGTTTCCCTGGCCCTGCGCCCCTGTCCTGCTGGCTGATGTCAGCATCTCTCTGTGAGGTCACCACCTCCCCAGCACCTTTGACCAATAGGCTGAGGTCCTGCAAAAGGCCTTTGTGATGTCACTGTCACACCCACCCCTCCCCTGCAGTGCTAATGTCCTGCCGCAGGCCAGACCCTTTGGAGGTTTGAGCTACTCCCTGTGGATCACCCCACTCAATGAGTGTTCAATCTAGGAAGCAAGCCAGCTAGACAGTAAAACAGCAGAGGCTGCTCCCAATGCTACACTCGGTTTCTCAGAAATGAGTAGACTTTATGGGCAGAAGAGACAGTTAGAGCATCTAATCTGACCCCCTGCATATCACAGGCCTTTCTGCACCATATGGGGCAGGCAGAGCTCTGCCTAGGCGCAGGGGGAATGGGATGGGTGTAGATCAAGGAAAGCGGGGAGGGGAATGGGTGTGAGGGAAAGAGCTCCTGTCCCAGATGAAGGAATTTGGGGGCAGAGGAAAGGACCCTGCTCCACAGAGAGGGGAGAGGGTTTCTGTGAGTGCCAGGGGGCTCCATTTCCCCTTCCACTAGTGCCCCATTTACAGAGAGCCAGAGCAGTACCTGCAGCAGAGAGCGGGAGTTGCTGGTTGCCTCAGAGGCACAGGCCCTGCAGCGCCTCGGGCACCTGGCGCAAGTGCCGCATGATACGGAGCTGGCGCATCACATTGGCCGTGACGTCCTCATGCTGGAAGGGAACGAGAACCTGTCTGAGACTCAGACGCCTCCGAGGAATCAGGGGGGATTAACGGCCCCTGGAACCAGCAGCATTTCCACCCAGCCCCTGCCCACCTCTGAGGGATGGATTCCCCCTCCTGACCCCCAGGATGGAGTCTTGTTGTCCTTCCTAGTGACCTCCAGTGGCAACCCCCGTCCTTGTACGGGGAGCTCCTGCCACCTCCCCCTCAGTGCCCCTGACAGCTGTTCCACCTCCAATCCACAGCTCAAGTTCTCAGACCCCTCTCCTCCAGCCCCACCCAGGTTGGGTAGGGAGGGGACTGTAGCGGGGGCGGGGCAGGAGGGATTCTGGCAGCAGTGAAGTGGGATGTGGGGAGGTTGAGACCTTTCCCCAAGTCACCCCAGCCACTAATGCTGAAGCCGCAGGATGGCAGCCCTGGTGAATGGGACGGATCGGCAGCCCCTGCTGACTGAATCCTCCTGTTCTCTCCAGCAGGGCCGGCTTTAGGAAGGGCGGGGCCCAATTCGAACATTTTTGGTGGGGCCCCGGCAGGGATGACTAACAAAAAAAAAAATGTAAAAAAAAGCCTTTCGTTTCTTCCATGTATTATTTACTTTCCATAACTATATAAATAATAAAATTATATATTATGTACATTGCATCATATATGCTGTTGATCGGTTATTAATGAGCTCCGTTTCACGTGTGTGGGTCCCCGCCACTCCCTGGAGGTGTGCTAGGGTGACCAGATGTCCTGATTTTATAGGGACAGTCCCGATTTTTGGGTCTTTTTCTTATAGGATCCTATTATCCCCCACCCCCGTCCCGATTTTTCACACTTGCTGTCTGGTCACGCTAGTGGTGTGCACATGTGTGGGTCCATGCTGCTCCCTGCCCCCCTCATTGAAGCAGGTGTGCAGGGTTACTGCCCTGGGAACTGCAGGGCACCAGTGGACATGGGGCTGGCTGGAGGCAGGGCAGGGTCTCACTGGAGGTAGGGTCTGGCTGCAGGCAGGGCAAGGGGTGCGGGGCTGGCTTGAGACAGGGGTGTGTGGGGCTGGCTGTCTTTGGGCAGGGCCGGAGGGGGGTGCGGCAGGGGTTGCCTGGAGACAGGACAGGGGGTGCGGCAGAGGCTGGCTGTGGGCAGGGGGTGCAGGGCTGGCTGCAGGCAGGGCAGGGGGGCGGGGCTGGTGTGGGCAGAACAGGGGGGGCGGGGCTGGAGGTAGGGCAGGGGTGCCGCAGGGGCTGGCTGCGGACAGTGGGTGCAGGGTGTGACGAACTGGGACTGTTCTTACTGTGGTCTGTGAATGCTGACACGGGAGTGTGGCTGGGATAGTCTGCATTGGGGGATGGGAGACTGCCCGAAGGAGAATACCTTAGCGTGTAACATGAGAACCCAGGAAGGGGTTGGAGGCCAGGTGACACCTTGTTCTGGGAAACTGGACAAAGGCTGTGGGAGGGGTCGCTGAAGGGAGAGGGTTGGAAGCTGGCTGGTGAGATGGCTGGGAGGCAGACAGGGCTCTGACCTCCCAAGGAGGGCTGGGATGCCCTGGGACCCCAAGATGAACCTAACTGAAGGGGGTCCTGTTGTCTGTGCCTGCAAAACCTGTCTAGGACTGTATTCCTGTCATCTAAATAAACCTTCTGCTTTACTGGCTGGCTGAGAGTCATGGTGAATCACAGGAAGCCGGGGGTGCAGGGCCCTGAGTTCCCCCACACTCCGCGACACAGGGCTGGCTGTAGGCAGGGCAGGGGGGCGGGGCTGGTGCGGACAGAACAGGGGGGGCGGGGCTGGAGGTAGGGCAGGGGTGCCGCAGGGGCTGGCTGCAGGCAGGGCAGGGGGTGCAGGGCTGGTGCGGGGACGGGGTGCAGCAGAGGCAGCTGGAGCTCCGGTCCTTTAAATAGCCCCCGAGCCCCCCGCTATCCCAGGGCTCTGGGGGCTATTTAAAGGGCCCAGGGCTCCCCTGCTTCTACCGCCCCGGCCCTTTAAATAGCCGCGGGAGCCCTGGGGAAGCAGCGGGGCTCCCGTGGCTATTTAAAGGGCTGGGGTGGTAGAGGCAGCAGGAGCCCCGGGCTCTTTTAATAGCCCCCAGAGCCCCGCAGCCCTACCCCAGGGCTCCAGCTGTGGGGGTCTGGTAGCAATTTAAAGGGCCTGGGGCTCCGGCCCCTGCTGGGATCCCTAGGTCCTTTAAATTGCCCCCCGGGGAAGCCGGGCCACCCTGGTACAGCGCACCGGCTCTTGCCGGTACACCGTACCGGGGCTTGGGCCTGGGGCCCGATTCAGGGGAATTGGTTGAATTGGCCTAAAGCCGGCCCTGGTGGGGGTATGGCCACAGAGCCGCAGGGAGGGGAACCCTGTGGTGTGGGGGCTGGGTGGGTACTGGGAGTTCCTCCTGAAGGGATGGGGGTTGGCCAAGGTCACTCAGCCCCAGGGTGTGGGAGGGGGACTGGCTGAGGGCACTCAGAGCCCCAGGAAGTGGGGGAGAGTGGGGGGGCTGATGGGAGGGACTGGCCAGGGGCACTCAGAGTTCGGGGGGGGGCTGTCTGGGGGGGAACTCACAGCCCCAGGAGGTGGGGGGGGGCACACAGGATTTCAGGAATTCCCTGGCAGTGAAGACCTGCTGGCGGCCGGGAGGAGCCAGCGGTGACAATCCCCACTTGGTATCCCTGGCTGGGCTAGTGGCTATGGGGGCCCGTGGCCAAGCAGCAGCGGAAGGTGACCTGAAGAAAATGCTTCGGCCTCGGCCTCCGGCTAGGAAGGGCCTGGGCCAGACAATGACCCAGTTCCCTGCCCCACACCTGCGGGTACGGCCCCTCCTCTGTAGGGAGGTTGGCATGTACCTTAGTGCTGCTTCCTCAATCCCCAAAGGCCTCTCCCAGCCAGTCTCTGGCAACCCCTGCCGTTCAGTACGCACATTACCCTGCTGTGACATACCGGGGATGGGGAAACCCTCGGGGATGGGGGGGCTGTCACACAGCTGGGCAATTTAACCCGGCTGGGCCGGGGTGACTGTCTCCCTGTAGCTGGGGTCTCAGCCCAGGTGTCTCTCTGCCCATCACCCCAGTCGCCCCCGGGCGAGGTGGGAGCACCCCACGTTGCGTTCCAGCCCCACATTCACACCCACAAGTGCTGGTGGGTTCCAATCCCAGCTGAACACGCCCATCCGGCCCTAGTGCGGAGCAGAAGGGCCCAGCGCTGCCCCACAGATCCTCTGGCTCTCCGAGCCCGCTCTTACCCATCACCGCAGCACGTCTGGCCCAGGCTGAACGCTGCTGCTCTGTGCAGAGAGGCTGGCACTTCTCGCTCCTGCCGTAGGAGGGGCTGCTACCGACTGCTCCCCCTAAACCCCGCCCTGATGCGCTCTGGGGATGCTGCCCTGCTGTGGAGCTCTGAGGTGTCTTGAACTGGAATTTGTTTGGAGAGAAACTGCTAAGGAGCCTTATTAGCCCCGAGCAGAGAGTACCTGGGAGCCTGCCTGGGTCGGGCGGGTCTGGTACAGCCTCCCTCCAGATAAGGCTCTTCCCTAGACCTGCCACCCATTGGAATCTGGAACGATTCCCTCCGAGGTAACACCCGGGGCAGCCAGGGCAGGGCAGGGCACCGCCTGCTCCCCTGGAGCGTTAGGGCTTTCAGGAGTCAGAGGTGTCAGCGGAGCAGGTTGTGGTTGTACCTTAAAGCAGCGAAGAAAGTTGGGGGGGCAGAGGAATTGGGTGCTGTGGCCCCCCCATGCCTGGGGTCTATTTGAAAGGCAGCTGTCACACTGTCCCCTATATCGGGAGTGCCCACTACACCTATCTCATGTAGTCCTCGGCACGAGAAGGGGGAGCATGTTCCCAGCTGAACGGCGTTCGTCCAGGACTCACCGACCCCTATTCCAGGATCGGGGAGTGAGCTGGGAGAGAGGTCACCATGTAGCCTGCAATTATCAGTGGCTTCTGGATTCCTCTGGGAAAGGGTTAACCAGGGGCTTAGTTTAGTCCACACTTGGCTTTCTCGGCAGTGCTGGACTCTGGTGGCAGGGAGGGGTCCAGCTCGCACCCTTTCACCTGGCAGGGAAAGTGCCCTAAATGTTAGGATGTTCTCACAGGCTGTCGTAGTTACTGGGACCTTGGCAGGGAGGATTGGTTGCTTGTGGGGCATCGGATACCTCCCCTCCTCCTAGAGCTGTGCAGTAACCAGAACATTACCCCCGCGAGGAGAGGGTTTCGGGGACCCTGGGATCTTGGGAGCCAGGGCTTCACTCCGCAGCCTGGAAGCCCAGGCCCCACATCACCCTGTCAAGCAGGTGGGCAGGCGGGCGAGCTGGCAGGGAGCCAAGCAGCTTTCCGTGCAAAACCTGCCTGCTTTCTGTCTGAAGGTTTGTCCACATCGACGTGTTCCCACGAAACGTTTGGATTTTGACAAGCTGGCAATTTCTGATGGAAAAACAGTTCCACTGGCAAATTCTGACCAGCGCCTCTCCTGACCGCACAGCTCCCTGCATCTTTGCTGAGCGTGGAATCCGAATGGACTTGACACAGGTGGTTGTGTCCTGGGATGCCATCTCAGCCCAGCTCCCCCACTGCTCCAGCGCTCACATTCTCCTAGTGGTGACGTCTGACCCTGGGGAGATGAAAGGCCTCTGCAGGTTGTTTCCTGCAGTGTGAGCTTTGGCTGCAGGCTTCTGTCCCCAGCCATGCCAGGAAGGAATCTGTCTAGCCAGGCTGGGCGTCCTCCCTCATCTGTGGTCAGAGGTCACACGGGCCCTTCCAGTGACAAGGTGGCAGCATCTGGCCCTGGAAAAACACAGACATCTGCCGTGTGCTCACCCCAGAGATTTCTTTCTTTCTGCAAACTGAAGAGGCCTCTCTCCTGTAGCCTCAGCAGAGGCTGGGAGGAGGCCAGCAGGCCCGGTGGCCCCCCCGCAGACTGGGGGAGGCCCTGACCAGTAGCTCTAAAGGCCAGAAGACCCCACAGGACAGGTGGGGAACGGGACTGTGACATTACGTTGCTGTTCCATGGTTCCTTTCTCCTCAGCTGAAGAAGAAACTGAGCCCTGAAGCCAGTCACCAGACTGGCTTGTCCGTGCGGTGACCCAGTATTCACCAGAGGTGGGAGAAGGAGTAGTGAGGCTGGTGGGTTCCTTCTTCTAAAAAGAAAACAAATCAGAGCATGTTTTTACATCCGGCTTTTGACTCCCCGGCCAATGGGTGTGATCATCCCAGGTAGAAAAGTCAGCCTGTAATGCCCGGCTCCTGCTGGCTGCTCCGATGGAGACTCCACTTCCCCTCTCCTCCCCGTAAGGCAGGGGAACTGCCAGCCACTGCCTGTTACTGTCTGCCCCCAGCAGCAACACTCCTCTGCCTCCCGCTGCCCTCTCCTCTGCTGTGGTCCCCCGTCCCCTACTCTGGGACCCTCTCTGCTATGGGGTTAGACACGTGGGGAGAGCAGGGCAGGTCTGTGCCCTCTGCCCCGGGGCTCTCGCACAGAGCTCTGCCCGCAGGCCCAGCCCTGAACATCACGGCGTCAGAGGAGCTTCTCCCACTATCACGGCAGCTCCTCCTGTTGGTGCCCAAAGCCCGGGACTCGCACTCAGCCCCTGAAAGCAGGGCCGGCTCCAGGCACCAGCCGACCAAGCACGTGGTTGGGGTGGCATCTGGTAAGGGGCGGCCAATCTTGGGATGGTGCGGTTTTTTTGGAGGGGGGGAGTTTGGTCGCTGGTGGTGGGGTGGGTTGTTTTTGTTTCATCGGCTGGGCGCATGGGGGGCACTGGGGGGTGGGATTCGGCAGCAGTGCTCCGGGGGGTGGGGGGTGGCGGCACGGCGGGGCGCTCCGCGGGGGCGGGGGCGCTGTTTGGCAGCGTGGCTCGGCGGTGGGGTGTTTGGTGGCGCGGCGCTCGGTGGGAGATGTGTGTGGCGGTGGGAGGGTTCCGCAGCGCGGTGCGGCTCTCCGTGGTGGGGGGTGTTCGGCGGCGCTCGGTTGGGGGGTTCGACGGCACGGCATTTGGCGGCGCTCCGCGGGGGTGTGTGTTCGGCTACGCGGCTCTCCGCGGAGGGGGTGTGTTTGGCAGTGCTCTGCGGGGGGGTGTTTGGATGTGCGGTGCTCCGCGGGGGGGGGTGTTCGGTGGTGTGGCGTTCCGCGGGGGTGGGGTGTGTTTGGCAGCGCACCGCGGGGGGGGGGTTCGGCGGCGCTTCGCGGGAGGGGGTTGTGTTTGGCTGCGCTTCGCGGGGGGGCGGGGTGTCTGTTCGGCTACGCAGCGCTCCGCGGGGGTGGGGTGGCGTCGCGGTGCTGAGGGCATGTGTTATGGCGGCGCTATGGAGGGCGGCACTCTTTTTTTTTGCTTGTGGCGGCAAAAAAATTAGAGCCAGCCCTGCCTGAGAGTTGGGAACGTTGCAGCACGGCCCGGCCCCGGCTGCTGGGAGAGGAAGGCCACCCCACCTCCCTGGCTGGGAGAGCTGCCATGATCCCCCCATCTGCCAGCCCCAGCACTGTCCTCTGCGCACAAACCCTAGCCTCTCCCCTGCCCCCCATGTCTCCCTGAGCCTCCCTCCTGCCTCCCTTAGCCTCCTTCCTGTCCTCATCCCCCTGTACCCCCCTCAGCCTCCCTCGGCTCCCCACAGCCCGGCCCCCTTAACCTTCCCCCACATTCTTCTGCCCCCTGCCCCCACACGCCCCTGCACCTCCCTCAGCCGCTCTTATATCCCACATGATCACCTCCAACCCCCTCAGCCTCCCCTCTGCCCCATCCCATGCCCCCCTCAGCCTTCCCCCTGCCCCCCACACTCTCTGGCCCCCTCAGCCTTCTCCCTGCCCCCCATACTGCCTGGCCCCCTCAGCCTTCCCCCTGCCCCCCACACCCACTGCTCCTGTCAGCGTTCCCCCTGCACACTCTGTCTCCCTCATGCCCATATCCCTCTGTCCCCCTCAGCCTGCCCCCATCCCTGCCCCCACATCCCCCTGCAACCCGCTCAGCCTTCCCCCCACATCCCCTCACAGTCCCCATGCACTGTCCAGGCCCTGAATCATGGCCTCAGCCAGTCTGCCTGTGGGCTCGGCTTCAGCCTCCTGGAGCCCAGCGGAAGGTGGCAGCCAGCGTCAGGAGGGCAGCCTGCCTGCCACATGCAGACAGAGCGTGGGGACGGGGCGGCCCTCGCGCAGGCCTCAGCCCCGCTGGCAGCAGTGGGAGATGGTGCCATTTTGATGAAGGGACAATTGGCGCCTTTGGCCACGTTTCCATGGGACAGGTGAGAAGCCCCCACAATCCCGAGTCACAATCAGAGCGTGAGGGCGGCCGCGCTGCTGCCCCTGTTGTGCATGGGGTCGGCCCAGCACGCCCAGCTGATGGGGGTGATCCTGTCACGGAGTGTGGGGGGACTCAGGGCCCTGCACCCCCGGCTTCCTGCGATTCACCATGACTCTCAGCCAGCCAGTAAAGCAGAAGGTTTATTTAGACGACAGGGACACAGTTCAAGACAGGTCCCGCAGGCACAGAAAACAGGACCCCCTCAGTTAGGTCCATCTTGGGGTCCTCGGGCACCCCAGCCCCCTTGGGAGGTCAGAGCCCTGTCTGCCTCCCAGCCATTCTACCAGCCAGCTCCTGAAACTCTCCCTTCAGCGACCCCTCCCACAGCCTTTGTTCAGTTTCCCGGGCAAAGGTGTCACCTGGCCTCTAACCCCTTTCTGGGTTCTCATGTTACATGCTCAGGTATTCTCCGGTCAGTCTCCCATCCCCCAATGCAGACTATCCCAGCCACACTCCCCTGTCCGCATTCAAAGACCACAGTGATGTAAGCAGAATCAGGATGAGCTCTACCCTGACATCTGGTGGTGAATTATGGCAAGTGTGGAAAAGAAGTCTAGGGACTGATCTTGTTTGCATAGGCACACCCACTCGCCTGGCATGAAACAACAGCAACTGAAAGTGGTCACTTTGGCTGGTGTGGGATCCCCAGTTTTCTCTGTTATTGGGGCAGGAAGAATAAAGTTTTGTTACCCTGATTCTGTGAATCAAGGCCAGTGAAACTGTTGTACGACAGAAGGACTGAGTGAGTCCTTCACCATTACCTAAGTAGCACTTGCTTGACAAGGGGCATGGGTTACAAAACCCAATGAATAGAGAGAAGATGGGGACAGCTGTTGGTACCTGAGCCTATGGTCTTCTTTGAGGGGTTGAAAGACCAATTGCACTATTTCCTCTCTCCACTATTGAATGTCAGAGCTAACTGTGATTCTATTAGGAGTCTAGTTCCAGGCTGCTGAGCTGAATTCACTTTGGGCCAATGGTTCACCAGCACTGGGTTTTCCTTACTATCAGTTGAAATTGCCAAGAGCTGAAATCACAAAAGAGCTAAAGTTATTAAGAGCTGAGATCACTGAGGCTGTGTTAACTAGTGGGGGAGCCTGAAGCTATATTGCTAAGCAGCTGGGGGAGCAGCTAGCAGAGTGGAGCCTTGCGGGGATGGTTGGAGTGGAGCTGAGCGACTCACAGGTCAGTGAGTGGAGCGGAGCAGAGCAGAGCGGAGCCTTGTGGGAGCAGCCCAAGGGACGGTTGGAGTGGAGCTGAGCGACTCACAGGTCAGTGAGTGGAGCGGAGCAGAGCAGAGCGGAGCCTTGTGGGAGCGGCCCAAGGGACGGCTAAAGTGGAGCAGAGCTGAGCGGCTCACAGGTCGGTGAGCAGAGTGGAGCAGCTGCCAGAGCAGTTCGTGGGACGGTGGGAGCAGCTCACAGGGCAGCTGGTGGAGTGGAGCGGCTCGTGGTGAAGGCTGTGGCAGAACCCCGTCGGCCTCGGATCACGTAAGGTGCCCCTTAACACCCTGCGTGCCCCCCCCAAACTCTGGGGCTGCACTGACCAGGGACAGAGACTTTGGGGGGTTGTTGGACTTTTGGGACTTTGGTGATCCTTGGGTTGCTGGTTTCAAGAACCCAAGGGAAAGGACACAGCCCATCTTGCTGGGGTGGGTTTTTTGCTCATGGTTTGTGTTATGAATCCTGTTTTGTGGTATTTTTCCAATTTAATGCTGATGTCGTTTACCTCATGTTAGTAAACATTTTCTGTTACACTCAGACTCCGTGCTTGCGAGAGGGGAAATATTGCCTCTTAGAGGCACCCAGGGGGTGGTATGTAATTGTCCCAGGTCACTGGGTGGGGGCTCAAGCCGGTTTTGCATTGCGTTATTGAAACGGAACCCCTAGATACAGAACCCGGCCCTTGTTGCTGCCAACTTAGATGGGCAGAAGGGTTACAGTAAGAACAGTCCCAGTTCGTCACAGATGCGTAGCCAGAATCAGCCAGAATCCACTGGAAGCTGCTTTACCAGTTTGTTGGGGCAGGCAGACTTATGGGGCCGGCTGCAGCTGTCATTCGGGGTGTGCGGGTGGGGGGAGGAGGCAGCATGAATTGCATGTGGGAGATTCATTGGTTGTTTGTGTGACAGCACAAACTCCCCCTCATCCCAAAACCTGCTCCCGAAATGAGCAGACTGGAGCACATCACACAAAGCAAACTGGTGCCACGTGCAACAAAATAAACAGGTCCCATCTCGTGTCCTTTGTTGCACATTTCGATGGCGTGTGCCAGGTGCTGGCAGCTTGCAGGGTCGAGAAGCGTGCATGTGGGTGAACGGCCTGGGTGCTCTTTTCCAGAACTATACGGACGTGGAGCTGTTCCCTCTAATGCACCAGTTCCTGCCCCCTGTATCCCAGCCAGAGAGCTGGGACACAGAGAGCAGCTGCCTTGACAGTCGCTGAATGAATCCAGTTTGATACTCTTCCCTGTGAGACAGATGCAGCAGCAGCGCAGTCTCGCTCCAGCCCATCCCACTCAGGGATCTCCTCACCCGGCCCTGACCTGTCGGGACAATGGCGGGAGCGGGGGTT